>NW_016107402.1:1768177-1775728 GCF_001604975.1 Cebus imitator
TCGTGATCCACCCGCCTCGGCCTCCCAAAGTGCTGGGATTACAGGCTTGAGCCACCGCGCCCGGCGGTCTCGATCTCTTGACCTCGTGATCCACCCGCCTCGGCCTCCCAAAGGGAGGGATTACAGGGATTACAGGCTTGAGCCACCACGCCTGGCCTCACCCAACCTTTTTGGCACCAGGGACTGGTTTCACGAAAGACAATTTTTCCATGGATCAAGGATGGGAGATGGTTTCAAGATGAGTTAAGGACATTACATTTCTTGTGTACTTTATATTATTATTACATTGTAACATATAATGAAATAATTATATAACTTACCATAATGTAGAATCAATTGGAGTTCTGAGCTTGTTTTCTTGCAACTAAATGGTCCCATCTGGGGGTGATGGGAGACAATAACAGATCATCAGGCATTAGATTCTCGTAAGGAGCCTGCAGCCTAGATCCCTTGCATGCACAGTTCACAATAGGGTTCGCACTCCTTTGAGAATCTAATGCCATCACTGATCTGACAGGAGGTGGAGCTCAGGTGGGAATGCCAGCAACGGGAGTGGCTGTAAATACAGATGAAGCTTTACTGATCACCTCTTGCAATGTGTGACTCAGTTCCTAACAGGCCACAGACTGTACCATTCTGTGGCCTGGGGTTTGGGGACCCCAGCTATATACAATGGTGCTCCCATGAGATTATAATGAGCTGATTATAAACATTATGGCATTATAGTGATGTCACAGCTGTCTTAATGTCATAGGTTAATGTCATTATTGTTATGTCGTGTTGCTGGTGTAAGTAAACCTACTGGGCTGTCAGTTGTATAAAAGTATAGCATAGGTCAGGTGTGGTGGTTCACACCTGTAATCCCAGCACTTTGGGAGGCCAAGGTGGAAGTGAGATCCTGTCTCAAAAAAAAAAAAAACAGTATAGCATATACAATTATATACAGTACCTAATACTTGACAATGATAATAAATGATTATGTTACTGGTTTATGTATTTACTTTTTAGGTATTTTGCTTTTATTTTATGTATTATGCTTTTTATGTTGGATAATTTTTTATTTTTAATATTTGGGGATACATAAGATATGTATATATCCATGGGTTGCAATAGATACACATATAATATTAATTATTAATTGTTTTTAATAACCACTAAAAAATATAGTTTAGAGTGTACGTCTTCTATTTATATATTAGAAAGTTTACTGTAAAGCAGCCTCTGGGCCAGGCGCAGTGGCTCACGCCTATAATCCCAGCACTTTGGGAGGCCGAGGGAGGCAGATCATTTGAGGTCAGGAGTTTGAGACCAGTCTGGCCAACATGATCACTGTGTGACAGTTGCCTATACTATTTAGTACAGTATCACTGTGTGACAGTTGCCTGTAGCATTCAGAACAGTAACATGCTGTACAAGTTTGTGGCCTAGGAGCATATCCTATATCATCTGGGTTTGTGTAAGTATACTTTCAAGTTTGGACACTGATGAAATTGCCTAATGATGCATTTTTCAGAAAAAAAATCCCCATCATTAAGCCATGCATGACTGTGTGAGAATGTTGAGGTGGGAGGATTGCATAAGGGCAGGAGTTCAAAACCAGTCTGGGCAACATAGTGAAACCCTACCTCTAAAAAAAAAAAAATCATGCACCTGTATTCCACCTACTTGGGAGGCTGAGATGGGAGGATCACTTGAGCCCAGGAGGCTGAAGCTGCAGTAAGCCATGATTGCACCACTATACTCCAGTCTGAGTGACAGAGGGAGACCCTTTAAAAAAAAAAAATAAATAAATAGAGGTCATCCTGTCAGTGGATTTCAGTCATCTTTAAAAGGCCACAGAGCTTCTTTTTCAATAAATTATTATCAGAAATCCAATATATAGAATTGCATCTGTTGGGGAGAGGAAAAAAAAAGCACAAAAAAACAAGTTAAGGTGCAGTGACTCACCCCTGTAATCCCAGCATTTTGGAGGCCAAGGCAGGAGGATTGCTTGAGCAATCCTGTAATTCATCCCTTTTTGTGACCAAGTAGTATCTTATTGTATGGTGTGATGGTTAATTATATGTGTCAGCTTGACTGGGCTATGAGGTGCCCAGACACTTGGTTAAACATTATTCTGGGTGTGTCTGTGGGGATATTTTTGGATGAGAGTAACATTGAATTAGTAGACCTAGTAAAGCAGATTGTTCTCCCCAATGGGGGAGACCTCATCCAATCCATTGAAGGCCTGAATAGAACAAAAAGGCTGGATAAGAGGGAACTTCATCTGCCTGACTCCTTGAGCTGGGACATTGCCCTCAGATTGAAATGACACCATCAGCTCTCCTGGGTCTCCAGCTTGCTGACTGTAGATCTTGGGCCTTCTTGCCTCCATAATCACATGAACCAATTTCTCATCATAAATCTTTTTACCTCTGTCACTATTTCTGGTCTCTAGATAGATATACACATACTATTAGTCCTGTTTCCCTGGGAAACCTTGATGAATACATGTGGCTATTTTATAATTTGTTTATCCAGTCACCTGTTGCTGAACATTTGGGTTGTTTCCAATTTGAGGTCATTAAGAATGAAGCTTCTGGCCGGGCATGGTGGCTCACGCCTGTAATCTCAGTATTTTAGGAGGCTGAGGTGGGCGGATCACCTGAGGTTAGGAGTTCAAGACCAGCCTGGCCAACATGGTGAAACCCAGTCTTTATTTAAAAAAAAAAAAAAAAAAAAGCCAGGCGCGGTGGCTCACGCCTGTAATCCCAGCACTTTGGGAGGCCGAGGCGGGTGGATCACGAGGTCAAGAGATCGAGACCATCCTGGTCAACATGGTGAAACCCCATCTCTACTAAAAATACAAAAAATTGGCTGGGCATGGTGGCACGTGCCTGTAATCCCAGCTACTCAGGAGGCTGAGGCAGGAGAATTGCCTGAACCCAGGAGGCGGAGGTTGCGGTGAGCTGAGATCGCGCCATTGCACTCCAGCCTGGGTAACAAGAGTGAAACTCCGTCTCGGGAAAAAAAAAAAAAAAAAAAATGAAGCTTCTAGACCACGTGCGGGGGCTCATGCTTGTAATCCCAGCACTTTGGGAGGCCAAGGTGGGTAGATCACTTGAGGCCAGGAGTTTGAGAGCAGCATGGACAACACTGTGAAATCCCGTCTCTACAAAAAATACAAAAATTAGCTGGGTGTGATAGCACATGCCTGTAATTACAGCAACTCAGGTGGCTGAGGCACGTGAATCACATGAACCCAGGAGACAGAGGTTGCAGTGAGGTGAGACTGAGTCACTGAACAGCCTGGGTGACAGAAAGATACTGTTAAAAAAAAAAAAAGAAAACAAGAAAGAAAAAGAATGAAGCTTCCATGAACATCTGTGCACCAGTCTTTTTGTAGATGTATGGTCTTATTTCTCATGAGTAAATGTCTAGAAGTGGAATTACTAGGTCCTATGGTGAATCCTCTGGGAAGCAGATGCCAAGATGGTGCAAAAATGCAATAAATCTATGGAGGTTTATATTTCTGTGAAATATAAAGGAGACACACAGAACAGGAGAAGGCGGACCTGAACAGGATCTTCAAACTGGATGTGACCCTGTGAAAGGAGAGGGGGATATCTTGATGGTTTACCTGAGCTCCTGTTACCATGCCCGTGAAGGGTGGCAGAATATGATGCTACAAAATATGCCACTTTGACATAGGATTATTTTGAACTGAAGGCACTTGAAAAACAGCAGATACAAGAAGGGGACTCTGGCCTCTCTATCTTCTTCCTGAAAGCAGGAGATAAAACTCCCATGTGAAAGATGTCCTCCCTAAGCCAGGATGAAGCAACATTCTTGTCACCAGAGATAGGGAGTCAAGGCTGAGAAAAATCTGTACAAATAGACCTTATTAAAATACTCATTATTTCCCCCACATATTTTAGTTACTTTTGTGCAATTGCCTTTTTCTGTTCAATATGGAATACAAGCACTTAGATTTTTCCACTTCTTTGGGTCTGTAGTATATATAGATATTATTTTATTTTATTTTGAGATAGCGTCTTGCTCTGTTGCCCAGGCTGGAGTGCATTGGCATGAACATGGCTCACTGCAGCCTTGACCTCCCCAGTCTGAGGTGATCCTCCCACCTCTGCCTCCCAAGTAGCCGGGTATGTGCCACCACACCCGGCCAATTTATTTGTTTTTAGTAGAGACAAGGTCTCAATATGTTGCCAAGGCTGGTCTTGAACTCCTGGGCTCAAGTGATCCTCCTGCTTGGCCTCCCAAAAAGCTGGGATTATAGACATGAGCCGACATGACTGTCCTATTTGTTGGTTTTCAACCATGGTTCCTGGCTCATAACTCCCATCACCCTTGTTACAGTCTTTTCTTCTAATGTTGGGTGTGTTAGGCCACAGAAGCAGTCCCTCTGACCTCCTGCCCTTCTTTCATCTGCACAATGCCAACACTCTCGTGTTCCCCAGCCCTTAAAAAAATTTTTTTTTGGTATGGAGTCTTGCTCTGTTGCCCAGGCTGGAGTACGGTGGCACAGTCTCGGCTTACTGCAATCTCCATGTCCCAGGCTCAAGAGATTCTCCTGCCTCAGCCTCCCGAGTAGCTGGGATTACAGGTGCGTGTCACCACGCCCAGTTAATTTTTGTATTTTTAGTAGAGATGGGTTTTTGCCATGTTGGCCGTGCTGGTCTCGAACTCTGCCTCCCAAAGTGGTGGGATTACAGGCATGAGCAACCGTGCCTGGCCCTTAGCCCACTTTTTGATGGGATTTTTTTTATCTTGTTGATTTATTTGAGTTCATTGTAGATTCTGGATATTAGTCCTTTGTCAGAGGTATAGATTATGAAGATATTCTTACATTTTGTGGCTTGTCTATTTACTATGCTGCCTGTTCCTTTTGCTGTGCAAAAGCTCTTTAGTTTAATTAAGTCCCAGCTATTTATCTTTTTTTTTTCTTTTTTGAGATGGAGGTCTACGTCCAGCTAATTTTTGTATTTTTAGTAGAGATGGGGTTTCACCAGCTTGGCCAAGCTGGTCTCGAACTCCTGACCTCAGGTGATCCATCCACCTCAGCCTCCTAAAGTGCTGGGATTACAGGCGTGAGCTGCCTCACCTGGGCCTATGTGCCTGTTTTTATATCAGTACCATGCTGTTTTGGTGACTATGGCCTTGTAGTATAGTCTGAAATCAGGTAGTATGATGCCTCTAGATTTGTTCTTTTTACTTAGTCTTACTTTGGCTATGTGGGCTCTTTTTTGGTTCCATATGAATTTTAGAATTGTTTTTTCTAATTCTGTGAAGAATGAACCCTGGCCCTTTCTGATTGTCTGATTGTGGGTTTTTGTTTTTTGTTTTATTTTATTTTGTTTTGTTTTATTTTATTTTATTTTGTTTTATTTTATTTTATTTTTTAGAGACAGGGTCTAGCTATGTTGTCCAGGCTGGAGTGCAGTGGCTATTCACAGGTCTGATCCCACTACTGATCAGCATGGGAGTTTTGACCTGCTCTGTTTCCGACCTGGGCCGGTTCAACCCTCCTTAGGCAACCTGGTGGTACCCTGCTCCCAGGAGGTCACCATATTGATGCCGAATTTAGTGTGGACACCTGATTGGCATAGCGCACTACAGCCCAGAACTCCTGGGCTCAAGTGATCCTCCCACCTCAGCCTCCCGAGTAGCTGACTACAGGCATGCACCACTGTGCCCGGCTTGTTTTTGTTTTGAGATAGAGTCTAATTCTTGTTGCCCAGGCTGGAGTTCAATGGTGCCGTCTCAGCTCACTGCAACCTCTGCTTCTTGGGTTCAAGCAATTCTCCTGCCTCTAACTCCCCAGTAGCTGGGATTACTGGCACACACCACCATGTCTGGCAAATTTTTGTATTTTTAGTAGACATGGGGTTTTGCCATGTTGGCCAGGCTGGTCTTGAACTCCTGACCTCAGGTGATCCACCGGCCTTGCACTACCAAAGTGCTTGTGTCCATCCCAACTGACTGTGGGTCTTTAGACTCTCCCATAAGAAGGTCCCATCCTATACCCTGAGGTAAGGAATGCTGATGTCATGGAGCTTTCTTGAAAATCCACGAGGACAGGGTTCAGGAGCTTCTGAATACTTGAAAAAGTGGAGCCTCCGGAAGGGTGGCACAGCCCGGGAGACCATGGAAGCTCCAAGTCCCTTCCTCCATACCTTGCCCTACATGTTCTTTCATCGGTATCCTGGCAATAGCCCATAATAAACCAGTAAATGTAAGCGTTTCTCTGAGTTCTGTGAGCCGCTCTGGCAAATTAATTGAACTCAAAGAGGGGGGTCATGGAACCTCAACTTGAAGCCAATTGGTCAGAATTTCCGGAGGCCTGGACTTGTGACGGGTGTTTGTGTGTGTGTGGAGGGGCAGGGGCAGTCTTGGGGACTGAGCCCTCAACCTGTGAGATCTGGCACTATCTCAGGGTATGTGGTGTTGGAACTGAATTGGAGGACACCCAGCTGGTGCCTGCTGCTTGGTATGTATGGGAAAACAACCTGCTCATTTGGTCATAGAAATCTTCTTTTGTGTTGATGTGGTTGCTATGGTATGAAAGTAGGGGAAAAACACAGAACTTTGGCTGGGCGTGGTGGCTCATGCCTGTAATCCCAACACCTTGGGAGGCCGAGGTGGGTGGATCACCTGAGTTCAGGAGTTTGAGAGCAACTGGCCAACATGGTAAAACCCCATCTCTACTAAAAATACAAAAATTCTCTGGGTGTGGCAGTGGGTGCCAGTAATCTCAGCTACTCGGGAGGTTGAGGCAAAGAATTGCTTGAACCCGGGAGGCAGAAGTTGCAGTGAGTGGAGATCGTGCCACTGCACTCCAGCCTGGGCAACAAGAGTGAAATTCCATCTCAAAAACAAAACAAAACAATAATAAAAAACCAAAAAACATAGTTTTTCCTACACAGGGTCTTTATTTTCCAATGGGGGCTCCCATGTAGATGTACCTGTAGGCTTTTCTCCAGTTAATTTGCATTATGTGAATTTAATTTGCAGACCCAGTTGAAAACTCTGAGGGTAGAGAAAAGTCATGCCTCCTTACACCCTTCTCAGGTCAGGTTACAGCACTTGTCCATTCACTTTCAACTGGCAAAGGAAATGATGAGACACCCATATAGATCACCTGGGTTCCATGTATCTTCATCCCAACCCCCATTCTATTTTTTTTTTTTTTTGAGAGTCTCTGTTGCCCAGGCTAGGGTGCAGAGGCACGATCACTGCAACCTCCGCCTCCCAGGTTCAAACGATTTTCCTGCCTCAGCCTCCTGAGTAGCTGGAATTATAGGCGTGTACCACCACGCCCAGCCCCAATCCCCATTCTAGAATAATAACTCTATCTTTTCTTGCTGAGGAGGGTTAATTGAGACCACTTGTGAGGAATAGTGCTGGGGGGGGGGGTTCAGCATTTTTAAAATTTAATGTAATTTAATTTTTTGTTCAGCATTTTTTTTTTTTTTTTTTTTTTTTTTTTTTTTTTTTTTTTTTTTTTTTTTTTTTTTTTTTTTTTTTTTTTTTTTTTTTTTTTTTTTTTTTTTT
>NW_016107402.1:1776050-1777721 GCF_001604975.1 Cebus imitator
TTTTTTTTTTTTTTGAGATGGAGTTTCACTCTTGTTGCCTAGGCTAGAATGCAGTGGCACAATCTTGGCTGACAGCAACATCCGCCTCCCAGGTTCTTGTGATTATCCTGCCTTAGCTTCCTGAGTAGATGAGATTACTGGCGCCCACAATGCTAATTTTTGTATTTTTAGTAGAGATGGGGTTTTACCATGTTGACCAGGCTGGTCTTGAACTCCTGACCTCAGATGATCCGCCCACCTTGGTCCCTCAAAGTGCTGGGATTACAGGTGTGAACCACCGTACCCAGCCACAGCATTGGTAGGTAGGCAGCAGCTAGATAAGTCTTGGTAAATGGGTGTCTGTATCAGGGGTCAGAAAACTATACCCCTCAGGCCAAATCTGGCTTGCAGCCTGTTTTTGTATCACCTACATTCTAATAATGGATTTTGCAGCCGGGCGTGGTGGCTCACACCTGTCATCCAAGCACTTTGGAGGCCAAGGCCAGTGGATCACCTGAGGTTTGGAGTTCAAGACCAGCCTGACCAACATGGTGAAATCCCATCTCAAAAAAAAAATAAGAATAATAATGGATTTTGCATGTTTATTTATTTATTTTATTTTGTTATATATTTTTTTAGGACACAAGCTCTGTCGCCTAGGCTGAAGTGCAGTGCTATGATTATATGATGCAGCAGTAGGCTGCTCATGGCAGCTTGAACTCTAGGGCTTAAGTGATCCTTCTTCCTCATGCTCCCAAGTAGCTGAAAATTACAGTCTTGAGCTACCATGCCTGGCTAATTAAAAAAACTTTTTTTTGGCCAGGTGCAGTGGCTCATGCCTGTAATCCCAGTACTTGGAGAGGCCGAGACAGGTGGATTGCTTGAGGCCAGGAGTTCGAGACCAGCCTGGCAAACATGGTGAAACCCAATCTCTACTAAAAATATAACAATTAACCAGGTGTGGTGGTGCATGCCTGTAGTCCCAGCTACTCAGGAGGCTGAGGCAGAAGAATAACTAGAATCCAGGAGGTGGAGGTTGCAGTGAGCCGAGATCATGCCACTGAACTCCATTCTGGGCGACAGAGCAAGACTCTGTCTCAGATTTTTTTTTTTTAGAGACAGGTTCTCACTCTGTTGTCCAGGCTGGTCTCGAGCTCCTGGCCTAAAGCAGTCCTCCTGCCTTCGCCTCCCAAAGAGTTGGGATTACAGGAATGAGCCACAGCACCCACCTGTTTTACAGTTTTAAATGGTTGAAAAAAATCAACCATTTCTTTGATATTAGTCAAAGAAGATTAATACCGATTTACAGTATTTGTGTTATAAACTGATTTCCTCTGCTGACTATGTGTTTCTTAAAAGCAGGGACTTTGTTTTTTCAGTGACAGAATAGTCTGGCACAGCAAAACTGTGGAATAACATGCTAATCTATGGAACCCTTGTGTATTGCTGATGGAAATGTAAAATGGTCAGTCCCAGTGGAAAACTGTTTGGCAGTTCCTCAATAAGTTAGACATAGAATTACTGTATGATGCAGCAATTCCACTCCTGGATATGTGCTCAAAAGAATTGAAAACAGGCCGGGCGCGGTGGCTCAAGCCTGTAATCCCAGCACTTTGGGAGGCCGAGGCGGGTGGATCACGAGGTCAAGAGATCGAGACCATCCTGGTCAACATGGTGAAACCCCGTCTCTAC
>NW_016107402.1:1777861-1806289 GCF_001604975.1 Cebus imitator
AAAACAGGTGTTTAAACAAAAACTCGTACATGAATGTTTATAACAGCAGTATTCACAATAGCCAAAAGTTGGAAACAAGCCAAATGTCCTTCAGCTGATGAAAGAATAAATAAAATATGGTGTATTAATACAATGGATATTATTCAGCTATAAAAAAAATGAAGTACTGTGACATGCTACACCATAGATGAACCTTGAAAACATTTTGCTAAGGGAAAGCCAGACACAAATGGCCACATAATGTATGCCTCAAGTTATATGAAATATCCAGAATAGGGAAAATCCATAGAGACAAGAAGCAGATTCCAATGCAAGATACCCGGAAAAAAAAAAAAAAAAAAAAAAAAAAAAAAAAAAAAAAAAAAAAAAAAAAAAAAAAAAAAAAAAAAAGAAGCAGATTAGTGGTTCCCAGGGGCTAAGGTGAGTAAACCGCTCAATAGGTGTGAAGTTTCCTTTTGGAGTGATGAAAAAATTCTAGAACTAGATAGTGGCGATGATTGCACATCATTGTGAATGTACTAAATGTCACACAACTGTGCACTTCAGAATGGTTAAAATAGTAAATTGCAACTTGTAAATTGTAAAATTGCATCTTGTAAAATAGTAAATTGCACAATTTAAAATATAGGCTATAAAAATAGAAAAAAAAGTGATCTGTTACTGAATGTCAGACATTTGCATTATTTCCTAGTTTTCTTTTTTAATATAATTTATTTTGTTTTATTTTATTTATTTATTTATTTATTTATTTATTTATAAAGATGGGGTTTCACCATGATGGCCAGGCTGGTCTTGAACTCCTGACCTCAGGTGATCCACCCACCTCAGCCTCCCAAAGTGCTAGGATTATAGGTGTGAGCCACTGTCCCTGTCCCGGCCCCATTTTTTATTATTAAAACTAACTGATATGGTTTGGCTGTGCCCCACCCAAAATCTCATTTTGAATTGTAATCCCCATAATCTCCACGTGTCAAGAGAGACCAGGTGGAGGTAATTAAATCATAGTGGGGTAGAGGGGGAAGGCCGTGGTTTCACTTATGCTGTTCTCATAATACTGAGTGAGTTCTTGAGATCTGCTGGTTTTAAAAGGGGCTCTTTCCCCTTTGCTCAGCACTTTTCCTTCCTGAAGGCTTGTGAATAAGGTACCTTGCTTCCCCTTCACCTTCCACCATGGTTGTAAGTTTCCTGAAGCTTTCCCAGCCATGCTGAACTGTGAGTCAATTAAACTTCTATCCTTTATAAATGACCCAGTCTTGAGCAGTTCTTTACAGAAATACGAAAATGGACTAATACATTAACCTTGAGATAACCATCATTGTTGTCTCAGAAATACAAAATTTTAAGGACAAATTCTGAAGTGTTGAATGGCTGAGTTAAAGAACATGAACAATTTTAAGAACTTGATAAACAAGATCAAAATACCCTTTGGGAAGGTTGCATTGGTTTCACTCTCATTACTCATTCAATAAACACACAGTGAACATGTGTAGAGTTTATACTCTGTGCCAGGTATATATGGAAGAATAAGCCACAGTTCTCAGAGGTTTGAAATTTAACTGGGTGATATAGGCATGTAAATAGACAGCAACAATAAGGTACAATATATGTAAATTTAGGGTGACAGTGGAAACCCAAAGGAAAAGGACTCAATTTACTCTTTTATTCCCCCCCAAGATGGAGCCTTCTTCTGTCGTCCAGTCTGGAGTGCAGTGGCAGTATCCTAGCTCACTGCAACCTCTGCCTCCTTGGTTCAAGTGATTCTCCTGCCTCGGCCTCCCGAGTAGCTGGAACTGAAGCATGCACCACCGTGCCCGGCTAATTTGTGTATTTTTAGTAGAGACAGGGTTTCACCACGTTGGCCAGGCTGGTCTGAAACCCCTGAACTCAACTGATCCACCTGCCTTGGCCTCCCAAAGCACTGGGATTACAGGCGGGAGCCACAGTGCCTGACCCTGATTCACTCTTGTTTAGTAAGGGAGGTGATATCTAAGAACACCAAGCTGTTTTCTCAGCCTGTGTCAGCCATCTTCACCTATTCTGGGTGTTACCTTAAAAAAAGTTGCCATTGTTTATAGACTAAATCTTTACATTTTAAAAGCATGTTTATTTTATTTATTTATTTTTTTTAGATAGAGTTTCGATCTTGTTACCCAGGCTGGAGTGCAGTGGCGTGATCTTGGTTCACTACAACCTCTGCCTCCCAGGTTCAAGTGCTTCTTCTGCCTCAGCCTCCCAAGTAACTGGGACTACAGGCACCCACCACCATGCCCAGTTAATTTTTGTATTTTTAGTAAAGACGGAATTTTGCCATGTTAGCCAGGCTGGTCTTGAACTCCTGACCTCAGGTGATCCACCAGTCTCGGCCTCCCAAAGTGCTGAGATTACACACCTGGCTAATTTTTTTTTTTTTTCTTTTTTTTTTAGGAGAGATGGAGTTTCACCATGTTGGCCAGGCTGGCCTTGAACCCCTGACCTCAGGTGATTCCCCCACCTCAGCATCCCAAAGTGCTGGGATTACAGGTATGAGCCACTGTGCCCGACCAGGACTGACCTAGGTTTTGACTTTCCTCCCTCTCTGGACTCTGTACACAGAGTGTTTCACTTCAGAGCATCTTTTTCTGTGTTTTTTCTTTCTTTCTTTTTTTTTAGAGATGGGGTTCCACCATGTTGGCCAGGCTGGTCTTGAACTCTTGACTTCGTGATCCACCCATCTCAGCCTCCCAAAGTGCTGGGATTACAGGCGTGAGCCACCGCGCCCGGCTGATGTGTTTTTTCTTTATTTAAGTCTGACTCTTCCTCTTTGCTCAGTGTAACTGCTGGGAAGAAATGGCTTCTATATTATTCTCACTTCAGATGGGCGTATCAGCTTAGGTCTTTGCCTTGAGGATCAAAATATTATCACCTTTGCTCATACTTCTTACGACCATCTCAGTCCTCTCATGGGAGACCAGTATCCGCTTTTCCCATCCTGCCACACCTGGAGAGACAGGGAGGCTGGATCTGGGTTTGCCTTTGCCTCCTGGGCTTTCATCCTATGAAGCAGGTGTTATTGTTTTTCTTTTAGCTGAGCATTTTCCCCAATATCCACAGTTAACAGCTATATAAACATTTGTAGTTCTTTTTCCTGCCCAACTAAACCCCATGCTCAGTATGGGAAATTCCTTTAGGCATGGATGCCATAGAGCAGATGCTTGTATTCCCAGCCTCCCTTGCAGCTAAGATGTGGGCCTGATTGAGGCATCACCAATCCCATGCCCCTTTTCCTAACCTAGCAGAGCTGGACCACGAAGAAGCAGGGGCCACAGGGAACTCTCCTAAAGTGGTCACAAGAGTGTTACAAGAGTCCAGCTGTAAAAAAAAAAAAAAAAAAAGAATCCAGCTTCGACAACAAGACTAATAAACTGAAAAAAGAGAATGCAAATAATTGTTTATTGCTACAGGAATTACTGATATTTAAATATTCTAACATGGTCCTAAGACACCACCCCATTTGACAGATGAAAATACCGAGACCCACAGAGAGGTAAGCATGCTATTTAGTTAGTGACAACATCGGAATGGAAATTGGAGCGTCATGACTTTCTTTTCAGTGTGTTTTTGCGACATTACCCTTGTTTCCAGTTAACAGAATTATCTAGTTACTTGCACTTGTTTACCGATGTCACAAGGGTGCCAAGCTTGTAGGGAGATCACGGAGCACAGAGAAGATTCTCTAATGGATAGTGGAGTGGAAGGAAGATGAGCTTTGCAGTCAGAGATGGGTTTGAGTCCTTGTCTCAGCCACTTTCTAGCTAGAGCTATGGATGCTTGGCCATTTACTTAGTCCCTGAGCATCAGCTTTCTCATCTGTGTCAGTCTATTCCCATTGTTATAAAGGAATACCCAAGGCTGGGTAATTTATAGAGAAAAGAGGTTTGTTTTGGCTCATAGTTCTACAGGCTGTACAGGAAGTGTGGTGCTGAAATCTGCTTCTGGTGAGGGCCTCAGGCAGCTTCCAAACATGGTGGAAGGCAAAGGGAGGCCAGCATGTCACATGGTGAGACAAAAAAGAGCAAGAGAGATGCCAGGCTCTTTTCAAAAGCCAGACCTTGTGCGAAATGCCAGAACAAGAACTCATTACCATGGGGATGGCACCACGCCATTCACCAGGCCCACCTCCAACTTTGGAAGTCACATTTCTTTTTTTTTTTTTTTTTGAGACGGAGTTTCACTCATGTTACCCAGGCTGGAGTGCAATGGCGCGATCTCGGCTCACCGCAACCTCCGCCTCCTGGGTTCAGGCAATTCTCCTGCCTCAGCCTCCTGAGTAGCTGGGATTACAGGCACGCACCACCATGCCCAGCTAATTTTTTGTATTTTTAGTAGAGACGGGGTTTCACCATGTTGACCAGGATGGCCTCGATCTCTTGACCTCGTGATCCACCCGCCTCGGCCTCCCAAAGTGCTGGGATTACAGGCGTGAGCCACCGCGCCCGGCCTGGAAGTCACATTTCAACATGAGATTTGGAGGGGACACACATCCAAACTATGTCATCATTCAAAGATAAGGATAGTAATTTGTACCTAATAGGATTTCTTTTTTTTTTTTTTTTGAGACAGAGTCTTGCTCCGCCGCCGGGAGCCACGCTGGAATGCAGTGGTGAGACCATGGCTCACTGCAACCTCCACCTCCTGGGTTCAAGCAATTCTCCTGCCTCAGCCTCCCGAGTAGCTGGGAATACAAGCTCGTGCCACCACGCCCAGCTAATTTTTGAATTTTTAGTAGAGACCGGGCTTCACCATGTTGGCCAGGATGGTCTCGATCTCTTGACCTCGTGATCCACCCACCTTGGCCTCCCAAAGTGCAGGAATTTCAGGCATGAGCCACCGCGCCCGGCCCCTAATAGGGTTTCATAAGGAACAAATGTAGTAATACATGTCAAGCATCCTGCACATGATGGGTGATCAATACATATTTACAAATGTCAATAAATATTAACATTATTATTATTCTCATTTAATGTGCATACTTAGGAGTTAGTTATTAAGAGAGTACTTGCGTCAGTCAGTACTACATATTAATATAATTTCGGCTCTGCCAGCAGGAACCAAGGTAAGGAAATAATGGATATTAAGAAGATAAAAGAGGGGCCGGGCACAATGGCTCATGCCTGTAATCCCAGCACTTTGGGAGGCCGAGGCGGGCGCATCATGAGGTCAAGAGATCGAGACCATCCTGGCCAACATAGTGAAACCCCGTCTCTACTAAACTATAAAAATTAGCTGGGTGTAGTGGCACACATCTGTAGTCCCAGCTACTCGGGAGGCTGAGGCAGGAGAATTGTTTGAACCCAGGAGGTGGAGGTTGCAGTGAGCTGAGATCGCACCACTGCGCTCCAGCCTGGTGCCTGGCAACAGAGCAAGACTCTGTCTCTAAAAAAAAAAAAAAAGAAGATAAAAGAGGCTGGATGTGGTAGCTCATGCCTGTAATCCCAGCACTTTGGGGGTCGGAGGTGGGGAGATTGCTTGAGGCACGGAGTTCAAGACCAGCCTGGGCAACATGGTGAAATCTCATCTTTACAAAAAATACAAAAAAATTAAAACTAGTTGGGCATGGTGGCACATGCCTGTAGTCCCATGTACTTGGGAGGCTGAGGCGGGAAGATCGCTTGAGCCTGGGTGGTTGAAGCTGCAGTGAGCCATGGATCACACCACTGCATTCCAGATGGATATTCCGGTTGCACACTGCTCAACACGGTAATATATTTTGCATAGGCTGTAATGTGAATGGCACTCTCTGGATTTGTTCAGTGCACGACTCTTAACAGTCATACATGGTAGCTTCCAAGATAACAGCTAGTAGCCTCCAAGATAACAGACAGTAATGGTCTTCAATGAACAATTGGGCATCTTGTAACAAGGAAAGCAGAAAACAATAAAAGATGTTTTTGAATTTCATGATTGGAGGGGTCCTTGGAGATGATCTAGTTCAACTCCCTCCTATTTCAGGTAGGAAAACTAAGATCCAGGGAGGGGAAAATACAAGGTTCATCCAGAGCAGAACTGGGACAAGAACTGTGTGTTGAGGCTCTTTGCTAATTGCCCTTTGTGTTTATGAAAATTTCATTGTTGGTAGGAGTTACCTTTCCAAATCACATCTTAAAACCCCTAGAGAGAAGGAAGACTTGCAACTGCTTTGCATCTTCTAGGCTTTGTGAGGAGCAAACCCAGGACGGCTAAGCAGGAATTTGTTGAGTTCTGGGTCTTTGCTCTTCAATGTCCTGCATGTTTCCTCAGGGTGAACAATTCCTGTTGAGAAATGCTCCTTTGAAAGCATTTTGTTTGCTCTTTGACTTGATGTTAGCTGGCAAGTAGTGTGGTTTGCTAATGACCTCAACCAGGTTGCTAGCTTGGTAGTAATCTGAGAACAGTGTCTCTGAAGACCAGCTGAACTCATTCGAAGTTTGCTGTGGTGAATTGATATGCTGCTTCAGATTTTAATTCAGAATCAAACAGAGCCTGAGTGGGGATGATGGGAGACTACAGGAAGCTGATGTTGGGCATTAAGTGCCTTGGGTTTTAAATTAATAGCCAGCTATGCATTGCCAATTCCTTTTCCCTATCCGGCACAGCCAGGTATTTGTCAGTAAATGGATATGTGGGAGGCATTGTGCCACTAAGTGCTGTGGGAAAGCCAGGAAGAATCAAACTCAAGGGGGGTAAGTTTATCCCAGAGGACTGGTGCCTTTGGGAGAGAGCTGTGTGCAGAAATTGAACCTGAGCTATGCCTTGAAAAATGGGTAGGTTTAGAGCAGAGGAGGTAGAAAAGAGAATGGGGAAAGCATTTTGGGTGGGAGTAATGACAAGCTCAAAAGCTTAAAGGGAGAAATTTACAAGGGGTGTTTGGTAAATGAAATATAGATCAATCTAATCAGTAGTAAGAAGTTATGAAAGGAAGATTGAGCTTTGTGCAGTGGCAATATTGTAGTCAATGACGTTTATCCGAGGCTCGATTGTTGCTAATTGAAAAAAAAAAAAAAAAAAAAGAAAAAGAAAAGAAAGGACTTTGGTTTAGTTTGGTAGATCCTTAAACCCCAAATGTGGGAGACTTTATTTATTTATTTATTTGAGATGGGATCTCACCCTGTTGCCGAGGCTGGAGTGCAGTGGTGCAATTACAACTCACGGCAGCCTTGAACTTCTGGGTTCAAATGAGCCTTCTGCTTCAGCCTCCTGAGTAGCTGGGACTGCAGGTGTGCCACTATGCCCAGCTAGGATTAAAAGAATTTTTTGCGGAGATGGGGTTTCCCTATTGTTATAGTGAACTCCGAGTTTCTCTTCAAAGAATCAGTGTGTCAGTATGTTCAGCTATCTTATTCTTAAATGCTCTATTTTAAAGTTCAACTTCCTTGTAATTCCAGTAAACAGCCTTCTCCACTGGTTCTAATCAGTAGTTCACATCTGTTCCCCTGGCCCCCAGCTCCGTCCTGACTCATCCTGGTCACCTGCTCCAGTCACCTACTCCGATCACCTTCTTTGACCTAGGTCACCCCTGGCTACCTGCTGTGACCCACCAGTAACCATCCTTCTCGCCAAAACACCCACCCTGCCACTGCAGCTCTGACTCCTGCTCTCTTTAATATAGCCAATTGGGATTAGTCTAGCTTGTGCCTGTAACCCTAGCCAATAGGGGAAAAATACAGCATTGGGGACGACCCCCATCAGGCATAAGAACCCCTTTCCCCTTGTCCAAGCGTGTGGTTTGCAATGCTCCATCTGTACACTGCACCCTTCTATAGAAGTAAACTGCCTTGCTGAGACGATTTATCTTCGAGTGCTATCTCTTTTGTGGCATCAAAATTTTACTTATAACACCAGTTGCCCAGGCTGGTCTTGAATTCCTGGGCTCAAGCAATCCCTTCACCTTGGCTTCCCAAAATGCTGGGATTACAGGCATGAGCTACCACAGCCAGATGGATTTTGACTATATATAATCTGAAGATAAACAGGGAGCCTCCGAAGGTTTATGTACAACAACATTATAAGATGAGGCAGTGTTGATAACTAACTTCAACTTAGTCTTTGAGTTATTGAATATCCAGATGGGATTGTGATTGGGCTAAAAGATGATTTGGCTTCAGCCAGAGATATATTCAGAGGTGGATTTCATTTAATTAATTGATTAATTTATTTATTTTGAGATGGAGTCTCACTCTGTCACCCAGGCTCAAGTGCAGTGGCACCATCTCAGCTCACTGCAACTTCGGCCTGCCAGGTTCAAGTGATTCTCATGCCTCAGCCTTCTGGGATTATAGGCACCTGCCACCATGCCTGGCTATTTTTTTTTTTTTTTTTTTTTTTTAATAGAGACAGGGTTTCACTGTGTTGGCCAGGCTAGTCTCAAACTCCTGATCTCAGGTGATCCACCCGCCTTAGCCTCCCAAAGTGTTGGGATTACAGGTGTGAGTCATCGTGCTCAACCAGAAGTGGATTTTATATCTCACATTTTTGAGGAAGAGAATGTATCTGTGGGAGAGATTATTTATTTGCATACTCTTAAGGAGGAAAGCATACAGTAGTTTTAATTGTTGTATGAATGTGAAATATAGGCTGGGAGCAGTGGCTCATGCCTGTAATCCTGGCACTTTAGGAGGCCAAGGCAGGCAGATCCCTTGAGCTTGGGAGTTCAAGACCAGCCTTGGCAACACAGTGAGTGACCTGTAGTCTCAGCTACTCAGGAGGTTGAGGTAGGAGGATCACCTGAGCCTGAGAAGTCAAGCCTTCAGTGAGCCATGATGGCACCACTGCCATGCACTCTAGCCTGGGCAACAGAATGAGACTCTATCTGAAAAAAAAGGAAAAGAAAAAGTTAAATGTAGGTAGAGGGACAAAACATTCTGGGTAACCAATGGGGTAGATCGTGCTATTGCTCTCACCTGACCTGCACTCTGGTAGAAATTTCAGAGAGAGACAAATTGTACAGACTTCTTCACTTGGCTTGTAGGATACCACATAGGTTTTTCCTCCCATTCTACCAGACATTCCTTTTCAGTCTTCCTTGCTCATTCTTCCTTTTAAACTTGACTCTTAATGTTGGGAATGATTTTCACGTAAAAATTACTAACAGTGATTTTCTTTCCATTGTTTTGAAGATCTGACTTTATCTGTAATATAGCCCTATTGCTCAACATAGGAATTCATCTCATTTTACATGTGAGAAAATGGAAGATTTCTTGCCCTAAGGACTATTTCAGGAATATCATCTTGAGAAATTATTTCACATATGACTTCTATCTCTGAGGCTGAGGCTTAATCTCAGACTGTTAAAGCTAAAAAAGAGTCAAAGAGATTTGCTTGGCCTGGTGTGGTGGCTCACGCCTGTAATCCAAGCACTTTGGAGGCCAAGGCGGGCGAATCACCTGAGGTCGGGAGTTCAAGACCAGCCTGACCAGCATGGTGAAACCCCGTCTTTAAAAACAAACAAACAAACAAACAAAAACAAAGAGATTTGCTCATTGCTAGGATACTCCCTCAGTAAGAAACCTATAATCTTAGCTCTGGTCACCTCCTTCATGGGTTTAGAAACTAATTTTTTGTTAAGCTTACCTAGAAACAAACTAAGTTTAATACAAATGGTTATACTTTTCAGATGTTAATAATGTAAAATGTGGTCGGGTGCAGTGGCTCATGCCTGTAATCCTAGCACTTTGGGAGGCCGAGGTGGGTAGATCACCTGAGGTCAGGAGTTCAAGACCAGCCTGGCCATCATGGTGAAACCCCATCTTAAAAAAAAATAATAATGTAAAAGGTAAGCAACCATTTTGAACAATGAATTTTTGATGATGGGCATTTGTGGTCTTAAGGTAACTAAAGCATTCTAACAGTACTGAGTGTTCTAATCCATGAATATGGTATATCTCTCCATTTATTTAGGTCTTCTTTAATTTTTCTTAGTGATGTTCTGCCAGAGTGTTCAGGATTGAAGTTTTGCACATTTTTCGTCAAATTTAAGAATGTACCTTTTGGGTGCTGGATATGCTGGGTTATGCCTATAAAACCAATACTTTGGGGAAATGAAAATGGGAGGATCACTTGAGGCCAGGAGTTTGAGACCAGCCTGGGCATCAAAGTGAGATCCATCTCCACACACACAAAAAAAATAAATTAGCTGGGTGTGGTCGCATGCACCTGTAGTCCCAGCTACTTTGGAGGCTGAGGCAGGAGAATTGCTTGAGCCCAGACATTCAAGGCTGCAGTGGACTATAATTACACTGTTGCATGCCAGCCTGGGTGACAGAGCCACACCCTATCTCAAAAAAATAAAAATAAAATAAATAAAAAAGAATATACTTTTTATACCATTTTGTGTTCAGCCTTTCCCCCCCACCCCCCTGCCCCGTCAAGCTGTTCTTTATTTCAGGTAGAGGGCAGGGCAAGGGACTCAGTCTTTCTTAGCAGCAGCTTTCCTCATTGGCAGCCAGGACGTTGCTCAGCCCCTCCTGCGTCCTATTGGTGCAGATATGCATCCTCACCCAGGCTAGAGTGCAGTGGCACAATCTTGGCTCACTGCAACCTCTGCCTCCCTGGTTCAAGAGATTCTCCCACCTCAGCATCCCAAGTAGCTGGGATTACAGGTAACTGCCACCACACCCAGCTAATTTTTGTATTTTCAGTAGAGATGGGGTTTTGTCATGTTGGCCAGGCTGGTCTTGAACTCCTGATCTCAGGTTATTTACCCGCCTTGGCCTCCCAAAGTGCTGGGATTACCGGCATGAGCCACCATGCCCAGCCTTTAGCGTGTCTTTAAAGGGGTTTATTAACATTGGCAATGGAGGCATAATTCAGGAGGCAACTTTTAAACCACAAATATTACTGCCTTTGCTTAACACTTTTACTTAATGATGATGGCTGCACTTTGTTTTATAGCATCAGCTTTGCTGTGTTAAACAGAAGGTCTAGTGTCGCACTGAGTGCCTTGGGAAATGTAGTCTAGAGAAATTGCAGGCTCAGTTCCAAAACCAGCATTTCAAATAAAGAAGGTTTTCAGTGAAAATATCAGTTTACCTTGAATATTTTCTCAGTCATGTAAGTAATCTTCATTTTCTTCCTTACATTAAATGTATTCATTTGTGATCTATGAGCTACTTTCATTATGATAAAAGTTTGCTGTATTTCAGGGATTTTCTTTTCTTTCTTTCTTTCTTTTTTTTGAGACGGAGTTTCGCTCTTGTTACCCAGGCTGGAGTGCAATGGCGCGATCTCGGCTCACCGCAACCTCCGCCTCCTGGGTTCAGGCAATTCTCCTGCCTCAGCCTCCTGAGTAGCTGGGATTACAGGCACGCGCCACCATGCCCAGCTAATTTTTTGTATTTTTTTTAGTAGAGACGGGGTTTCACCATGTTGACCAGGATGGTCTAGATCTCTTGACCTCGTGATCCACCCGCCTCGGCCTCCCAAAGTGCTGGGATTACAGGCGTGAGCCACCGCGCCCGGCTTTCTTTCTTTCTTTTCTTTTTTTTGAGGCTGACTTTTTCTCTTATTGCCCCGGCTGGAGTGCAATGGCACGATCTTAGCTCACCGCAACTTCCGTCTTCCGGGTTCAAGCAATTCTCCTACCTCAGCCTCCTGAATAGCTGGGATTACAGGCATGTGCCACCACACCTGACTAATTTTTTGTATTTTTAGTAGAGACAGGATTTTTCCATGTTGGTCAGGCTGGTCTCGAACTCCCAACGTGAGGTGATCCACCCGCCTCAGCCTTCCCAAGTGCTGAGATTACAGGCATGAGCCACTGCACGAAGTCTATTTCAGGGATTATTCTTGTGGGGAGAGGGGCCTATTGATCTAATCTGGAATTTGAATGCTCTATAGTACTCTATACTGCTATATGGCTGTGCTAAACGCCATCACAAGTGGTATAAACAGTATATATAATTTGTTCATTTATTTCTTCAACAAGAATTTAGTGAGCCACCTTCTAGTATATGCGGTAGGAATCTGTTATATTCTGGAGTTTCGGAGCTGAATAAACATAGTATTTCTTGTCCAGAAACTTTCAGGCTTATCTCTGTTGTGCTATATGATCACATTAGAAATAAATCAATGCAGGCCGGGCACGGTGGCTCACGCCTGTAATCCCACCACTTTGGAGGCCAAGGCCGGCGGATCACCTGAGGTCAGGAGTTCAAGATCAGCCTGACAAACATGGTGAAACCCCATCTTAAAAAAAAAAAAAAAAAAAGAAAGAAATCAATGCAGGTCATTGCTGACACATTCCTGGAGGCCTGAGTCATGCCCACTCACTCTTTTTTTAAAGAGCCACATTTCACATATATACCATGGAATATTATGCAGCCATCAAAAACGATGAGTTCCTGTCCTTTGTTGGGACATGGATGAACCTGGAAACCATCATTCTCAGCAAACTGACACAAGAACAGAAAATCAAACACCGCATGTTCTCACTCATAGGTGGGTGTTGAACAATGAGAACACATGGACAGAGGGAGGGAAGCATCACACACTGGGGTCTGTCGGGGGGAAATAGGGGAGGGACGTGGGGGTGGGGAGTTGGGGAGAGATAGCATGGGGAGAAATGCCAGATATAAGTGATGGGGAGGAAGGCAGCAAATCATACTGCCATGTGTATACCTATGCAACAATCTTGCTTGTTCTTCACATGTACCCCAAAACCTAAAATTCAATAAAAAATAAAAAAATGAAAAAAATAAACAGCCACTTTTTTTTTTTTTTTTGAAATGGAGTCTTACTCTGTAGCCTAGCCTGGAGTGTAGTGGCACGATCTCGGCTCACTGCAACCTCCGCCTCCAGGGCCCCAGTTCAAGCAATTCTCCTACCTCAGCCTCCCAAGTAGCTGGGATTACAGACACGAGTCACCATGCCCAGCTAATTTTTGTATTTTTCAGTAGAGACGGGGCCAGTCTGACCTCGTGATCCTCCTGCCTCAGCCTCCCAAAGTTCTGGGATTACAGGTGTGAGCCACTGCGCCTGACCAAGAGCCACATTTTTTAAGTGATAGCATTCTTTTTTTTTTTTTGAGATGGGAGACTCGCTCTGTCGCCTACCCTCCCTCTTCTTTGTTCAACTGTTGATAGAGTCCTTAGGACTCAATAGAACAATCACTGATCAGTTTACCTGGATGAGAGTGTCTTCAAAAACATTACCAACTTAGGGCAGACTGATTTCTTCCAGAATGCTCTGAATTTCCCCTGCCCATTAACAGACTGCCAGGACAGATTCTTTGCAAATGTTGTGGCTAGTTGGATTTACCCTCCCTCGTAATCCTCTAATCCTTGATTTAATGCTCCAAATATAAGCATTCCTGTAATCTATAATACCCTCTATTGCACTATGAGCTCTTTTTGTTGTTGTTGAGATGGGTTTCACTCTGGTTGTCCAGGCTGGAGTGCAATGGTGTGATCTCAGCTCACTGCGACCTCTGCCTCTCAGGTTCAAGCGATTCTTTTGTCTCAGCCTCCGGAATACCTGGGATTACAGGTGCATACCACCACGCCTAGCTAATTTTTTGTATTTTTAGTAGAAATGGGGTTTAACTATGTTAGCCAGACTGGTCTCGAACTCCTGACCGCAGGCGATCTGCCCGCCTCAGCCTCCCAAAGTGCTGGGATTACCAGCACGAACCTCTTCTTTTATAGCCTTCTCTCCATTCTACTCTATGTTGCCTCTTCCCATTGCTTTCTTCCTCCAGAGCTTCCCCCTCCACCTGCTGAAGGCTCATCTCATGCTATGCAAACCCTTCTGGAATGTGAGCTCTTCATGAAACTCTTGTTTCTACCTTTCTGTGCCTGATGGAAACACAGACATCATCTGAGATTTCTCTGTAGCGCTCTCAGAAGGATGCCATTCCTTGTCCACTTCTGAAATACCTGGGATCAGGAAGTGGGTAAGGATTCCTCTTTCCTTTTCAGGGCTAATTCTGAACCATTTCTAGTAGAAAGTCCCTTGGTCTTTCCATTCTGCTATGACCCAGATATACTCCTCTCTGTTCTGCCTCTCCCTAATTCCTGGCCATTCCTCTCATGTGTTGAAGGTTTTCAGAAGTGGTATTATTAAGAACATGGGCTTTAGAGTCAGGTATGTCTGGGCTCCCGTGTCAGGTGTGCCACTTACTAACTCTGCAATCTTTGGCAAATTAGAGCACTTAATCTCTGAGTTTAAATTTTATTAGATGTAAAATAAGATAATAATGGTAACTACCTTGGAGAGTGGTTACTGGTGTTCAACACTCATTCAACTAAAAGTAAGTGGAATAAAATAATTATACATTGATGTATGTTCTGTGAAGGGTTTAGGATAGAGAATAAAGGTGGCACTCCACTAAAGAGAAGGTTCAGAGGGGAGCTGCCATTTGAACTGAGACCTAAAGGAAGAGAGGGAGAATGAAATGAAATAAGGCATATGGACCCACTTGGCACAGCACTGGACCACAGTGAACTCAGTGTTAGTGGAAATCATTGTCCTGGTAAGGATGGTGGCAGAGATAAATGGCTTTCAAAGCTGCAGGCTGAGTTGATCCTGCCCCATCCAGCATAGCCTGTGACTGTTCAGTCCCAAGGCAATTGATGGGGCCTGATCTATATGGGCAGGAGAGGTCTGCTAAAGCTCGTCAGCCTCCAGGAATGGCCTTCCACACAGTGCCCTCCCCAGATGCAGCCATGGGGAATAGCAAGCCAGGTGAATCCTTCCAGAGAACAGAACTAGGGGCTATAGATCGGCCAGCCAAGGAACTCTACTGCGGGGATAGCAAGTCCCCACTATTTCTGCCCTGCAGCACTGTACAAGTGCTGTGGACTGGAGACAGCTGAGTATTTGCCATGTTCTCTTTTTCCCAAAGGGAGTTTTTATTGCACTTATCCTGTTAGGGAGAGATAGATTGTCTCTAAGCTTACAGATCCCTGGTCATGAGAAGCCACATCTTGACCCTAATCCTCTAGAGACCCTGGACTTTGAGCTGGATTTAGTAACTGGTTGTAACTTTGTTGCTGTATCCCTTGGTGGGAGTGGTGGTGGGGGGAGGCAAATGCATTTCCTTTTTCTTTTTTCTATTTTGAGATGGAGTCTTGCTCTGTCTCCCATCCTGGGGTGCAGTAGTGCGATCTTGGCTCACTACAAGCTCCACCTCCTGGGTTCAAGCATTTCTCCTGCCTCAGCCTCCTGAATAGCTGGGATTATAGGCAGGCGCCACCATGCCCGGCTAATTTTTGCATTTTTAGTAGAGATGGGGTTTCACCATGTTGGCCAGGCTGGTCTTGAACTCTTGATCTCCAGTGATCCACTCGCCTCGGCCTCCCAAAGTGCTGGGATTACACGTGTAAGGCACCATGCCCTGCCACCAAATGTATTTTCTTCATGGGAAGATGATGTGTTTGAATGTTGGCTAGCCAAAGGGAGGACCGTGGCGGAAACTGCTGATTTCCTGTCTCAAATTTACTCACTCTCTCTATTTCTTTTACTTTTTGTTTTTTCTGAGACAGAGCCATGCTCTGTTGCTGAGGTTGGAGTGCAATGGCACAATCTCAGCCCACTGCAACCTCTGCCTTTATTTCTTTTTAATAGAGAGCCCTGATTTTGTGTGGGGTAACAATGTGCTGGTTAAAAGTAATGTCTTCCTCAGCCTCCTTGAGGACGTGGCCATGGGACATATGAACTTAAGGCTTCAGGGAATGTTGATTTCTATCTATCTTTTTTTTTTTTTTTTAAGCACAGGGGCTTGTTCTGTTGACCAGACTGGAGTTAGTGGCATGATCACAGCTCACTGCAGCCTCAAATTCCTGGGCTCAAGTGATCCTCACACCTCAGCCTCCCAAGTACAGTAGCTGGGACTACAGGTGTACACTACCATGTCCTGCTAATTTTTTTCTTTTGTCTTTTTGTTTTTTTCCTTTTTGTGGAGAACGAAATCTTGTTATATTGCCCAGGCAGGTCTCAAACTCCTGGGCACAAGCTCTCCTCCTGCCCCTGCCTCCTTAAGAGCTGGATTATAGGCATGAGCCACAGCACCTGTCAATTTTTTAATTTTTAATTTTTTAGCGATGGGGTCTCATTATTTGGTCCAGGATATCTTCAAACTCCTGGGCTTAAGTGATCCTCCCACCTTGGCTTCTCAAAGTGTTGAGGTTATAAACCAATTTCTAACTTTTGTGGATTGAAATCTCTTTCTATTACAAGGTAAGTGTGTCACCTAAAAGGTTATGAGGTTATGTTTTTTTTTCTTTCTTTTTGACGGAGTCTTGCTCTGTTGCGCTGGAGTGGCACGATCTCAGCCCACTGCAACCTCCACCTTCCAGGTTCAAGTGGTTATCCTGCTTCAGCCTCCCGGAGTAGCTGGGACTACAGGTGCCTGCCACCATGCCTGGCTAATTTATATATTTTTAGTAGAGATGGGGTTTTGCCAAGTTGGCCAGGCTGGTCTTGAACTCCTGACCTTAGGTGATCCACCTGCCTCAGCCTCCCAAAATGCTGAAATTACAAGCGTGAGCCACCACGCCCTGCTCTAAAAAGTTACGGTTGCATCCTAACCCCCATCATCACACAATGTGTATTTGGACATAGGATTGTTGCAGACGTGATTAGTTAAGATGAAGTCGTTGCTATAGTCTGAATGAATATTCACCCTCCCACATGCATATGTTGAGAGCCTGATGCCCAAGGTGATGGCATCAGGAGGTGGGGGGGCTTTTGGGAGATGATAGGATCATGAGGGTGGAGCCCTCAAGAATGGGATCAGTGTGCTCATGAAATAGACCCCTTCCAACATGTGAGGACACAGTGAGAAGGCTCTGTGAGAAATCAGACTTTTACCAGACATTGTATTTGCTGGCACCTTGATCTTTTTTTTTTTTCTTTTTCTTTTGAGACAGTCTTGCTGTGTTGCTGAGGCTGGGGTGCCATGGCGTGATCTTGGCTCACTGCAACCTCCACCTCCTGGGTTCAAATAAGTCTCCTGCCTCAGCCTCCTGAGTAGTTGGTACTACAAGTGTGCATCACCACACACTGCTAATTTTTGTATTTTTAGTAGAGACAGTTTCACCATGTTGGTCAGGCTGGTCTTGAACTCCTGACCTCAAGTGATCCGCCTGCCTTGGCCTCCCAAAGTACTGGAACTACAGGTGTGAGCCACCATGCCCAGCCCTGATACCATGATCTTGAACTTCTCAGACTCCAGAACTGTAGAAAAAAATTTCTGTTGTTTATAAGCCACCCAGTCTGTGGCATTTTGTTATGGAAGCCCTAATAATCTAAGACAGTAATAATGGAGTAGAGTGGGTCATTGTGTAGCAGGAGCGGTGGGGAGCAAACATCTCGAACAGCGAACTAGGAAGGAAGTGGAGTTTTATTTGGCCGGGAGCTGTGGGGGGCTACAGCCTCATCCACCGAGCTCCCCAAGCTGCAGCTTCTCTCCCCTTTTATAGGCTTACAATGCTAAAGGGGAAACTGAGGCAGAACTACGTCATTGTCCAATTGCTGGACGTCCGACCTTACAATCTTTTGGCTTCATTGATTTGCTAATTCGTATGCAGCATGAGAAGGGGAGGGGGCTTACAGAGGCAAGACAAAAGTAACAAGTTGTTTGTTGACAGAGAGGTTTCCAGGAGGGAGCATGGTCTTGGAGATGTGGGGGCGTGACTCAGTGCCGGGCTTCAGCTGGCAGGAATAACATTCATTTGCAGCTCTTTCAAGGTTAACAGATAGCAGAGACGCTGGGAACTAAAAAGGGAGTCATTTTCCCAGCTCTTTGGTATTTTTTTTTTTTCCCTTCTTCACCCTCCTTCCCCTCTGGAAGAGGGGGAGGGAGGAGGCGAAATTGAAGGAGGCGAAATTGAAGGAGGCGAAATTGAAGGAGGCGAAATTGAAGGAGGCGAGGGGGTCTGCCCTCTCAATCCAGCATGATTCATGTCCTTATCAAAAGACGACATGAAGACATAGGTGGAGAATGTCCTATGTGATGGCCCAGGTAGAAAGTGGCGTGAGATGGCTAAGAAGAGGGGAGGAAGGATTCCACCCGGAGTCTCGAGCGGGCGGAGGCCCTGCTGACACCTTGATTTTGACTGTCCAGCCTCTAGAACTGTGAGACAATACATTTCTGTTGTTTTCAGCCACCCAGTGTGTGGCATTTTGTTCCTGCAGCCCTAGTGTACCCTCTCATCCATCCACTCTCCAGGTCACCAGGCTCTCATTTTGCTGTAAGAGCCTCTAAAACTGGTCTCTGAGCTTCCAGTGGAAGCTTCCTTTCCATTCATGCTCCACACAACAGCCTGAATGAGTTTTCTAAAGCTCAAATTACTCACCTGTTCACACACCTTTCAGTGGCTTCCCAGGACGCTAAGGATAAATTTTGAATTCCCTTACGTGATACACAAGGCCCTATGTGCCTTCTCAGCATCAACTTGTACCAGACTTTTTTTGGTTGCTCTCAATGACTGCAACTCCATTGTTCCTACTGTCCGACCACTGGGCTTTTTTTATTTTAATTTTTTGAGATGGAGCCTGGCTGTGTTGCCCAGGCTGGAATGTAGTAGTGCGATCTCAGCTCACTGCAACCTCTGCCTTCTGGTTTCAGGAGTTTCTCCTGACTCGGCCTCCATAGTAGCTGAGACCACAGGTGCCTGCCACTACACCTGGCTAATTTTTGTATTTTTAGTAGAGACGGGTTTCACCATGTTGGCCAGGCTGGTCTTAAACTCCTGAGCTCAAGTGATCCGCCCACCTCAGCCTCCCAAAGTGCTGGGATTACAGGCATGAGCCACCACACCCAGTCTGACCTCTGGGCTTTAATTCCCATTTGATGTCCCTTCTGCCAAGAAGCCTCCTCCGAACAGTTAGTGCCCCTGCTATATGCTCTCTTCAAGCCCAGTTCTTACCCCAGTGGAGCATGGATTCTCTTTATTATGATGCACACTTGCCTGTCTATCTGCCTCCCTAATCTGTAAATTTCCCAAGGGCAGGGCAGTGTTTTCTTCAGCACTGAAACATCAGTAACAAGCAATGACTGTCTCATTTCAGGTGGTCAATTCACTGGATTTAGGGGAACAGAGGGCTGACTCCTCCTACTATCTTTTTCTCCATGAGTTTCATATTTTGAAATATTTTAAGCATCAAACAGAATTTATTTATTAAGTTAACCTATGTGGACTTACCAGAGGATTAATGCATGGTTTACTTTTTTTTCTTTTTAGAATATTGAAAGCAGCTTGAAGCATCTCCAAGCTGTTTTCTTTTTTGGGAAATCACTTCTGACCTGGTGATCCTGGGTTTTGAATTCAGCCAATTCCCCTGGGTAAAGAAATTGAGGCCAAGAGAGATGAAATGACTTGTCTAAGGTTTACAGTGAGTTAAGAATGGTGCCAGGCTAAAACTCAAGTTTTCTGACTTTGAATCCAGGATTCTTTCTGCTCTTTTATAATAGACAGGGCTTCAGGAGACCTGGTATAGCCAGTTATGTGCGGGTAAATGTTTAACAACTGGCTCCTTAGGAGGAAAACAAAAAAAGTTCTTGATTTATAACATTTGTCAGTTTCTGTGGTATAAATAATTCTACCTTATCTAATTTCAAGCTACCTGAAGTAACTGAACATAAGAGTTGGTTCAAGCTGATTCCGGCACACTACTAGATATAGTCCCTGATTTTAGACTGTGTTAGACTTTGCAGATTTCTGTGCTGGAGAAAATTCCATACCCGCTTTCTTTTTCCCTTTTTTTAGACGGAATCTCGCTCTGTCCAGGCTGGAATGCAGTGGCGTGATCTCGGCTCACTGCAACCTACACTTCCCAGGTTCAAGCAATTCTCCTGCCTCAGCCTCCTGAGTAGCTGGGACCACAGTTGCGTGCCGCCACACCTGGCTAATTTTTTGTATTTTTAGTAGAGACGGGGTTTCATCATGTCGGTCAGGCTGGTCTTGAACTCCGAAACTCGCGATCCACCTTCCTTGGCCTCCCAAAGTGCTGGGATTACAGTCATGAGCCACCTTGCCTGGCCCCAGATCCTCTTTCTTAAAGATTTGTAGTGCTTAGAGACTCCCATCCCCCAGACACTGCCTGTTGCCAGAACATGGGAAAGTCTTGCAATCACATGATGCAAAAGGCTATAAATAAAAATAAAGGATCCCAAAGGAATGACCTGCTGAAAATATGACAAGATGGAAAACTCATATAAGTAGAGACTGCTGTTCACAGTCATGTGTCAGAACCAAAAGCCAGCGATAAACTCTGTGAAGATGAGTTAATGGAATACGAGTCTCCTGGCATTTAGGCCAGGAGGAAGTGCCATCTCCTCTCTGTAGCTTTTCTGATTTATCTCTGGCAGGAATAATTTCTGCTTCCTTAGTAGATCCCAAATACTTACACTCAGTTACTTTTTTATTTTTAGAATTGCATTGCATTTAGAATGTATTTTACAGATACATCCAAACTCCCTAGTTTGGCAGAGGCTTCTTATATGAGTTTTCAAAGAAGGTGGGTGGGACAATAGGAAGAACACAGGCTTCAGGGCTTGATTGATTCTGGGTTCAGCTCCTGCTGCACCTATTACTGCTGTGAAACTTTAGGCCACTTTCGTAACCTCTATGCCTCAGTTTCTTCATTCTTTTTTTGTTTTTGAGACAGAGTCTTGCTCTGTCACCCAAGCTGGAGTGCAGTGGCACAATCTTGGCTTACTGCAACCTCTGTCTCCCAGGTTAAAGCAATTCCGCTGCCTCAGCCTCCCAAGTAGTTGGGATTACAGGCGCCTGCCACCATGCCTGGCTAATTTTTTTGTATTGTTAGTAGAGATGGAGTTTCATCATGTTGGCCAGGCTGGTTTTGAACTCCTGACCTCAAGTGATCTGCCTGCCTCGGCCCCCCAAAGTGCTAGGGTTACAGGTGTGAGCCACTGCACCTGGCCAGTTTCTTCATTTTTAACTATCTTACTTATAAGGTTGACACAGAAGGAAATGGCAAAAGACATGTCAGGTGCCTAACACACCACCTGTTATGTGTTAAGGTTGCAAGAAATAACCTGTTCTCTCCTTTTACAGGTGAAACATTTCCTGCTTGTTGAAATCTTTATGTTTTTGGAGATGTGCTTTCCTGTTAATGAATTAGTTCATTTACACGGTCTCCTAACAAACATTTAGGGCAAAATTTTCTGTGGACTGAATCTCTGATTCCATTGTCTTTAATGTCTAGTGGTTTTTGTTTGTTTGTTTGTTTGAGGCGGGGTCTCACTGTCACCCAGACTGGATTGCAGTGGCGCAATCTTGGCTCACTGTAACCTCTGCCTCCCAAGTTCAAGCAATCCTCCTACCTCGGCCTCTCGAGTAGCTGGGATTACAGGTGTTCACCACCATGCCTGGCTAATTTTTGTATTTTTAGTAAAGGGGTTTCCCCATGTTGGCCAGGCTGGTGTCGAACTCCTGACCTTGTGATTCACCTGCCTTGGCCTCCCAAAGTGCTGGGATTACAGGCATGAGCCACCACACTTGGCTTAATGTCTAGTAGTTTTGCAGGACCAGGACACAGATAAGTTCTTGGGCTCAGGTGTCAGGTATACCCCTACCCAGGCAGAAAGTAAGATTCCATGAAAATTGTTCTTTTTTTTTTTGAAACGGAGTTTCACTCTTGTTACCCAGGTTGGAGTGCAATGGCGCGATCTCGGCTCACCGCAACCTCCGCCTCCTGGGTTCAGGCAATTCTCCTGCCTCAACCTCCTGAGTAGCTGGGATTACATTACAGGCACGTGCCACCATGCCCAGCTAATGTTTTGTATTTTTAGTAGAGACGGGGTTTCACCGTGTTGACCAGGATGGTCTCGATCTCTTGACCTCGTGATCCACCCGCCTCGGCCTCCCAAAGTGCTGGGATTACAGGCTTGAGCCACCGCGCCCGGCTTAACTTTTGTATTTTTAGTAGAGATGAGGTTTCATCTTGTTGGTCAGACTGGTCTTAAACTCCTGTCCTCAAGCTATCTACCCGTCTTGGCCTCCCATAGTGCTGGGATTACAGGCGTGAGCCACTGTGCCCAGCCTGCAATTTTATTTAAAGTAATTAGGGTGGCTGGGCTAGGTGGCTCACGCCTGTAATCCCAGCACTTTGGGAGGTTGAGGAGGGTGGATCACTAGAGGTCAGGAGTTCAAAACCAGCCTCACCAACATGGTGAAACCCCATCTCCACTAAAAATACAAAATTAGCACATGCCTGTAATCCCAGCTACTTGGGAGGCTGAGGCAGGAGAATCGCTTGAACCTGGGATGTGGAGGTCACAGTGAGCTGAGATCGCACCACTGTACTCCAGCCTGGGCAACAGAGCAAGACTCTTTGTCCAGGAAACAAAGAAAAGGAAGGAAGGAAGAAAAGAAAGAAAGAAGGAAGAGAGGGAGGGAGGGAGGGACGAAGGGAAAGGGAGAGAGGGAGGGAGGAAAGATGGAAAGGAAAGGGAAGGAAGAGGAAGAAAGAAAGAAAAAGAGAAAGAAAGAAAGAGAGAGAGAGAGAGAGAGACCTGGGAATGTCTTGTAAAGATGACCCTGGAGCAAACACATGGAGAAGGCAAGGGAGGTGGCCATGAGGATTTGTTCAGAAACTGGCCTGGGGTTCCCAGGAATTGTCAGGGTGGGCACTGGAATCTCTGTCTGGCTCTAAGGTCAGTACTCTCCTTTCCACAACCCTCTTTTTCAAGAAGCAGTGTCGCTGTCCTCCAAGCAGGCTGTGTGCATGTGATCCTGTGTGCACACACATATGTGCTATTGAGGAATGTGTTATATTTCCTTGGGTAGACACTGTGAGGACCCAAGCTTCCCTACTGACATCTTCCAGGACCTGAGGCCTCATGTTGTTGGTTTTCATGGAAACTTGGCAACTTTCTAGCTATCCCACCCTGAGCCCTGCACCACATTCTAATGGCTTTATTTGTGTGCCTTGGAGTGCTGCCAGGGCTGGGCCTGGGAATGGTTGCCTTGGCAACCTCCCCACTGTTTCCAGATAAGAACGACTCAAGGATGTTGACGTTGGGCCTGAAATAGTTCTAGCCTGCTCTCAGCCTGTAGGAGGATGAACTTTGGCATGGAGAACTGAGTTAGGAAACCTACTCATTCCCTCAGCCTTTGAATTTGTGCACACTGAATCCTGGGTAAGAAAGACTTCTGGGGAGGGTACTCCAGGGCTCCCCAGCTTTAGGATTGAGGATAGCTTTGCTTAGGTACTGGGAGAGCATCTTTCTGTTTTGCCATTCCAGTTGATATATTCAGAGCTTGCCTTTGAGAGTCCTGCTAACACAGGATATTTTTCTTTTTTGTGGCTGGGGCGGGGGGTGGGGGATGGAGATGGAGTTTCACTCTTGTCGCCCAGACTGGAATGCAGTGGCATGATCTCAGCTCACCGCAACCTCCGCCTCCGGAGTTCAAGCAATGCTCCTGCCTCAGCCTCCCGAGTAGCTGGGATTACAGGTGCCTGCCACCATGCCTGGTTAATTTTTGTATTTTTAGTAGGAGGGGGGGTTTCATTATGTTGGCCAGGCTGGTCTCAAACTCCTGACCTCAAGTGATCCATCCGCCTCAGCCTCCCATAGTGCTGGGATTATAGGCGTGAGCCACTGTATCCAGCCCATCTTTTTTTTTTTTTTTTTGAGATGAAGTCTTGCTGTGTGGCCTTTGCAGTGGCCACCGCACTTGCAGTGCAGTGGTGTGATCTTGGCTCACTGCAAGCTCTGCCTCCTGGGTTCAAGCAGTTCTTGTGCCTCAGCCTCCCTTGTGGCTGGGATGATAGGCATGTGCCACCATGCCCGGCTAATTTCTGTATTTTTAATAGAGACGGGGTTTCACCATGTTGCCAAGGCTGGTCTTGAGCTCCTGGACTCAAATAATCCTCCTGCCTTGGCCTCCCAAAGTGTTGGGATTATAGGTATGAGCCATTGGACTGGCCTGAAAGAGCAACTTTCACTGGGGATTTGCTTTCAGAAAGAAAAAGCGTCAGTGTTCACGCCTTTAACTCAAAATAATTCTTTTTTTTTTTTTTTTTTTGAGACGGAGTTTCGCCCTTGTTACCCAGGCTGGAGTGCAATGGCGCGATCTCGGCTCACCGCAACCTCCGCCTCCTGGGTTCAGGCAATTCTCCTGCCTCAGCCTCCTGAGTAGCTGGGATTACAGGCACGCGCCACCATGCCCAGCTAATTTTTTGTATTTTTAGTAGAGACGGGGTTTCACCGTGTTGACCAGGATGGTCTCGATCTCTTGACCTCGTGATCCACCCGCCTCGGCCTCCCAAAGTGCTGGGATTACAGGCTTGAGCCACCGCGCCCGGCTCAAAATAATTCTTAAGCCAAAATGGCATATTTTGTGGTGGCGTATTCTGTCGCCCTTCACTTCTTTTTCCCAGTAAATATTATTTTCAGTGAATGAAGTGACTCATCCAAAAAGATTTTTTTTTTGATGACTTGTCCAAATTCACTGCATCAGTGATCTATTTCTGTATAACAACACAGTCTTGGATTTAGCGGCTTCTGACAATAACCTTCTTATTTGCTTAGGACTGTGTGGGTCAGCTATTTGATGGATGGTTCTTCCGCTGGTCTTGTCCGAGATCACTTGCAACTGCGGTCAGCTGGGGCTTTGGCTGAGAGCTGTTTGATCTGGGGTTTCAGCCAGGGTGTTTTTGCTTTTTGTGGTCTTACATCCAACAGGCCAGTGTCCTGGGCTTCTTTCTGAGGAAGCGAGGCTCGGGTCCTCTTCAGGGGCAGATCCTGAAGCTTATGCAGTTCTAGGGGTCTTCTTTAAAGAAAATGGAAACCATTAGCCAGGTGCGGTGGCTCACACCTATAATCCTAGCAGTTTGGGTGGCTGAGGTGGGTGGATCATGAGGTCAGGAGTTTGAGACCAGCCTGACCAACATGGTGAAACCATGGCTCTACTAAAACTATAAAAATTAGCCAGGTGTGATGGTGTGCACCTGTAATCCCAGCTACTGGGGAGGCTGAGGTAGGAGAATTGCTTGAAACCGGGAGGCAGAGGTTGCAGTGAGCTGAGATCGTGCCAATGCACTCCAGTCTGGGCGACAGAGCAAGACTCCATTTCAAAAAAAAAAAAAAAAAAAAAAGACAATGAAACCATTAATATGAAATTAGGTCCAGGGCCTTGGGAGAGGCCAATGCAAGTAAAGGGGCCAAAGCTTGAGCTGTGGGAGCCTCCGAGAACATCTGCCTTTGGTCTTCTCTGCTCTTGGATCCTCAATGAGTCTTGATGGGGTCTGACATCATTCTTACCCTTGCAAATGGGCCAGGGAACCAGCACGACATGGAACAGGGCCCCTTCCCAGTGACACGACACCTAAGTGTCCCCCCCCAACTTGCCTCTGTCCTCTCAGTCTTGAAGCTGCAATTGCTGTACTTACTTCATCACACTGAATTTATTGAGACATAAACTTTTTCAGGCTTTAGCTTTTATTTTATTTCATTTTTTGTTGAGACAGATCCTCAATCTGTCACCCAGGCTGGAGTGCAGTGGTGTCATCTCGGCCTACTGCAACCTCCACCTCCCAGGTTCAAGCGATTCTCCCACCTCAGCTTCCTGAGTAGCTGGAATTTCAGGTGTGTGCCACCATGCCTAGCTAATTTTTGTATTTTTATTAGAGACAAGTTTTCACCATGTTGGCCAGGCTGCTCTCGAACTCCTGACCTCAGGTGATCCTCCTGCCTCAGCCTCCCGGAGTGCTAGGATACAGGCATAAGCAACTGCACCCTGCCAGATTTTATTTTATTTTATGAGTCAGGATCTTACTCTGCTGCCCAGGCTGGAGTGCAGTGGCGTGATCATGGCTCATGCAGCCTCAAACTTCCCAGTTTAAGTGATCCTCGAACTTTAACCTCCCAAATAGGTAGGACTACAGGTGCTCCACAATGCCTGGCGAATTTTTGCTTATTTTTTGTAGAAACTGAGTCTCACTATATTGTCCAGGCTGGTCTCAAACTCCTGGATTTAAGCAATCCTCTCCTTGGCTTCCCAAAGCTCTGGGATTACAGGTGTGAGCCACTGCGGCCGGCCCAGGCTTTAAATTTAAAAATTCAATTCCTGACCCTGTTTCCCCCCACAAATATGCTCTCTGGTATAAATTTCAAAGGTCTATTTGAAACTCCAGAGCTAAGAATGGACTCTTTGTTCTGCCCCATCACTTCCTGAGGGAATGAGCTTCAAATGTCCTACCTGCTTCTGAAATGGGTGGAAAGATTCAGAAACAAAACCCATGTTAGATAACAGTATAAAACAGCACCTGGCTGCGTGGTTACAACTGTTTTTACACAGGTCTAGGAGCACCAGGTAAAAAATGTGAGCTTTGCCCTCACTTGGGGGTCAAATTTACCTGGGCATGTTTGGTGGGGGATGGAGCCACACCACAGGTGGAATTGTGTTCCAGAGAGAGAAGCCACAGTGGAGAAGAAGGAATATGCCATGCTAGGCTCAGATGTGGGGCCTTGGATGGGATGTAGGCAGTTGCTCTTTGCACAGGGTGTGGCTGTAGCTGGGACTTATGGGTGGTGGCTCATGGTTGCACTGGGGAAGAAAACTAATTTGGGTATAAAAGCTAATGGAGCCAGGCGCAGTGGCTCATGCCTGTAATCCCAGCACTTTGGGAGGCCGAGGCGGGCGGATCACCTGAGGTGGGGAGTTCGAGACCAGCCTGGCAAACATGGAGAAACCCCGTCTCTACTAAAAATACAAAATTAGCCGGGCGTGGTGGCATATGCCCGTAATCTCAGCTACTTGGGAGGCTGAGGCAGGAGAACTGCTTGAACCCTCGAGGTGAAGGCTGTGGTGAGCCGAGATCATGGCGTTGCACTCCAGCCTGGCCAACAACAACAACAACAACAACAAAAGCTAATGGAACTGTAGCACCAGGAGCCCACGCTGCAAAGAGGGCTGAGTCCTTCCTCTGCCAGCAGCAGACTGTGAGCCTCCAAGTCAAATATGATGTAAGTTGCAACTATTGGTGAGGCTCTTGGCAGCTCATGGGCAAGAATAGAGGTTGTTGGCAGGCAGGCAAGTAGCAAGGGCAAGGTCAGTGTCCCTGACTGGGGTCTGGGGTGATGGTAGTTAGAACTGCCAGGAACTCCTGTCACCTAATGGCTCTGTCCAAACCCCTGTGCTAAGAGATTTGACCAGTCCTATCATGGCTTCTAGCAGCCTGTGGCGGCATCTCTGGGACTGTCCAGCCCCTTTTTAAGTTCCTGTCAATAACATCTCCGGACTATCAAAAGTCTTCACTGTTTGTTGCAGCCAGCACCTAACATAGACCCCTGACCTCCCTTTCACAAAGCATTCATGAAAAGGGCTTCCTACTGAGACTCCTTCCTCTGCCCCTTTGAGATGTGTGTATACCTCCTACAGCTTTCCTTTCTCAAAGACCTGAAAGCAATTCCTTTGAAATGTGATTATCAGGAAGGCCTCTGTCTCCCAGTCTCTGTGGGAAGACAGAATCCTAACCTTGCTGATCGCCAGCTAGCAGACACAGCTGGCTGACTGCATTTATACTTGGTAATTTTTCCCTTTAGTCCCTGCTCGCCTCTACCCACACTTACCCCCATTCTCCCTTTAAAATGCTGTCATCTAGGCCGGGCGAGGTGGCTCATGCCTGTAATCCCAGCACTTTGGGAGGCCGAGGTGGGTGAATCACAACATCAGGAGACCATCCTGGCCAACATGGTGAAACCCCGTCTCTACTAAAATACAAAAATCTAGCCGGGCATGGTGGTGCGTGCCTATAGTCACAGCTGCTTGGGAGGCTGAGGCAGGGGAATTGCTTGAACCTGGGAGGCAGAGGTTGCAGTGAGCCGAGATCGCACCCCTGCACAGCAGCCTGGGCATTAGAGTGAGAGCCTGTGTAAAAACAAACAAACAAACAAACAAACAGATTGAGTGAACGAAGCAAGATAAAAGAGAGCAATACTGACTGATTCTCTTCATATGGAGCAGGAGGACAGGTGGAAACTAATTTGTGGTCGTGAAAATTGGGACAGTGGTTGCCTCTGAAGGGGATTGACTGGTGTGTGGCGTGGCGGAAGCGTCTGGGTTGATCAAAACGCCCTAAATCTTGTTGGGGATACTGGTTTTACTGTGGAATATGTTTGTCAAAATTAATTAAACTGTACACTCAAGACCTGCACATTTTTCTGCATGTAAATTATACTTCAATCATAATTTTAAAAGAAGCAGTGAGCCCTGAATTTTAGATGATGAACTGGCTTGGATTGCTGCCTCCTTTCCTTAAAGTCAACCCTGGAGATACTGTGGAAGCCAGAGGGAAACATAGATTCCAGAACCAACAGAAAATAAAAATGAGGACATTCTTCTCCTCTTTGCCTCTACTTTTCCTTCTTTCTTTCTTTCTTTTCTTTCTTTCTTTCTTTCTTTCTTTCTTTCTTTCTTTCTTTCTTTCTTTCTTTCTTTCTTT
>NW_016107402.1:1807064-1840241 GCF_001604975.1 Cebus imitator
TGACCAGAATGGTCTCGATCTCCTGACCTCGTGATCCACCCGCCTTGGCCTCCCAAAGTGCTGGGATTACAGGCTTGAGCCACCGTGCCTGGCAAATATATTTTTTTATTATTTGTAGAGACAGGGTCTCCTTATGTTTGCCCAGGCTAGTCTTGAACTGCTGGGCTCAAGTGTTCCTCCTGCCATGGCGTCCCAAAATACTGGGATTATAGATGTGAGTCAATGCACTCTGCCAGATTGAGACTTTTTTCTTTTTTTTTTTTTGGATTGAGACTTTTTTCTTTTGTTTTTTTTGAGACAGAGTTTTGCTCTTGTTGCCCAGGCTGGAGCGGAATGGCTTGATCTTGGCTCACTGCAACCTCCACCTCCCAGGTTCAAGTGATTCTCCTGCCTCAGCCTCCTGAGTAACTGGGATTACAGGCAAGTGCCACCACACTCGGCTAATTTTGTATTTTTAGTGGAGACGGGTTTCTCCATGTTGGTCAGGCTGGTCTTGAACTCCCGACCTCAGGTGATCCACCTGCCTCAGCCTCCCAAAGTGCTGGGATTACAGGCGTGAGCCACTGTGCCCGGCCGATGCTGTCTTAAACCTGTGTCTGGGAGGTAGGTAGTTGTGGCCTGGGGTGGAGGGCTGTGGTGGGGATGGTGGACAGTCTGGAAGAAAGTGGTTTTCCTTTTTTAAAATGTATTGATATATTTAAATTTTTGGGATATATTTGGATAACTGCCTGTTTGACTAGGACCTGTTTGGTTTGGTTTGGTTTGGTTGTGCCTTGCCTTTTGCTGGAGTCCTTTTAGGACAAACCTTCACTTTCTTCAGAGGCAGGTATCTGTGCGGTGACATTGGCAATACAAAAGTCCTGCAAGGGTGAAGCAAGCAGGAATATCTGTCACTCTTCCTTCTTCTCCAACCCCCAGACTGTGGAATCAGTGTAGGGGTACTCCCTGATCTCAGGGTCTCTTCTTTCTAAGGGGTTGAGGTGGAACCTCAGGCAGTGGAGAGGCTCGGAGGGGTAGCAGGCAAAGGGAACCAGCCGCAGTTCCTGTGGTGATCTGGGGTGAAGGGGGCTTTTGGTCCTGGGGCTCATCTCCCTCTGTCTCCTTGAATTCATGAGGGTTGATCTAAATTGAGGCCTAATCATTGACTCCTCCTCACTGCTTACTGCCAGACAATTAGCTGATAGCTATCTCATTTGATTCTGATTATTTAGTCACGAACTGAAATTGTTTCCATTTTATCATCCTCAGTTTTCCTGTACTGCATGCCTTATTTTTTGTCCTTTAAAACTGTTCCTGGCCAGGCATAGTAACCATGCCTGTAATCCCAGTGCTTTGGGAAGCTGAAGTGAGAAGATCGCAGGAGTTCAAGACCAGCTTGGTCAACATAGTGAGACTCTGTCTTTACAAAATTAATAATAATAATAAAATTATCTGGGTGTGATGGTACCTGCTTATAGTCCTAACTTCTTCAGGGGCTGAGGTGGGAGGATTGCTTGAACCTAGGAGTTCAAAGGTATAGTGAGACATGATTATACCACTGCACTCCAGACTGGGTGACAGAGTGAGACGTCCATCTCTAAAACAAACAAACAAAAACTGTCTCCACGATGGCAATCTCCTCCATAGTCACATGCAATATTACGTTTCTTGTTTTCTCACCCCTTTCAAAGTAAATATTATTTCTGTGTCTGTTTCTTTTATAATTGCTTGCCTCTTATTAGCATGTTCAGAATTCTCCTGGGCTTTATTCTTCTTGGCTATTATGGGGTTGATGATATGTGAAAAATTACTTGGACACAAGAACGGCAACATTGTTGAATTGTGTATAGTTTACCATGACCATTCATTATAGCTAATGCCATCTGTTGGTGGAGGGAAGCATTGACATTCTTGTTTTCTGCGCAAACATTGAAATGGAAGGGAAGATGCTTGTCTATATATATTATTCTGTGGCTTTAAAAATAATTCATTGTACATGGGGGATACTTTTCCTTGTAAATACATAAATAGAGCTAGTTTATTTATTTATTTATTTATTTATTTGTGAGATGGAGTCTGGCTCTATCGCCCATGCTGGAGTGCGATGGTGCAATCTTGGCTCACTGCAACCTCTGCCTCCCGGGTTCAGGCAATTCTCCCTGCCTCAGCCTCCCAAGTAGCTGGGATTACAGGTGCCCGCCACCATGCCTGGCTAATTTTTCAAATTATTTTAGTAAAGACGGGGTTTTATTATGTTAGCCAGGCTGGTCTTGAACTCCTAATCTCCAGTGATCTGCCCACCTCGGCCTCCCAAAGTGCTAGGATTACAGGTGTGGGCCACTGTGTCTCAGCCAACAGTTTTCTATAATCACCGGCCACTTCTAGTTTTACAACATCACTGATCACAATGGCTTCAAGATTCGTGACATACGCCTTCTCTGGTTAAATGAAGGTGGAGAAACTTGTTTAGCTGACTAGCTGTTTGAAAAATATCTTACAACTCATGAGCTGGCTTTTGTCATCAATTTGGTTAGGTGGTTTCAGATATTTATATTTTATTGTGGAGACAGAGAAGCATGATTTTTGAAGTGTTTGTCCAAATGCTGAGTGCCAGCCAAACTTTCACACTTCCCTCTATGATTCTAGGAAGCACTACTCTAAAGAATACTGTAGCTCTCCCTTATCTGCGGCTTCACTTTCTTTGATTTCAGTTACCTACAGTCAACCGTGGTCTGAAGATATGAAATGAAAAATATCAGAATATCAGAAAACCATTCATAAGTTTATTTATTTTTATTTTTTATTTTTTTTTGAGACAGAGTTTTGCTTTTGTTGCCCAGGCTGGAATGCAGTGGCGGAAACTCAGCTCACTGCAACCTCCACCTCCTAGGTTCAAGCAATTCTCCTGCCTCAGCCTCCTGAGTAGCTGGGGGGATTAGTAGTAATAGTAGTAGAGAAGGGATTACAGGCACCCACCACTACGCCCAGCTAATTTTTTATGTTTTTAGTAGAGATGGTTGGTTTTTTCTTGTTTGTTTTTTGAGACAGAGTCTCGCTCTGTTGTCAGGTGCCTGGTTGGAGTGCAGTGGCGTGATCTTGGCTCACTGCAACCTCCTCCGCCTCCTGGGTTCAAGCAATTCTCCTGCCTCAGCCTCCCAGGTAGCTGGGACTACAGGCGTGTGCCACCATGCCCAGCTAATTTTTGTATTTTTTAGTAGAGACGGGGTTTCACCATGTTGGCCAAGATGGTCTCGATCTCCTGACCTCGTGATCCTCCTACCTCGGCCTCCCAAAGTACTGGGATTACAGGCATGAGCCACTGCGACCGGCCAGAGATGGGGTTTTATCATGTTGGCCAGGCTGGTCTTGAACTCTTTACCTCAGGTGGTCTACCCGCCTCAGCCTCCCACTGTAATAATCAAACTATAGTTGGATAAGCATTGTATCAAAACTGTTTTGTTTGTTTCTTTTTCTGATTTATCCATATATTGGATAAATGTCTTTTTGGTCAGGGGCTGTTTTATTTGTTATAGGAAGATCTAGGGTATCACTATTTGTCAGAAAGAGGAAATACAGGCATGAAACCAACAGGACAGATTTTTTGCTTTAAGGATTTTCCTTCTTGGTGTCTGTCAAGGGCGTATGGTCAGAAAGAGTTGTCCAGTATGTGGCGAAGAATAGTATTAACTTTTGGAATTTTATGGCAACTTGAATTTTGTTTATAATTGGTTCTTTATAATGTGTTTATCTTGACTTACAAAGATGCATCATGTTTGACAGATTTAAGCATATACTTCTTTCTGAGCAGTCAGCAGATAATTATAGACTATTTGATTTCTCTTTTACATTGTAGAGAGGGGGATTCTTCCTATGTTTTCCAGGCTGGTCTTGAACTCCTGGGCTCAGGCGATCCTCCCTTGGCCTCCCAAAGTGCTGGGATTACAGACATGCAGACTATTTGATTTTTTAGGATGCTTCCTAAGAAAGGATCCCTCTCCCACTTCCTTGTTTCTGTTTTCTATCAAGGGATAGTATGCATATTACAGATTTCATAGCCTACCTCATAGAGCTGTTAAGAGCTCTATGATTAAATGCAATCACTCATGTTCCAGCACAGAGCTCTAGCATCAAGTTAAGAGTTCCATTTACGTTATCTCTAAATGAATCCTTCGTCTAGCTCAAGCTCCTAAAGTTGGTGACTGCTTTTGTGGCTTCTATGGAACTCTCTGCTGCCAGAAAATATTTTTTTGACATTTTGGAATTTGCCCAATGCTGAGAGGCCACCAAATGCCAAAAATGGTTGGGACCCTTCACCTATCCTTTAGGCAACTCCTAATTAAATTAAATTTAGAATGCTGTTTTATTTATTTATTTATTTTTGAGACAGAGTCTCTCTCTGTCACCAGGCTGGAGTGCAGTGGCGCGATCTTGGCTCACTGAAACCTCCACCTCCCAGGTTCAAGCAATTCTCCTGCCTCAGCCTCCCAAGTAGCTGGGACTACAGGCGTGTGTCATCATGCCCAGCTAATTTTTTTGTATTTTTAGTAGAGACGGGGTTTCACCATGTTGGCTAGGCTGGTCTCGATCTCTTGAGCTCATGATCTGCCTGCCTCAGCCTCCCAAAGTGCTGGGATTACAGGTGTGAGCCACCACGCCCAGCCAGAACGCTGTTTTAAAAGCAGAAATTAAAGAAATTGTTCATGGAGTGAATTAACTTGTGTTTTATTTGCAATCAAATGAATTTCATAATTGACAATGTGACCTGGGATGCCTGTGGAAAATAAATGAAAACAGACCCAGATCAAAAGCTTGTCCACTTGTTTCTTTTCTTCTGCTCCTTCTGATGGTCACAAATAGGATCCGAAGTCCTGGGCTGGAAGATGACATCCCTTCTGCAGCTTTTCAATTCGCCTGTTGCATAATCTGGTGGTAAGTGATTTAAATTTTACCAAACTGCATGATGATTTCACACTCCTTGGAATTGTAATATGTGACTCTCTGGGGAAGTCCTGGGAAGGGGGAATGGAGAGATGAAGGGAAAGGAAGCAGGAGCTATTCACAATATACTTCAAACAAGTGTCAAAACACCAGCCAGTTATCATTAGGTGCCAGCATTGCACTTGGTACAGTGCATGCAGTGAGACAGGGGCCCGGGGCGAGAGGGGCAGTAATTTACTGTCTTTCTATCCACAAGGAGTTTATCATCAGGAAAGGGCAGATAGGATTCCCAGAAGAGAAACCACCCCAAGACCCAGATGGACTGAGGAAGTTACTGGTACGAACAGACTGTCAGGGTGGAGGGGCTCAGTGAAATAATGTGATCCAGCTGCTCATTTTAGTGGTGGGAAACCAAGGCTCAGAGACAGTAAGTGGTTTGTTTAAGGGCACACAGCCAGATATTGTGAAAGCTAGGACTTGAACTAGGGTCCCTTGACTTTTTCACCATTTTTCTACTGAACCACAGATGTCCCTGGGTTTTTTTTTTTTTTTTTTTTTTTAGGTGGATGGAATCTTGCTCTGTTGCCCAGGCTGGAGTGCAGTGGTGCAATCTTGGCTCACTGCAGCCTCCACGTCCTGGGTTCATACAATTCTGCCTCGGCCTCCCAAGTAGCTGGGATTACAGGCATGCACCACCACGCCTGACTAATTTTTGTAGTTTTAGTAGAGGTGGGGTTTCACCAAGTTGGCCAGGCTTGTCTCAAACTCCTGACCTCAGGTGATCCACTCACTTCAGCCTCCCAAAGTGTTGGGATTATAGGTGTGAGCCATAGCACTTGGCAGATGTCTTTGTTTTTTGTTTTTGTTTGAGACGGAGTCTCACTCTGTCGCCCAGGCTGGAGTGCATGGTGCAATCTTGGCTCACTGCAACCTCCGCCTCCTGGGTTCAAGCAGCTCTCTTGCCTTGCCTCTTGAGTAGCTGGGACTATAGGTGCATGCCACCACACCCAGGTAATTTTGTATTTTTAGTAGAGACAGGGTGTCACAATGTTGGCCGGGCTGGTCTCGAACTCCTGACCTCAGGTGATCTGCCTTTCTTGGCTTCCCAAAGTTCTGGGATTACAGGTGTAAGTCACCAAGCCCAGCCAGATGTCTCTGTTAACTGAACAGTTTAACTTGGTTCTGTCCCACAGAAATATAACGAGCCATATAGAGAATTTTAAATTTTGTTGTTGTTGTTGTTGTTTTGGAGACAGAGTCTTCCTCTGTCACCCAGGCTGGAGTGCAGTGGCATGGTCACAGCTCACTGCAGCCTTGAACTTCTGGGCTCAGGTGATCTTCCCGCCTCAGCCTCCTGATAGCTAGAACTACAGACACGTGCCACTGCACCCAGCTGTTTTTATTTGTAGAGACAGGGATCCTGCTATGTTGCCAGGGCTGATCTCAAACTCCTAGGCTTTAGCAGTCCTACCTCCTTGGCCTTCCAAAGTGCTGGGATTACAGGCATGAGGCACTGTGCCCAGCTGAATTTTCTAATAGCCATATTAAAAAAAATAAAAAGAGGCCCTGCAAATCACTGACAAGTTATTTAACCTTCTTAATCTTCTGTTCCCTCTTGGGTGGAATATCTACCAAAGGGCAATTGTAAAGATCAGATGAGGTGGCATATAGGAAAGATATACATGAAAATGATTTGCTAGTGCCACATCTGATAGTCAAAGTGTTATTTTTATTTTTCTAGAAATAAACAAATGATTTGAAAAAAATGTCATGTGAGCACCAGATGGATAATTAGACAAGTTTATTAAACATCTTAAACTGTGTAATCAGTGACAAAAGCAAGTGGCAAGCAACCAAAGATGTCACAAGATGTGAGAGCTGGGAAAGCCGGCTCATCTGGTCAAAGTCAGGAGGGGCCAATCCCTCTGAGCCACCTGCCCATTTGCCCAGTTGGCTCGACCCCAGCTGACAGCCAGTGCAGGGGTTACTGCTGCTTGGGAGACTTGAGTTTTTTTGGCCAGCGGCAGGCTTTTGTAATCTTCTGTATGACTGTATTCACTTCCATCTCTGACTCAGAATGAAAGGGAAAGGCGCTGCTGGAAGCTGACTTGCCTCAAAGCCAGCCAACCCTTTGAATAGTAGTGAGAGCATTTATGGGCTCCTCCACACCTCACCTAAATAGGGAGGCCCATTTGTTATCACTCCTTGGCAGATGAAAGTATTATTTTGCAGAGGTTAAGTGATTAGGTCTGGATAAGCAAGCAGATAGTTGAACCCATGGAACCTGACCCTGGACCTGGTGCTGTTAGCCCTGAGGCTGCCTTAGGGACCAGAAATTATGTTATTAGGCAAATACTAAATAAACTAAGTGCATTTAGTTGCCTTCCTACCCCCAGAAAACAACGCTGACTCAATCACTTTATTTATTTATTTATTTTTATCACTCCATTCTGCAGATGAAAAACACCATTGAGAATCTCTCTCTCTCTTTTTCGAGACAGGATCTTGTTCTGTTGCCCAGGCTGGAGTGCAGTGGTGCAATCATGGCTCACTGTAGCCTCCACCTCCTGAGCTCAAGCAATCCTCTCTCCTCAGCCTCTCAAGTAGCTTCAATGATTCTATTTTTAGTTCTTTCAGTGGTCATCCCACACCTCTAAAGGCAGATTTGGGCTGAGTATGGTGGCTCACGCCTGTAATCCCAGCCTTTGAAAATAAACTCACACTCATAGCTCAGTAATTTGCTACTGCTGAGATGATTGAAGAGAATGAACCTTGAGTTCTAACTTTTCAGTCGTGGATGTCACTTAAAGGTCCAGCCTGCTGTGCTTTCTATAGAGTGCAGAGGTAAGGGGTGCCCTGCCCTATCCAAAATTCGTGTTATGAGTCAGAAGGCAGACGCCGGCAGTCCATGGGGCAATTCCCAGGAGGAGGGTTGCTCTGAGTGACATGTCCTCTTGTCTCTGTGAACTTCTCACCTAGAGGGAGCATCCGAAGACAGAATCCAGGACAGTAAGTCCCGATGAGGAGTTCCACTCATGGTGTGACAGTAAGATCCAACTAGATTGAGCTCCCTGCAGATTCCAACTATTAACTCTGGGAAAAAAAAAAAATCAGAAGCACTGGAGATTAAATGAAAGCAGGCAGATTCTGAAGAGGAGTCAACACTTGGAAGAAGGAAATGGCACAGGATGAATTTCTCATTTTTTAATTTAAATTTTTTCTTTTCTTTTTAAAAAATATGTATTTACTTTTTAAAAATTAAGATGGGGTCTCATTGTGTTGCCCAGGCTGTCTCAAACTCCTGGGCTCAAGCGATCTGCTGCCTGAGCCTCCCAAAGTGCTAGGATTACAGATGTCAGCCACTGTGCTTGACCTGTCTTTTGATTTTTAAAACCTATCCTGAAAATTTTTCCATGCTTCTTTTTTTTTTTTTTTTTTTTCACTTCTCTGTCACCCAGGCTGGAATGCGATGACACAATGTTGGTTCACTACAAACTCCGCCTCCTAAGTTCAAGCAATTCTCCTGCCTCAGCCTCCTGAGTAGCTGGGATTACAGGCAAACACCACCACAACCGGTTAAGTTTTGTATTTTTAGTAGAGATGGAGTTTCACCATGTTGGTCAAGCTGGTCTTGAACTCCTGGCTTCAAGTGATCCGCCCACCTCGACCTCCCAAAGTGCTGGGATTATAAGCGTGAGCCACTGAGCCCAGCCATTTTCTCCCCCATGCTTCTAAATTTTTTTTTGCTATATATATATATGTACATATACATATATATATATAGCAATATACATTGTGTGTGTGTGTGTGTTTGTGTGTATGTATATATATGTATAGCTTTTTTGAGACAGGATTTTGTTCTGTTGCCTAGCCTGGAGTGCAGTGGTGCAATCATGGCTCACTGTAGCCACGATAAAGAACTGGGATAGCCTTATCACAAATTGCACTCCAGCCTGGGTGACAAGAGGGAAACTCTGTCTCAAAAACCATACATATATATGTTTTAGACAGGACCTCACTCTGCTGCCCAGGCTGGAGTGCAGTGGTGTGATCAAGGCTCACTGCTCCTCTCACCTCAGCCTCCTGAGTAGCTGGAACTACAGACATGCACCACCACACCTGGCTAATTTTTAAAATTTTTTTGTAGAAACGGGCTCACTGTGTTGTCCAGGCTGGTCTTGAACTCCTGGGCTCACCTCCCAGAGTGCTGGGATTGCAGGTGTGAGCCCCCATGCCCAGCCATGCAATGTCATTGTTGGTGACTGTATACCAGTTGCCATATGATTAGATTGTAATTGATTATTAAGTGTGTTAGTCTTATATTTTCCACATGAACCACAAGCATTTTTTCTCAGTTGGTTTCCACTTTTCAACTTCATGGTGAGCCTGTCCTTTCATCAGTTGGTTATGGTCCAATAAAACCCAACCCCCATCTCTCTGGGTAAACATCTGATAAATGGCATTTCTGATGTAGGCAGGATCCATGTCTTTTTTTGTTTACCAATGCATTGCCAGTGCCTAGCATAGTACCTGGAGCAAAAGAACTACTCACAAAATTTGTGGCCAAGTGCGGTGGCTCAAGCCTGTAATCCCAGCATTTGGGAGGCCGAGGCAGGTGGATCGCTTGAGCCCAGGAGTCAGACCAGCCTGAACAACATGGCAAAACCCCATGTCTATAAAAAATACAAAAATTAAGCTGGGCGTGGTGGTGCACAATCTGTAGTCCCAGCTTCCCAGGAGGCTGAGGTGGGAGGATTGCCTGAGTCCCAAGAGGTTGTAGCTGCAGTGAGCCAAGATTGCACCACTGCACTCCAGCCTGGGGGACAGAGTGAGACTCTGTCTGAAAAAATAAATACATAGGCTGGGTGTGGTGGCTCACGCCTGTAATCCAGACACTTTGGGAGGCCGAGGAAGGCAGATCACCTGAGGTCAGGAGTTTGAGACCAGCCTGGCCAACATGGTGAAACCCTGTCTCTACTAAAAAAAAATACAAAAATTAGCCAGGCTTGGTGGCGGGCACCTGTAATCCCAGCTACTCAGGAGGCTAAGTTAGGAGAATCACTTGAATGGGGAAGGTGGAGGTTGCAGTGAGCTCAGATATCTTTATCGTGCCATTGCACTTCCACCTGGGCAACAAGAGCAAAACTCTGTCTAAATAAATAAATAAAATTTGTGTTAACATAAATTGATCATGTTTGTTTGACTAACTTGTGACCTGTGCTTAAGGGGAAGGCTTAAGGTACCATCACTGGTTGCTGGCCTCTGCAAGTCTGTTGAATAGCTTTTAATTTAGTAATTCATGCTCTTTGACCTAGTAATTCCCCTTCTAGAATCTATCCTAAAGAAGTTTTCACGGTGGCTCACGCCTATAATCCCAGCACTTTGGGAGGCCGAGGCGGGCAGATCACGAGGTTAAGAGATCAAGACCATTCTCGCCATGATGAAACCCCATCTCTACTAAAAATACAAAAATTAGTCGGGTGTGGTGGCATGCACCTGTAGTCCCCTCTACTGGGGAGGCTGAGGCGGAAGAATCGCTTGAACCCAGGAGGTGGAGGTTGCAGTGAGCCGAGATTGCGCCACTGCACTCCAGCCTGGCGACAGAGCAAGACTCCGTCTCAAAAAGAAAAAAAAAAAAAGAAAAAAAGACGTTTTCAGAGCTGCAGGCAAAATTTATATATAAGGATGATCATCCCAGTTTTACAGGGAAAAATTTGAAATAATTTATAGCGATATAAAAATAATGCATAATTACAACAGAAACACTAACATGGGGTTTTGGAATGTCTTAATGATGGGAGAAAGTTCTTATGAGGTCATGGCATATACAGAACCAGAGTGTTAAATTGTTCATAGGATTTTTCAACTCTGTTAAACTTAGCAGGAAATACACCAAACATGCTAACACGTGGTGTGTGAGTTGGGAACGATTTCAGCACCAAGGAACAGAAAACCTAACTCACAGTGGCTTAACATAGAGGGGTTAAGTTTTCTCTCATTGGCCGGGTGCAGTGGCTCACACCTGTAATCCTAGCACTTTGGGACGCTGAAGTGGTTGGATGACTTGAGACCAGGGGTTCAAGACCAGCCTGGCTCACATGGTGAAATCCCGTCTCTACTAAAAATACAAAAAATTAGCCAGGCATGGTGGCAGATGCTTATAATTCCAGCTGTTTGGGAGGCTGAGGCAGGAGAATCCTTGACCCCAGGAGGTGGAGGTTGCAGTGAGCCGAGATCACACCATTGCACTCCAGCCTGGGTGACAAGGGTGAAACTTCATTTAAAAAAAAAGTTTTCTCTCGGACCCGGAAGCAGAAGTGGCCCTTGAAGGCAGAGTGCTGGAGAGCAGCAGCGGTGACCGGAGTGGTAGGAGCAGCAATTTATCCGTGTGCAGTCCCAAACTGGAAAGAAGATGCTAATTAAAGTGAAGACGCTGACCGGAAAGGAAATTGAGATTGACATTGAACCTACAGATAAGGTGGAGCGAATCAAGGAGCGTATGGGGGAGAAAGAGGGAATCCCCCCACAACAGCAGAGGCTCAACTACAGTGGCAAACAGATGAATGATGAGAAGACAGCAGCTGATTACAAGATTTTAGGTGGTTCAGTCCTCCACCTCGCGTTGGCTCTGAGAGCAGGAGGTGGTCTTAGGCAGCGATGGACCCTCCATTTTACCTCCTTACCCTGTCGCTCATAATGAGGCATCATATATCCTCTCACTCTCTGGGATACCAGAGCCACTGCCCCCTCCCCTGGATGCCCAGTAATGTATGTCTACTGGTGGGAGACTATGAGGACCCCAGGATGCAGTATTCCTGGCCCAGAGGGCCCTTGCTGGCTATTGGGTGTTAGTTTGCAGTCCTGTGTGCTTCCCTCTCTTATGGCTGTGTCCCTGGTTGTCAATAAAATATTTCCTGGCCAAAAAAAAAAAAAAAAAGTTTTCTCTCATGTGTAACCTGTACCCTGGAGGTAGGTGGGTGGTTGAGGGTCTGTTGGCAGCAGTGTGGAGATGTCAGGGCTGGATTGCTGTGATTCTTTTTTTTTTCTGAGATGGAGTCTTGCTCTGTCGCCCAGGCTGTAGTGCAATGGCATGATCTCTGCTCACTGCAACTTCCACCTGGTTCAAGCAGTTCTGTCTCAGCCTCCTGAGAAGCTAGGATTACAGGCATGTGCCACCATGCCTGGATGATTTTTGTATTTCAAGTAGAGACGGGGTTTCACCATGCTGGACAGGCTGGTCTCGATCTCCTGACCTTGTGATCCACCCTCCTTGGCTTCCCAAAGTGCTGGGATTACAGGTGTGAGCCACCGTGCCCGGTCTGCTATTTTCTTTTCTTTATGGTTGGGCTGCCATAAAGAAAAGCGAGGGCTGCCACAGCTCCAGGACGACCACACTTGGGTCAGGAAGGGGGAAGGGGAGTTGTATGGTGCCTGCAGTTTTTGTCCATTTGATCAGGAACACCAAGAACCTACCAAGGTGCCCCAGCAGATGTTGGCTTATTTTTCTTTGATCAGAATTGTGTCCTGTGGCTACCCCCAGCCACAAGAGAACCTGGGAAAGTGAGTATTTAACGTCCCAGGCTCCAGAGTGGAGGTAGCAATGGGGAATTGGGAATATCTGTTAGGTTAGTTGATAAGCGATTTCATTTCCACTGTACTACTTTTTGGCTGGTGGGTTTTCTGGGTGTTTTTTCTTCTTTTCTGTCTCATCTAATTTTTCTACAACAAGCATTTCTAATTTCTGTTGTTGAAAAACTATGACAGATACTACTTTAAAAATCCCTTGTGGGCTTTCATTTCTGGAAGCGTTCATACTATCATCAGTCAAAATTGTGCAGAAGGAAGGAACTGTTGAATTGTGTGGGGGTTGGATTGACACCTCTCTCTTTCCCAGTCAACTGTGACAACCCCAGGGAATGGGTGGGTGGGGAAATCTATCATTTGTTTAGTTCCTGTCAGGTACCCTGCTGGTTACTTGGCAAGCATCGTCTCATCTAATTCTCTTTTTTTTTTTTTCCATGAGCCCAACACAATTTCATCTTGGATCATCTAATTCTCATAGCAGCCTTGCTTTTACAGATGATAAGCAGACGGGCTAAATAAGTTAATTAAGTCATACATTCGGTAAAAGGAAGCTGGATTTCAGAATATAGTACCAGGCTTTAATTTTGTAGGTTCGGGAGACATAGTAATCTCTAAAAAGTGTGTGTTGAATGAATGTGGAGTCAGTGAATGCCTTGCATGTGTAAGTTTCTAAAAGAAAACTGCAGCCATTACTTGATAATTATTTCTTGCAGAGCACCCATTCATTTTAACTTGCGCAATTGAAAAATAACAGGTTATGTAAATTGCCTGCAGGAGAGGAACTCTGTGCACACTCTCCTGTATCTAATATCTTTGACTAATTGCCGGATATAAATAACAAGCATGACTCCTGTATGAAAAGCCTGCTGCAGATTTGTTTCTCCTGGGGTCTCTAAAATTTTTTTACTATGAAAAAATTCCAAACATATTCATACATAGAATGGTCGTGTGAACTCCAAGGCACCCATCACCCAGCTTCAAGAGCATCATAGTTTTGCTAACTTTTCCATTTATCTCCCCTCCTCCCACTTTTTTGTAGACTAAAGTATTTTAGGCCAAACCCAAAGACTCATTTCACCATGAACATTTCTATAATTGGAATAAAAGGGATTTTGTGTGGCCCTGCATTTTTCTTTCCTTAGATCTGCTAGTACAGGAAGTGATGATGTAAAAATCATCCCAGCACACGTGGATTTCTGGAGGCCCAGGCGACAAGAGGCACATTCCTCACAGGCTATGCAATTCGTTTTGCCCTTAACTGAAACTCCGGCTCCAGCAGTAAGACTTTTCTCAAATGCCGAAAATCAAATATCTGGCCTCTCCCAGCTAGAGATTTCTGGGGAGTGCTGCTTTTGAGACTATTTTTGGCATGAAAATATCACTCAAGTTGCTTGAAGTTATTTGTAATTTTTAAAGTATGGAAAGCATCTCACTAGAGTCATGGTTGAGGCTGAGTGGGTAAGTTATTACACAGGCTTTGATTTCCCATCCAGCTTCTTGCTTTCTGTGTCCTTCTGTTTAATGGTTTTAATGCTTTAGGCCGATGTGGGAAGTAGAAAAGTTCCTTTTTAAAGCTTCCTTTCTTGTTAAATCATAAGTGTGCTAAAAACTTTGTTAAGCCCCATCCTATGTAGCTGTTAGGCATGCTGTGCGTACAGGCACGTAGTACATTCTAGGTCCTTGTACTTAAACCAAGATATCTGTGCTGGACGTGCTCACAGGCATGTCCCAGCTCTCCATTGCTTTACCCATTTAGAAAAGTTTTAAGTTGTTGCCGGTTGAGTTTTAGTTTAGATTGTGAGGTCTGGCTCCAGCCAACGGAGATGAGGCACAGCAGTAAGGACAACCCCAAATGTGTAAGAAATAAATTTGTGTGTATTCTCTTTGTTCTTTGTACTCTCGTGGCAAGATGGCTAGTGAGAGTACCCTTCCTACAGTCCAGGAAATAAAAATTGTGTTGCTGAAAGATCTTTTGTCCCAGTACTAATTTTTCTTTGCGGCACCAAGCATGTATTTCCAACAGCCAAAGACTGCATCCTGTTTGGAATGTGAAAGGTGACCCAGCAGGTGTAGAGGAGGAGGGTAGGGGAAACTGCCTGGCTGGCCAGCCTTCCTTCCAGCTGTGTGTCCTGCCTAGACTCCAGCTGTGAGTCCAGCATGCTGGGAGGTCCATGGAGAGTTTCTGAGAATGCTGGGATTACATGTGTCTTTTTTTTTTTTTTTTTTTGATAGAGTTTCGCTCTTGTTGCCCAGGCTGGAGTGCAATGGCATGATCTCAGCTCATTGCAACCTCCACTTCCCGGGTTTAAGCAATTCTCCTGCCTCAGTCTCCCAAGTAGCTGGGGTTACAGGTATGTGCCACCATGTCTGGCTAATTTTGTATTTTTAGTAGAGACAGGATTTCTCCATGTTAGTCAGGCTGGTCTCAAACTCCCGACCTCAGGTGATCTGCCCTCCTTGGCCTCCCAAAGTGCTGGGATTACAGGCGTGAGCCACCATGCCCAGCCTATATGTGTCTCTTAATCCATGTTGTGTTGCTATAACAGAATACCACAGACTGTAATTTATTTATTTATTTTGAGACCGCATCTCACTCTGTCACCCAGGCTGGAGTGCAGAGTACAATGGTGCAATCTTGGCTCACTGCAACCTCTCTGCCTCCCAGGCTCAAGCAATTCTCTTGCCTTAGGCTCCCGAGTAGCTGGGATTACAGGTGCACACCTACATGCCCGGCTAATTTTTGTATTTTCAGTGGAGTCTGGGTTTCACCATGTTGGCCAGGCTAGTCTCAAACTCTTGACCTCAAGTGATCTGCCCACCTCAGCCTCCCAAAGTGCTGGGATTACAGGTGTGAGCTACCACAACTGGCCCAGACTGGATGTTTGTAAATAAATGAATTCTTACAGTTCTGGAGGCTGGGAAGTCCAAGGTTAAGGGAACATATCTGGCAAGGGTCTATGTTTTGCATCATCATGTGGCAGAGGGCATCACATGGTGACAGAGTGTGGGGGAAGGGGGAAAATCTCATCCTTTTATCAAGGATCTATGATAACTTACCCATTCCCAAGATCACTAACTCACACCCATGATAATAATCCATTATGGGTCAGTAATTAATTCATGGCCGGGCATGGTGGCTCACACCTGTAATTCTAGCACTTTGGGAAGCTGAGGAGGGTGAATCATTTGAGGTCAGGAGTTCAAGACCAGCCTGGCCAACATGGTGAAACCCCACCTCTACTAAAAATACAAATATTATTGAGGTGTGGTGGCAGGTGCCTGTAATCCCAGCTACTTGGAAGGCTGAAGCAGGAGAATCGCTTGATCCCGGGAGGTGGAGGTTGCAGTGAGCTGAGATGGTGCCACTGCACTCCAGCCTGGGTGACAGAGCGAGATAAAACAACAAAAAAAGAAAAATTCAATGTTGAAGGCAGAGCCCTCATGACTTCATCACGTCTTATAAGGTCCCACCTCTCAACACTGTTGCACTGGGGATTAGGTTCTGATACGTGAACTTTGGGGGACACATTCACATAGAGTGTTTGCCGAGACCTCGTCATAGACTCTAGAATGCTCCTCCTCCTGCACACCTCACTGCCACGTCACTAAAGCCCACTTACAGCATTTCCTTTTTATGCTGTGCCTGCCTTTTAACAAGGAATTACAAGGCATGCTAAAAGGTAAAACACACAGAAGAGAAAGATCAAACATTAAAACTAGACTGAGATATGCCAAGCATCCTGGAATTATTAGGCCAGGATTGACTGACTGATTGATTGACTTACATTTTTGAAATGGAGTCTCACTCTGTTGCCCAGGCTGGAAGTTCAGTGGTGCCATCATGACTCACTGCAGCCTCGACTTCCTGGGCCCAAGCAATTCTCCCACCTCAGCCTCCCATGTGTCTGGGACCACAGGCACATGCCACCACGCCTGGCTAGTTTTTCTTTACTAGGTGTAGAGACAGGGTCTCGCCATGCTGCCCAAGCTGGTCTTGAACTCCTAGGTTAAAGTGATCCTCTCGCCTTGGCCTCCCAAAGCGCTGGGATTACAGGCATGAGCCACCACGCCCAGCCACATCAAGAATTTTAAAAAGCCATGATTCGGCTGGGTGTGGGAGGCTGAGGGGGGTGGATCACGAGGTCAACAGATTGAGACCATCCTGGCCAACATGGTGAAACCCCGTCTCTACTAAAAATACAAAAAAAATAGCTGAGCATGGTGGCACATGGCTATAGTCCCAGCCACTCAGGAGGCTGAGGCAGGAGGATCGCTTGAGGGGGAGGTTGCAGTGAGCTGAGGTCACGGCACTGGACTCCAGCCTGGTGACAGAATGAGACTCCGTCTCAAAAAAAAAAAAAAATTGTGATTCATATATTAAGGACTCTAATGCACCACACCAGGGACTGGCTTCTGCCCCCAAACTGGCTCATCAGCAATCACAAAGCTTACGGCATCTCCAGCCCCAAGAAGCGCAGCTTGCAGCTCGTTAGAGTGTAAGTGCAACTTGCACCAACAGGGATGCTCATGTCATGTTCCACCAAGGCCAATAGGCCGTCCTATTTCATTGAAATTTGTGACATTTTTTCACTGGCATACCAAAGCAGCCAAGACCTTCCTCTGATGTTGTGGGTATAAGAGTGGGAGGACGGACTAGGACGGTGTCTTTTTGTTTACTACATATTCCTAGGAAGAGAAAAGCAAAAGAGGATGGAGTTCTGGGAAGTAATAAAATAATCTGGCTGGTCAGGGTAGCTCATGCCTGTAATCCCAGCACTTTGGGAGGCTAAGGTAGGTGGATTGCTTGAGCTCATGAGTTTGAGACCAGCCTGGGTAACGGTGAAACTCCATATCTACAAAAAATACAAAGCATAGCCAGGCGTGGTGGTGTGTAGTCTCTGATACTCAGGAGGTTGAGGTGGGAGGATCGCTTGAGCCTGGGAGGCAGAGGTTGCAGTGAGCGAGGTTGGTGCCACTGCACTCCAGGCTGGGCAACTGAGCCAGGCCTTGTCTCAAACCAAACCAAACCAAACCAAAACAAAACAAAAACTTTGTGTCCATTGGAAGGGCCCTCAAATGACCTTCCAGCCTGCTGGTTTTACAGATGGGAAACGAGACCCAGAAAAGCAAAAGTATTGTGCAAGGTCACACAGCTAGTGGTGCTAGAGGGGTGCTTGGAACCAGCAGTGTTTGCCTCCATGATCTGCGTGATGCCCCAACTCCTGTCAGGTCACCTTGATCCCCGCCGCTCCCTGCAGAGGGCTCATCAAACACATGGCCTGCCTGCACCACGCAGCCTGGAAGGTGAGCTGCTGTGGAATATGTTACCAACCACGCCTTGATACGTGCAGAGGTGGGGGCTGTAGGGGTGACTCACTTATCCTTCAGTTCAGAAGCCGTTTCAGGAATCAGAGGAGGTGTTACTTCCTGGTGTTGGGAGTATAGGTATGTTTATTTTCTCATCTGTAATTTCCAGGGTTTTCCAAAATTTTACAACAAACATCTATAATTTTATGAACCCTCCCCATCTAATTTTTAAAAAGAAGTTGAGAGGCAGAGAAATGCCCAGCTCACTACTGAGATCCATCAAGTGAGGCTAGCTGGCATCTGTCACACCAGGCAGAGGCCCTGCGCTGGAAGCCCTGGAGGTTACCAGCTCTGAGCCTGGTATCCAAGGCTACCTGGGCAGCCTCAGCCTCCTCCTTCCCTTTGCTCCCACCAGACCCTGCTCCTGAGATGTCCTTTCCCCATTACCACCACAAAATTGGACTAATTTTTCAGGGCTGAACACCAATTTTGCTAATTGGTTGAAGGTGTGTGGTTTTTTCTTTTTTTTTTTTTTTTTTGAGTTGGAGTTTTTTGAGATGGAGTCTCACTTTATCATCCAGGCTGGTGTGCAGTGATACAGTCTTGGTTCACTGCAACCTCTGCCTCCCAGGTTCAAGGGATTCTCCTGCCTTGGCCTCCTGAATAGCTGGGATTATAGGAGCCTGCCACCACCCCTGGCTAATTTTTGTATTTTTAGTAGAGACGGGGTTTTGCCATGTTGGCCAGGCTGGTCTCGAACTCCTGACCTCAGGTGATCCACCATCTAAGCCTCCCAAAGTGCTGAGATTACACATGTGAGCCACCTTGCCTGGCCTGGATGAAGGTGTTTTAAAAGCCCTACCTCCCCCTGTTGGGATGACCCTCTGTCTCCCTCCTTGGACCAGTGACGGCACTTTCCTTGAACGTACTTTATTATCTTTATCATGTCCTGCCTTGTCCTGGAATTGTCTGCACCCAGGTCTGTTTCTCCTACTGGACTAAGGCCTCTTTGCAAGTAGAGTCTGCTTATCAGTTACCTTTGTATTCCCACCTCCATCCTCAACCTGCCACATGCTAGACTTCAGATAAATGTCTCTTGAACTTATGTGAACTGAAACTATGGTATCCTAAAAGAGGGGTGTGATATATCAGTATGTGGCAGGGCTCATGACCCTTGGCACTTTTGACATCTGGGTTGGGATAATTCTATGTGGTGGGAGCTACAGTGTTTAGAGTTTAGTGTTTGTGGTAGAGGTTGCAGTGAGCCGTGTTTAGTATCTGATTAGTCTTTAGTGTTTAGTACCTGATCTCTACTTTTTAAAATTAAAAAAAATTTTTTTAATAGAGGTGGGGTTTCACCATGTTGGCCAGGCTGGTCTTGAACTCCTGACCTCGTGATATCCACTGCCTTGGCCTCCCAAAGTGCTGGGATTACAGGCGTGCGCCACCACGCCCGGCCCTGATCCCTACTTATTAGATGCCAATGCCGGTAGGTAGCGCTAGTGCAGCCAGGTCTTCTATTCCGGGCCCAGGGTTCATCCCGCTCTCCTGGAGGCCTCTCAGGACCCCAGAAGGATTTTTGCTTCACTACTTTGGTGCATCCACTCCACCCCCACCCTCACATCCTGGGTTCTATCTTGTTCCCTTTCCTTCTGCCCCACCCCTGCAGCCTGTGCCACTGGTTGTCCCTACTGGTCCATGCAGACTAGACTGAGACTGTGCCCAGACACACACTTCACATGCTCTTCAGCTCCTTGGGCTCATCTCCGTGCTTGAACACACTGATGGTGACCTGGCCCGTCTCGGAGCCATACTTGTTCTTGACGAAGACACCATATCGGCCGCTGTCATCACTGTTGACCTTCTCAATGGTGATGGTGACCTCCGTGCCCCTCACTTCCATGCGGTATCGGTCAAGGAAGGTGACAGGCTGGTCATTCTTCAGCCAAGAGATTTCAGGGGTGGGGTCTCCTGAGATGACGCAAGTCAAGCACAGGGTCTGTTTGAAAAGACAGGAAGAGAATAGCTTCACTTCCTTGTAACTTGAACTTGGCATCACTTTCATGCCCCCAGAGAGCTCCCAGTTTGGGTTGCTCCCTGTGATAATTTAATAAATGTGTTTTATTGTAATTTATAAAGGGGAGAGATTTTATTTTAACCCCATATCCTGCATCCTCAAACTTTTATTTTATTTTTTTGAAACGGAATCTTGCTCGGTCACCCAGGCTGGAGTGCAGTGGCGCGATCTCAGCTCACTGCAACCTCCACCTCTCAGGATCAGGAGATTCTTGGGGCTTAGCCTCCTGAGTAGCTGAGATTAGAGACACATGCCACTGCGCCTGGCTAATTTTTGTATTCTTAGTAGAGACTGGGTTTCACCATGTTGGCCAGGCTGGTCTTGAACTCCTGACCTCGAGTGATCTGCCTGCCGTGGCCTTCCAAAGTTTTGGGATTACAGGCGTGAGCCACTGCTCCTAGCCATCCTCAACCTTTCTACAGGAATACCTACTAGTTAGAATCTCAGACCATGATTACGCTAGCAATTATCAGCCCTAGAATGGCCTTCACTTTGTTTTACTGCTTTTTTTAATATGTATGTCACTATGATTTTACTGTGCAAGTAAGATTATATTGCTTTAGTACATAGATTTATGAATTTAAATAGAAAATTATTGAACAAATAAGCTCTAATGCAGAGCATTGTAATATAATAATTAACCACACATAGGCTCTGGTGTGAATCTCAGCTCTGCCCCTTCAAGCTGGGTGACCTTATGTTCCTTAACCTGGGTTAAGGGACTCTGGGTTTCCTTAGCTATAAAGTGTGATTAGTAATAAACAAAACCCTATTTCTTTCATTTTCTTTTTTTTTAGATGGAATTTCGGTCTTATTGCCCAGGCTGGAGTGCAATGGTGTGATCTCGGCTTATTGCAACCTCTACCTTCTGAGTTCAGGAGATTCACCTGTCTCAGCCTCCCGAGTAGCTGGGATTACAGCGCATGCCACCACGCCTGGCTAATGTTTGTATTTTTAGTAGAGAAAGGGTTTCATCATATTGGTCAGGCTGGTCTCGAACTCTTCACCTCAGGTGATCTGACTGCCTCAGCCTCCCAAAATGTTGGGATTACAGGCATGAGCCACTGCGCCCTGCTGGCATAAAACCCTATTTCATGTGATTGCCTTGATGGTAAATAAGCTAAAATAGGCAACATACAAGGAATCGTGCCTGGCACAAAGGAAGCACCATAAAAATGTCAGCAATTCTTTTCAGAAACGCTGGCTTTGCATAAATAAGTTCAGTCCTAGACGGGCCTTTAGGGATCACCCAGTAGACATTTCCTGTGGATGCTGAAGTTCACAGGCAAAAGTCAGTGATGCCCAGGGCTGTCTAGACAGATGGAGATAGAACTGGGTCAAGCACCCACTGAGGGTGGACACCAGGCCCAATGGCTTTCCTTTGTACCATATGCAATCATTGAGGTGTGGTCACTTAGCCACGCTTTGGCTTCTAATCCATAGCACTGCATTGTTTCGTGGTCTGTGATGGGCGCAAGAGGAAACACAGCAGGGGGCTGCTGGCTGTGGGCAGGGAAGGCTCAGTACCTTATCTTCCATGATTGTGGCCACATCCGGCAGACCCCTCACCACTTTGGCACGATCTGAAAGGGAAATGCGAGACCCCAGCAATGAATCTTTTTCTGCCAGCTGCTTCCCAGAAGTTTCATTTTTTTTTGTTGTTTTCTTCTTTTTTTTTTTTTTCTCTTCCCAGAAGTTTCATAGAGTTGAGGGTTTATTTTTAAGCAAGGCTTCTTGTATTTCTTTTTCTTTTTTCTATTTTCATCATTTTGGATAGAAATCTTTTTTTATTTTATTTTTTCAAAATTAATTTTTTGAGACAGGGTCTCACTCTGTTGCTCAGGGTGGAGTGCAGCAGTACAATCTCAGCTCACTGCAAACTCTGCCATCTGGGCTGAAGCGATCCTCCCCCCTCAGCCTCCTGAGCAGCTGGGACTACAGGCATGTGCCACATGCCGGCTAATTTTTGTATTTTTTGTAGAGACGGAGTTTTGCCATATTGCCCAGGCTGGTCTTGAACTCCTGGCTCCAGCAATCCTCCTGCCTTGGCCTCCCAAAATGCTAGGATTACAGGCATGAGCCGCCATACCTGGCCTTGGGTGGAAACCTCTAGAACTATATTACACACTTCTTCGTATTCATAAGTAGAAGATATGGGACATAAAGTGTTTCTGTTACTGATCTGAGGTCCTTTGCTATGATTGGTGATACCTGGAGAAGACCATGCAATACCCCTGCCCTCAAGAACCAGGAAGAAGGTACATGGGACTACTCTGGGACTTCAACTGGCAAAATCCACACAATGGGCGTGACCAACAAGTTTAGGGAGAGAACCAAGAGGGGTCAGAGAAAGCCAGGCAGAAGCTTTTGGGACACTTTGAATCTGATCAAGCAAAGGACCTTGTGGCCATTGGGGGTGGGCAGGAAGAGTGTGGCTGTAAATCACTAAGCAGAAAGCCGGGCTACTTAGGGGAAGCTGAGGGAATAGGAGGAGTGGTCAGCATGGCCTAGACCAGAGATCAGGGATATGTAAAGAGCCTGCCACAGGTGGCGCCTTTCCAGTGGGTGAAAGGGGAGTGGGACCCCAGCTGGGGTGGGGAAGGCCCCACAGATGGATGCAGTGTTGGGCAGAAAGTGTCACCAGCCCTCCACAGCTGGGCGAAATGATCATTTCCCTCCACTCTGATTCCACACACCCCAGCAACCCAGTATTGTTGAATTCAGCTTTCCTCTATTAGGGTCCTAGATGGGGCTCCTGTTCAGGATGTGGCATTCCAGGAGGGACAGGGATATTGTCGCTGGGTAAATGATTAGATTTATGGTACAAGAGCCTCTTCCTGAGGCTGAGCTGGTCTTGGGCTGTGCTGCCTCCACTAAGGTACCCCCAGTCCCCTGCAGGAGCTTCTCACTCCATGGCCACTTACGTCCCTCAACTGCCCCTTCCTGATAACAGCTATGAGCCTGAGGCCTGCACTTGCTGTCAAGTGGAGACACGGGCACAATGATGCCATGCAGAGCAAATTACCCCGTCCTACAAGTGGCCTCAAGCTGGTGGTGCGAGTTTTCTTGTCTGTTCTTAGAGCTGTGCAGTCTCCTTCTACGGCTGCACCTGTGCTTTGCTGCCTGCCCGGGTCTTTCCCTTACTGGAATTCCTCCTCTTCATCTGCTGGGAAGCGAGAACAGACAGCCACACTCCTACCACTGGGCCACTTAGAACTGGCTTGGGTTGTAGGGGCTGATGAATTGGACAAGCTTGAGCTCATGGACTTGGTGGTGGCTCCCCTGGTGGCCCCGAGTCTCTGGGTTCGGTGGTGCCATGTGCCTCTGGGTTTGGGGCTTTATCCTGGATTCAATGAGGCTCCCATGCCTTGAGAGCCATAGCTCTTCAGCTGTGAGGTATGATGCAGTAGTGGGCAGAAGGCTATGATTCTTCAGCTTTAAAGTCACCCTGTCCCCACAGATCACTCGGGAAGGCCTGCCAAGCCTCATTCCTGTCTGTCCCCTCCTTTCGGGTCTCCCCAATGTAGTCCATGTGCCTGCAAGGACCAGGCTTGCGCTGGGCGCTTCCACAACACAATCCCAGGCATCCTTGGACTCTGTATCTGTCCTGCCCAGGTCTCCCCTGCAGCTCTGTAAGACTCTAGAGCCCTACAGACCCCACTGTGGAATGAGGCCTTTGGCAGCCCCACCGAGAGCCTTAAGCTTCCAGGAAATTTGCCCCAAATTCAGAAACAAAAACAACAGAAATATCGGCAGACTTACTCTTCTCGATGATGGCCAAGGCTCTGAAAAACAGAAATGAGAACAAGATGTGAAATTCCACTTGCTAAAGGACAGTCCTGCCCACGTGGAGTTGAGGGGTGACGAGGGAAAGGTGGAGCTGGCTGGGGCTCCCAGGAAGGGGTCCTGAGCCTAGTTCATGCCACACTCTGGAGGGTCCTGTAATTCACACTGAGAAATGTAGAGGAAACTTACTTCAGTCTCTGGTGTTCGGCCATAGCATCATCAAAAGCTGTAAGAAGGACAAAGGAGAAAGGGGAGCATCAGGGCCTCTGCTGTCCGATGGTGGGGACAGGGTGACCCTGGGAGCAGAGCTTATCCCTGACTGTCCTCCACTCTCCTCCTAATTCCGATGTTCCTTTGGGTGACTGCCAGGATTGGGTGGGAAGGTAGTCGTCACCTTGAAAGACCATGGGATTTTCTTTTTTCTTTTTATTTAGTTTAAAAAAAAAAAGCTTTCTTTCCTTAACACCTATCCCAGAGTAATCTTTATTATTGTTCTTTTATTTTTTGAGACAGGGCCTCACTCTGTTGCCCAGGCTGGAGTGCAGTGGGTGATCACAGCTCATAGGAGCCGCTATCTCCTGGGCTCAAGCAATCCTCCCACTTTAGCCTCCCGAGTAGCTGGGAATATAGGCACGTGTCACCATGATAAATTATTTTTATTTTTTGTCGAGATGTTGCCCCGGCTTGTCTCAAACTCCAGAGTTCAAGCGATCCTCCCACTTCAGCCTCCCAAAGTGCTGGGATGACAGGTGTGAGCCACTGTGCCCGGCCTAACCACGGGATTTTCTAAGCAGGTTTCTCTGCAGACATAGATGGATGGCTCACCTTGCCCTGAGAGATCCGTCGAGAGCTGCCGGGCTTCCTTCCCTGCAGCTATTTCCAGAGTGTATTTACCCTTGTCTGAGTCTTTGGGGTCCAGGATGTGAAGCCAGATCTCATCCAGGGTGGTGCCCACCCTCATGCGATCACCACTCTCCAGGCGTTTGTCTCTGAATGTGAGGGCACAGTAACAGTTAAGGCTGCCTGTCTGCAGGTCAACAGACACCCCTGCCCCAAAACCCTCACCTGTGGTTTTGTTTCGAGATCCATGGGCTGTGGGTGGTGGCCATTAATGAGGCACTGCATAAATATCTATTCACTTTCTCACTCATTATTCAACCCTCTATTCATCATTCAGTACTTCATTCATTCATCAGTTCTCGTGGCATGACAATTATGTGTCGGTGCTGAGTCTGCATTTGTGATGTGTGCTTCAGGGTAAGTGGCTGCCACCTCCCTCACTCTCAGGAGCCAGCTTCCTCACCTCTTTATTCTCCTCCTTTTAAACCCTCCCAGGCTTTCCTCCCGCAAGCACTCTCCTCTAACCTTTAGAAACCATATAAGGTTAAACTTCTCCCCTTCTTTACTTAAATTTCATTCCTAGAGACACTGTCCTCTGTCACCAGTGTTGTGTTGCAGGGGTGACACCTCTGTGCTTAGTCCCAGGGCTCAGAAACTCTCGCTGGGGAAGGAACCTATTGTCCTGAAATTCCATCTGTCCTTGGCTTTCACTCATTGGACAACCTTGACCAAATCAGTCTCGCCTTCTCCATAGAATGGGTGCAGTAATGTCTGCTACACAAGGCTGAGGCGTGCACATGATAAAAAGCACTGGGAAAACTCTGCTGTCAAATTATCTGGGGTCTCTCAGAGAGTGGGTGAGTCTCGGTAGGCACCTTGTCTATCCTGCCTTCAAGCCCTGGCCCTCTGCGAGTGATCAGCTCCACACACTCTTCTCCTGCATGTTTCTTCTAAGCCTGGCTGACCAAGTTTGCTAAGGCTGCAGAGGCCCACAAAGGTACCCTGACCCGCCTGGCCACTTGGCTCTTCTTTGTCCCTTCATCCTTTCTCCCCCAGATGCTGCTCAGAGACTGACCCTGCTGTGGCCATAGAGTTTCCAGAAACATGTTGTCCCACCAAGGTTCCCATCTTCCCTGGAGGATCTCGGCAAAGGCTTTCTCCTCCTCCCACTGCTAATCTCTATCCTCAACGCCTCGGCAGATAGCAAGACCAGTGAGAGACCCTGTCTGCCAACCCCCCGGACTCGGCGTTGCTTGGAGGACTGGTCAGGGAGAAGGGATGGGAACCCTGTGGGGCAGGTGATGAAATCTTTCCAGCCTGGCTGGGGCTCTGGGGCAAGGCGGACCTACTTGTGGAACCAGGTGGTTTTCATGTACTCCATGTTGTAGTACTTGACCTTGCTGAAGATCCGGATCCCTTCCTCAGTCCCCTGGATTTTCAGTGGCGTTGCAGAGAGGGCTGGGGAGACAGAGGAGAAGGGTGAGTCTTCCCTGAGTCCATTTGGGCATCACATTTTGGGACCAGCTTGTCTGCCTCTGCTCTTGGGGGAGGGGGCAGGTGCTGTGTGGGGAATGTAGGGCTGTGAAGAGGCAGGATTTTCTCTTCAATGTTTGAGGTTGGAAACAAAACCCACTCCGGATAGCCAAGTCTGGTGTTAGGCTGCTTGGAGGCTGCTGGGCATCAGGGCAGGGCTGGGCAAAGAGGCAGGCTACTTACCACCAATTCTGCCCAGCTCGGTGAAGATGGCATCCAGGGCTGGAGGGAGACGGAGAGAAGAGTTTGTTGGCAGAGGGCTCCCCTAGGGATGTGCTAAGAGTGGGGACATCCTTGAAAAAGGCTGGTGGAGCCTGTGAGCTGCTCTAGGGGTGGACAGGGAGCTCTGAAGGACGACTGTCATGGCTTGGGGATAGGAAGGTTCAGGGTACTCAGAAGTGGGGTGGAGAGAAGGGCACTAGGTGAGGAGGACAAACATGCACACCTGACAGATTTTTGCAGGCTGAGCCGATCAGCCTGATGAGGAGCCTGGGCCTGCTGTGGGACGGAGGAGTGAACTCAGGCTTCAGGTCTCCAAGCCTGGGCTCACTGTGATATACTGTGGTGAACACAGGCATCAGAGTTACAGACCTGGTGCCTGCCACTGACTAGCTGTGAAAACTTGGGCAAGTCACTTAATCTCTTTGTGCCTCAGTTTCTCCAAGTGACATGGGGATCCCATAAATCTTACTGCACAGATCACATCACAGTCTGCTCCACTGCACTCCCTCTGCAGCCCCTGACCCAGCACCAGCTCCTACCGTCACCCGTGAGATCCAATATGGTGTCGTCCTCCCCTCGATCGTCAGAAACCATCGCTCTGTAAATCCCCTTGTCCTTTTTGGACAACTGGAAAGAAGGATGAATGATGGTGCTGTCAGCATGGGCTCCAGAAGGAGAGATAGATACCAAATCAGGAGGCCTGGGCTCCGGGCCTGCCCCTAGCTCTCCGCATGACCTCAGGTAAGACCCTTCTCCCTGGGCCTCCGTTTACTCATCTGGGCTGGGTTATCTCTAAGGCTCCTTTCAGCTCCAGAGCCCATGGATTCCTAGCTTGGGGCTTGTCTGTGCCTGGGGAGGGGGTGGAGTAGGAGGAGCTGAGGGTCGAACTAGACACCTTCACGTGCATTCACAGGCAGCTGCTCTGAGCACTGCAGTGAGCCTCACTTTGTGAGCTTCTCTGACCTGGCACAGCTTTCGCTCCCTGGTGGCTCCTGGTTGGAGGGACCCCCACCACCTGCAGCTCCCGAGGAGGAAGCATGTTTTCTCTTGCCTAGGACAAGGGGGTCCTTTTGACCCATGTTTGTCAGCCCCAAATTAAGTCTGAATCTCAGCAAAGCAAGAACTTGAGTTGGGCTTTCAAGGCAAGGTCCAGAGATCAGAAGTGACCTCTCATTACACAGCAGCTTCCTTGAGGCCTGGGAGTAATATTTGTCTTCCCAGCCCCTCATTTCTCTCTCTCTTTTTTTTTTTTTTGAGACGGAGTCTTGTCACCTAGGCTGGAGTGGAGTGGCATGATCTCAACTCACTGCAACCTCTGCCTCCCAGATTCAAGTGATTCTCCTGCCTCAGCCTCCCAAGTAGCTGGGAATACAGGTGCATGCCACCACACCTGGCTAATTTTTTTTTTTTTTTTTATTTTTAGTAGAGATGGGGTTTCACCATATTGGCCAGGTTGGTCTTGAACTCCTGACCTCATGATCTACCCGCCTCAGCCTCCCAAAGTGCTGGGATTACAGGTGTGAGCCACTCTGCCTGGCCACTCATCTCTCAATACTTCCCACCGGGGCCATCTCCACACAGTGGGTTCGGGGCAGGGTCCAAGACAGAGGCAGCTTTTAAGCTGAGGATTGAGGTACTGAGCCCCGAAGTCCTCTCTTATGTCTCGTCATCCCATGAAGGCTCCAAGGTCTCAGCCAAATCCAGGGTGGGTGACTGGAGTGGCCTCTGACCCCACCCTCTAGACTTGTGTCTTTGTACTGAAATCCTCTGAGCCTCAGTTTACTCATCTGTAAAATTACAGCACCATCCTTGCCCTGCCTTTGTGCTACAGACCCCCAAGCCTGCACAGTCATTGGCAGGGCCAGTAATGGAGCTAAAGAAAAAAATCAGTAATACTGATTCTGTCTCTATTGAAAATTTAGGGTTTTTGGCCGGGCGTGGTGGCTCACACCTGAAATTCCAGCACTTTGGGAGGCTGAGCCAGGTGGATCATGAGACCAACAGATGGAGATCATCCTCGCCAACAAGGTGAAACCCCATCTCTACTAAAAATACAAATATTAGCTGGACATGGTGGCATGAGCCTGCTACTCAGGAGGCTGAGGCAGGATAATTGCTTGAACCTGGGAGACGGAGGTTGCAGTGAGCTGAGATCGTGCCACTGCACTCCAGCCTGGGCAACAGAGCAAGACTCTGTCTCCANCCCAGCTAATTTTTGTATTTTTTGGTAGAGATGGGGTTTCACCACATTGACCAGGATGGTCTCAATCTCCTGAACTCGTGTTCGGCCCGCCTCAGCCTCCCAAAGTGCTGGGATTACAGGCATGAGCCACCGCACCTGGCCGATGATACATTGCTAACTTGGGCAACTGGATGTATGATAGCAGCTTATTGAAAGAGAAAAATGGAGACATTAGATTTGGGAGGAGAAGATAATGGTACTTTGTTGATCAGGGCGAAGTGTCTGTGGGAAATTGAAGTGAAGCTGCCTAGTAGGAAGGTGGATTATTTGGATATGGAGCAATGCGCTAGAGATAATTTGAGAGTCTTTGGCTTATACGTGGCATTTGAAACCATGCAAATAGAAGCGACTGCCCACTGAAAATGGATAGAATGAGAAGACGCAAAGAAATACCAACATTGGGATAATGGGTAAGGTAAAAAGGTACAACCAAGAGTCAAGAGAGACAGCTGGAGTGGAGGCCAAAGAAGACAGGAAAGAGTGAAGACGAGGCTGTCAGGGGAAGAAAGTCTTTACAAACTGGGGGATAGGTTGGGAAAGTAGTAACAGTGGAGAACTGTGGACAAGTCCAATAAGAACTGAAAAGTTTGCCGGGTGTGGTGGCACGTGCCTGTAGTCCCAGCTACTCGGGAGGCTGAGGTGGGAGGATTGCTTGAGCCCAGGAGTTCTGGGCTGTAGAGCGCTATTCGAATCCCGGTGTCCGCACTAAATTCGGCAACAATATGGTGACCTCCAGGGAGCCGGGAACCACGAGGTTGCCTAAGGAAGGGTGAACCTGTTGGAAACGGAGCAGTTCAAAACTCCTGTGCTGATCAGTAGTGGGAATCCTGTGAATAGCCACTGCACTCCAGCCTGGGCAACATAGCGAGACCCCGACTCTAAAAGACTGTGCTATTCATGAACACCTCTGACATGTGTTAATACTAATACTTGAAACACTTCAAATGAACATAGATGAAAGAGAAAAAAAAAAAAAAAACTGAAAAGTTTTAAAATAGGTTTTTGCATTAATTTTGATTTTTTAAAAGAATGTTGCATACAATATTATTTACCTTGATTACTGAGTGTTTTGGTGCCCCTTAAATTTTGTGCTCAGGGCCTCACTTGCATCAACCGAAACTTGGCCCTACTTCTGACTCCCAGCCCAGGGCTCTTGGCCCTCCCTGGCTCGCAGCCGAAGGAGAAGGTGAGCCCTGAAGCTGGAGCCACACTTGCCTCTTCGATGCAGAGAAGTCCTGTTCCCGTCTCTGGGTCATACTGACCATCTGGCACCTCTGCCCTCTGGAAGAACCACTGAAAGCGAGTCTCCTTCTTGGTGTTGGTCACCTGGGGAAGGTGGGGAATGAGGAGACTCTGTCAGGCTTGCTCTCTTTTTGAGTAAAAACACACCTGTGTACCCTTTCGGGCATCTCAGCCGATTCTTTTCACATACCGTGTGTCTCCTCTGCTGGATTCTGGCTAAGAATTTTCCCTTTGCCTCTTGATGCCTGGCCTACTCTATTTTGCTTGTAAATGTCCATACGCTTCTTACTGACTCAGTTAAATGTCATCTCCAGAAAGCCTTTTTTGAAGCACCCCATAGTCACCCCCCATCACGATTAATCAATTTCCTGCCCCTCTCTGGATCACGCATAAGGCATGCTGTTTCCCAAGGACCCTGCCTTGACCCACAGAGACCAACCACTTCTTCATCTTTGTATGTTCAGTGCCTTGCAGAGTGACACGTAACAGATGCTCTGAGTTTACTGAATGAATACGCTCTGGGAGAGCACCCACCCTCCCCTTCCCCAGTTATCTAAAGAGACTGGAGGGTGCCAAGAAGAACCTTAGGCTTTGGGGTCAGATAGACTTGGATCAAACCTGGGTTCTCTACCTCTTACTGTGTGGTCTTGAGCTATTTCCCTGTTTGTTTTCTCATCTATAAAGTGGGGATCATAACGCCTATCTCACAGAGGATTGTGAGGCGATGAAATCATACTGTGAGTCTCTGAGCAAAGGCTGGTAAGAAGAGGACAGGGATACTCTTCAACATATAAACCCTCGCAGTCTCCCAGATCCCGCGACCCCTCGGAACCCCTTCCGGAGCCACTAGGATCTAGTTCAAGGCTGGCCCATCTCACACAAATCCTACCCTGTGGGTGCTGGGAAGGTGGGTTTGTTTTTGGGGTTAAATGTAGTCTCCTTGGGGGTACTTCCTGTGTGTGGGATCAGCCAAGAACAGAGTATGGAATTTAGGGGGAGGGGTGGGCAGGGACAGCCACTGGCCTTGGGGACAAGCCAAGGTCCCCCCACCCAGCCCTGCACTGGGCCTGGGGGCAGGGCAGGAGGAAGGGCAGGACTTGCCTTGCATGTCAGCTGCACTTGGCAGTCCTCCGTGATCTTCCATTGCAATGGCTGCTCAAAATAGGGACCTGTGTGTGCAAAACAAATGTGCCCATGGTCAGAGAGCCAGGGTGCCACTCGTGTCCAGGTGGTGATGGGGGGAGCAGGCAGCTAATGGCCATGGGCTCCTTAGTGCTGCTCTGCCAGGGCTGGGACTGGGGTGAGGCAAGGGGGGTGCTCAGGGTGCAAATTTCTTTCTTTTTTTTTTTTTGAGACACAGTCTCGCTCTGTTGCCCAGACTGGAGTGTAATGGCACAGTCTCAGCTCATTGCAACCTCCGCCTCCTGGGCTCAAGGATTCTCGTGCCTCAGCCTCTTGTGTAGCTGGGATTACAGGAGTGTGCCACCATGCCCGGCCAATTTTTGTATTTTTTGTAGAGAGGGGGTTTCACCATGTTGGCCAGGCTGGTCTTAAACTCCTGGCCTCAAGTGACCTGCCCGCCTTGGCCTCCCAAAGTACTGGGATTACAGGCATGAGCCACTGCACCTGGCCTCCGGGTGCAAAATTTAAGAGGGCTTGGCTCTCACCCTTAGGTTAGCCAAGAGCTGTTTTGATCTGGCACTGGGACAGAACTGGACTGAATGGCAGTGCACCTCCCTTGGGGGCCCAGCAGGGCTGAGGGTTCCATTAACCCTAGTCCAGGATCTCTAGCACAAAGCAGTGGCCAGGGATTTTGAACTTCACCCCAGCAGCTCTTACCCTGTTTTCTCTTCCAATCCCTTCTCTTAGCATCTGCCTTCCTCAGAAGTTTGTCAAAATCTGTGAACATAAAGGGAGGAACTGGCATGAGCTGAGAGGAGTGTGAGTCCAGAGAGGGAACGTGGCATGGACAGAAGGCGAGGGGTATGCTCAGCAGGCTGCAGAGCCGCGGGTTCAGGGCCACGGGGCAGGCCGGGGGTGTGGGGCGGGCTGAGGCGGGGCTGACCGTCGTCCACCAGTGTCAAAGTAATCTGGTTTTTGGCTTTTCCATCTTGGAGTTGAGCGGTGTACGACCCTTTGTCCTCCTCAGACAAGTTCTGGATGATCACTTCCACCAGGCCCTTCTCTCGCTCAAAATTGATTTTGCGGTTCTGAAAAGGACAAACTCCAAAGACCTTTTTGCACTTTCCCTGTTCTGGGAACATTGTTGTGGGGCACACATCAGGGTGTAGTGGGCTTGGCGGGGCAAGTGCAGAGCTGTCAGCCTTCAGAGACTAGGGCGGGGCGCTGGATAACCCTCTGCGGCTCCCCCCACACCCAGTCCCTGGATGCTTGAATCAGTTACAATTTTGTTTGTTTGTTTGTTTGTTCTGAGCCAGTCTCACTCTGTTGCTCAGGCTGTGTACAGTAGTGCAATCAGTTACAATTTAATAATAAGCCCCCAACTCCTGCTGTGCCATGATTTTGCTCATTTTCTTTTTTCTTTTTTTGAGATGGAATCTTGCTCCATCGCGAAGTCTCACTCCATCACCCAGGCTGGAGTGCAGTGGCGCAATCTTGGCTCACTGCAGCCTCTGCCTCCCGGGTTCAAGCACTTCTCCTGCCTCAGTCTCCCGAGTAGCTAGTACTACAAGCACATGCCAACATACCCGGCTAAGTTTTGTATTTTTAGTAGAGACGGGGTTTCACCATGTTGGCCAGGCTGGTCTTGAACTCCTGGCCTCAAGTTATCTGCCTGCCTTGGCCTCCCAAAGTGCTGGGATTACAGGCATAAGCCACTGTGCCCAGCTACTTATTTTCTGCTTTATTTCAAATAGGAAAAAACCCCATCAACATGTGTAAAGGATAATGGAAAAAAATACCCCTGTACTTGCTACCCAGAATTAACACTCATTTACATTTTACCATATTCTAACAGTTATTAAAGTTTCATTATCCTCATCTAGGTTCTTTCTCCCTCTGGCTTTATTTGTATGTATGATTTGGGGAAGTGATCTAATTTTGTTTTCCTATAGTGACAACGATGGTCCCACCACTGAATACTAATGAGTCCAGACTTTGTAACACTTCCTATACCATGTGGTAAGGTCACTGCATAATCTTTATGCAGAACTTTCAAATCAGTTTTCTGACTTGCACCTTTTGATCCTGGGACAACCAGCCCCATTGCACAGATGCAGAAACAGAGGCACAAGACAGGTGAAGAGACCTGCCACGATCATATAACCCAGAGGGGGTGGACATGAGTCTCCTGTCTGAACTAGCGCCCCCTTTCTATAATGCATATATTATTATTATTTTTTGTCATTGGACCTTTGATATATATAACACATATTTTCTTTTCTTTTTTTTTTTTTTTTTTTTTTTT
>NW_016107402.1:1840261-1844652 GCF_001604975.1 Cebus imitator
ACAGTCTCACCCTGTCGCCCAGGCTGGAGTGCAATGGCGTGATCTCGGCTCACTGCAACCTCTGCCTTCCAGGTTCAAGTGATTCTCCTGCCTCAGCTTCCTAAGCAGCTGGGAGTACAGGTGCATACCGCCTTTTTTATATTTTTAGTAGGGATGGGGTTTCATCATGTTGGCCAGGTTGGTCTTGAACTCCTGACCTCAGGTGATCCACCCGCCTCGGCCTCCCAAAGTGCTGGGATTATAGGTGTGAGCCACCCCACCTGGCCACAACACATATTTTCTAATGGCTGCTTTGCCATCTGGAGATGAAATTCACAAGTAATATGAGATTGAATCATGAATTTGAATCTCTCATGAGATTGAAATTCCCACATCAGCAGGTAAACAGTTGAATATCAACAAATCATGTGGTTCAATCTAATACAACATATTTACAGATATGATTTACAAAATAATATCAACTGTAATATAAAGAAAAAATAAGTCATTTAAAATAAAATAAAAATATTTCAATATACAGATGCTTGGATATGACCTCAATCATGCTGCACTGATATATAATGAATTGGTTTGACTTTAGGAGAAGAAAAGCAAAAAATCAGAAGCTATTCTGTACAAAAGCAGGAAAATGAATGAGCATAGGGAAAGTGGCCAGCAGAATACAAATTCTCCATTCAGTGTATAGTAACATTGCACACTTTGGGAGGCTGAGGCAGGAGGAGCGCCTGAGCTCAGGAGTTTGAGACCAGCCTGGGCAACGAGGCAAAACCCCATCTCTACAAAAAAATACAAAAATTAGCTGGGTGTGGTGGTGTGTGACTGTGGTCCCAGCTACTCGGGAGGCTGAGGTGGGAGGATTGCTTGAGTCCAGGAAGTTGAAACTGCAGTGAGCTGAGATTGTGACACTGCACTCCAGCCTGGGTGACAAAGTGAGATTCTGTCTCAAAAACAAAAACAGAAAACAAAAAATAAAATTGTTTGGGAGGCTGAGGCAGAAGGATTACTTGAGGCCAGGAGTTCAAGACCAACCTGGTCAACATAGTGAGCCCCCATCTCTAATTTAAAAGATTAAAAAAAAAAAAATTGGCTGGCCATGGTGGCTCATGCCTGTAATCCCAGCACTTTGGGAGGTGGAGGCAGGTGGACGGAGGTTGCAGTGAGCGGAGATCGCACCATTGCATGCCAGCCTGGGCAGCAGAGCAATACTGTCTCAGAAAAAAGAAGAAAAGAAAAGAAAAGAAAAAGAAAGAAAGAAAGCAAGAAAGCAAGCAAGAAAGCAAGCAAGAAAGCAAGCAAGCAAGAAAGAAAGCAAGAAAGAAAGAAAGAAAAAGAAAGAAAGGGCTGGGTGTGATGGCTCACGCCTGTAATCCTAGCACTTTGGGAGGCCGAGGTGGGTGGATCACCTGAGGTCAGGAGTTCAAGACCAGCCTGGCCAACATGGTGAAACCCTCTCTCTACTAAAAATACAAAAATTATCTGGGTGTGGTGGTGGGCGCCTGTAATCCCAGGTACTTGGGAGGCTGAGGCAGGAGAATCGCTTGAACCCAGGAGGTGGAGGCTGCAGTGAGCTGAGTTAGTGCCACTGCTCTCCAGCCTGAGTGACAGAGTGAGACTCTGTCTTAAAAAAAGAAAAAAATTGTACAAAAATACTTTGTATTTATATCTAAAACAGAGTTAGGGTCTAGGCTTGGATACTTATAGGCATGAATACAGGTTTTTCATCTTAAGAATGTCTGGTGGAGTAATCAAAAATAGGGGGCGTGGAAATTCTTTGTTTGTGGGAATGTCCCTTGCATTGGCCAGCCTCTAGTGTCCCTGCCAACCCCCACCCCCAACACCAGCACTAATACTAAAAGCCAAACGTCCCCATCCCTTCCCCATCACCGGACAGCAAAGGCACACTGTCATTTCTGAAATGCCCACTAGGGGGAAGTACCAGCTCGTGCAGAATCACTGCCCCCAGAGGCCACCTCCCAGGCAGGGGAGCCTCACTTTAGGGGTTGTGAGCACCCAATTACCGGAGAGCTGAAGATCTCCTTCTTGTTGAAGATTAGATGTAGCTCAGCGGCGGGAGATAACTTTTCTACTTCCAGCCAAAGCCGCACCTCCCCTCGTTCCAGGAGGTCAATGTTCCAGCCCGAGATCAGTTTGATCACTGTGGGAGGCACAGGACGGGAAGGGGGTGGGTTGAGCCCCCGTCTCCCTTACCCCCTCCCTTCAGCCCCACCTCGAGTACACCCTTCGCATCTGACATGCAAAACACTTAGAGAACCTGAAGGAGGTTTAGATGATCCCAAATCCTAATGACTAAAGAGCCAGTGATAGTAATTACAAAGAGAGGAAAACACCCACATTTCCCTGCCTCGAATCCTTTCCCTTTCCTGATGCTCTTTTGCTTCCGTGAGCTTCCTGGGTGGTCTCTGATCCTCTAGCCTCGTGGCTCCCCCCGCCGTCCGCCCCCACCCCGTCCCTCTGGGATTGTTTCCTGATCCTTGGCCTGACTCTGCTCTGCTCAGAACATGCCAATGGGCCCAGTGGGAGCTGCACAAGCAGGGCTGGCAGCGTGGACTGCTTACCTGGGTTTCTGATCTCATGACTCAGCTTCTTTAGCCTCTCCAGCTCTGGGATGAGGGGAGTAAGGAAGAAACCAGAGAGAACAAGATATCATGGTGGGGAGTGGGGGGCCCATGGGAGCCATCCTAGGATCCTGTGCTGGGTCAAAGTTCCAAGAGACACCTTCCCCCAACATGGGGTCCCTTGGCTTCTTAGGGGCCATCATGAGCTCTGTGGGCCTTTGCCCTGGGGCACCGAGGGTGATGCCAGCGCTACTGCTGGTCACTCTGAGATTGCGTCTTCTTTCTGTCCTTCAAGGCCTAGATCAAGTCCCACCCCCCTGGAGGAGCACCTGGCATGTGCCTGATTCTGCACACCTCATTAGTCCTCTGCAGTGCTGTGGGCTGAGCATCACTGTCCACCTCTGGTCACTCCAGGATCACTGGTGCCAGGGCCTCATTGCTCATCCCTGTCATATGCTGTCCCAGGGTCCCAGGGTCTGGACCACACACCAAGCATTGCAGCCCAGAAGTCTCGGACTGTTCTAGAATGCTGCCTCATTTGCTGACTGCTTCTTCTTTTTCTTCTTCTTTTTTTTTTTTTGAGATGGAGTTTTGCTCTTGTTGCCCAGGCTGGAGTGCAATGGTATGATCTGGGCCCACTGTAACCTCTGCCTCCCTGGTTCAAGCGAGTCTCCTGCCTCAGCCTCCCAAGTAGCTAGGATTACAGGGCATGTGCCACTGTACCCAGCTAATTTTTGTATTTTTAGTATAGACAGGGTTTCACCATGTTGGCCAGGCTGGTCTTGAACTCCTGACTTCAGGTGATCCACCCCCCTTAGCCTCCCAAAGTGCTGGGATTACAGGCATGAGCCACCGCGCCTGGCCTGCTGACTGCTTCTTTGTGTTGCCTCTCCTGCTAAGGTGAGCTCTGAACCTACATGAGTGTCTTGTACACAGTAGGTGCTCAGTCACTATGGACCGTGTGAATGAATTGGCAGAGGCAAAGCCCATTCCTCATTTTCCCTAGTAAGCCCCAGAATCCTTAACACAATGAGTCTAGATTCATGGCAAGCACACAGCAAACAAAACCAAAAAAATGCCATCATTTTCGTGGATGGCTTTAGTTTGAATAGGATGATCTGATTGTATCTGCAGAATAATATTGTTTCAGGTGGGGGCAGCCAGGGATTATAATCCCTCTTCACGGGTGAGGCCCAGGAAGGTGGCATGACTTGTCTAAAATGAGCCAGCAAATTGTGGAACTGGAATTGGAACCCGGGTCTCTCTGGCTTCTGATTCTTAAAATCAAAAGGCCTCATGTGCCATGAGCAGGGCAGACAACGGGCAAGGGCCGTCCCAGTTGCTATGGAGGTAGCAGAGCGTGAGTCTCATCGGTCATGAGCACAGGCTTTGGTTCAGTTTAATTTATCAAATACGGATGGTCCTTTGGACATGCTATTCACTCTCTGGTTACCCATAGTCCCCAACACTCCCTGTTGTCACCCCATTTCTCAGACCAACTGCTGTTTGCAATTTGTCATCACACTTGCACTGTTGTTTTTTGGGGCTATAGAAGGAAGCAAAAATAATTCTAATACCTTTGCTTTTACTAAAAGTGGGAAAACAGGCCAGGCGTGGTGGCTCACTCCTGTAATCCCAGCACTTTGGGAGGCAAGGCAGGCAGATCACTTGAGGTCAGGAGTTTGAGACCAGCCTGGCCAACAGGGCGAAACCCTGTCTCTACTAAAAATACAAAAATTATCTAGGACTGGTGGCACGTGCCTGTAATCCTAGTTACTCAGGAGGCCGAGGCAGGAGAATTGCTTGAACCCAAGA
>NW_016107402.1:1845912-1849317 GCF_001604975.1 Cebus imitator
AAAAAAAAAAAAAAAAAAGAAAAAAAAGAAAAAATAGCACCATTGCAGCCCCTTAAATGTACTCTCCACTCTTCTCACTAAGGTGGCAGTCAGCATCCTCAGTGAAAGACCGAGCAGAGCCTTTCAACCATCGCCAATGAGTCCTGCCCTGTGGCCTCAGCCAGGAGCCTCTGCCAGCTCCTCTGACAGCATTTGGGTCCCGTTGAGCAGTTGTTTCTCCTCTCCCCTCACTTACTTGTTAACTTCATCCTCGATCTTGACCCTCTGGGGGTCCAGTGGGCCCTTGTAGTCTTTGGACCATTGAAACTCTGAGGAATCTGGGGCTTCAGGGGCTTCGAAAGCCAAATAGATAAAGCCCTCTTCATCCACACCAACCTCGATCTCATGGGCATCTAAGGGCAAGATCCAACAGAGGGCAGTGGATGTTTATGCATAATAAACCAGGTCATATCCCTCCCGTGCTTAAAGCTCCAGGGACTGCCCATTGCACTTAATAACAATAAACTTGACTCCTTCCTGCGGCTGCCAAGGCCTTGCATGATCTGGCTCCTTCTCAGCTCAAATGTCACCTCCTCAGAGAGGCCGTCCTTGACTGCCTTTGCTAAGCAACCTTGCCCCTTTCTATCACCCTGTTTTATTTCTTTTATAATAAAGCACTTATTCCTATCTTAAATCGCTTTCCTCATGCAATAGTTTACTTGTTTACTGGCCTCTGCTCCCCTTGACCCCTACACTTTCTCATTCACTCCTGTATTCCCAATGCAATGTGGGGATCACTAAATATTTGTTAAATGAATGAATAATTAAAAGAATGGAAAGAGAACATGCTTTATATAGTTGGGAGAGCTGAGTGATTCTGTCATATACCAGCGTGTGACCTGATTAAACTTCTCCGGCCTATAATAAGATCAGTGCCAATGTGGGATGACGACCCCTCCCTCAGGGGCTTGCTGGAGGGCCAGAGAAGTGTGGGGCCTACCACAGCATCAGGCTTCTCCCAACTTCCCTTCAACCCCACCCGTCCTGATGGCACAGCCCAGCGGCAGAGCTCTGGCCTCTCCGGCCACCCCTACCTGGCTTGTCCTCCAGGAGCACGGGATCAGTGGGCATGGACGGTTGCCCCAGACCAGCTGAATTCATGGCCTGTACCTGGAACACATAACTCTTTCCTGGCTGCAAGTCAGAAACCTGGGAGCAGAGGGCAAGAACCAGCAGTGAGGACACCAGTGACTCTTCCTGAAACCCAGGACCCAGGGTGCAGGGAACCACCCAGGGTGCAGGGAACCACTCAGCAAGAAAATCCTCTCTCTTCCTGTGTCCCTTGTCTTTCCGTGTGACACAGACGTCCATTCAACATTCAGGGATTGTCTTTGCCATCCTTTTCTTGGGCCCTCTCTACCAAGCACCAGGTTCCATCTGTTTTATTTCCCTAACATTTCTTTTTCTTTTTTTCTGAGATGGGGTTTCGCTCTTGTCGCCCAGGCTGAAGTGCAGTGGCACGATCTCTGCCCACTGCAACCTCCACTTCTCAGTTTCAAGCGATTCTCCTGCCTCAGCCTCCCAAGTAGCTGGGATTACAGGCGCCCGCCACCACCCCCGGCTAATTTTTATATTTTTAGTAGAGACAGGGTTTCCCAATGTTGGCCAGGCTGTCTTGAACTCCTCACCTCAGGTGATCCACCTGCCTTAGCCACCAAAAGTACTGTGATCACAGGCGTGAGCCATTGTGCCTGGTCTTCCTAATGTTTCTTAAAAGTGGCCACTTCCCTCCAGGTCCTAGCCACGGCTGTGATGGAGGCTTCGTTTCTCCTTACCTGGGGTAATCCAACAGTTTCCTAAAGGGCATTTTTGCCCTGGATGCTTCTCCCCACTGTCTATCTTTCCCTCTGCCAATCTGATGATGCTTACATCTTTTAGTGGCCTTCACGGTCAAGTTTAAATTTTAAGGTTGAATACATCTAGTCTTCCTAACCTGGCTTTCGCCTGTTGTCCTCTTGCCCCTCCATCTGTCCCCTTCACTCCACAGCTCTCTCAGCGTCCCCACATCCATCGCATCATTTCACACCTCCCTGCCTTTGCCCTTGCTGGCTGGAATGCCCTCCCGCCTCCCTCTCTGACTCACTCCAGTGTAGCCCATGCTTCACCACCCAGTTTGGGCAGATGCATGGATTCCAGGAAGCCCCTCGCACCTTCTCCTTTGAGCATCCAGAGTTCCTGAGACCTCCTCCATTGCAGCATTTGTCACACAGTATTGTCAGTGCCTGCTACCCAACAACTGTGACTTATTTAGCTTCTCATGCCTAGGAATTGGTCCAGGCCTGGCATTAAAGCGGTGTGAAGAAGTGTTTAGCCAATAACTTCCCGACTGAATGGCGGCCAACTGTCCACATGCAGAAGCCGGTGCCAGGTCACCTAGGCTGTCCGGCCCCGGCCTGGGCCAACCTACATGCGGACGGGCTGAGAACTCTCATACAGGTGAAGACCTCAAGGTCTCAGCAGAGTCCCCTGGCTGAGACTCGTCTTCCCGGATTCTGTCTGAGGTGACCTTATTTCATTGTTTTGTAAAATGAAAATATTTTAACTTTTTCCGATTATAAAAGAAATACACACTAGTTGGGGAAATTTTTAAGTAATAGAGTAGAACATGAAATGAAGGACTAAAGCTTCCCTGGCAGGCCTTCCTCCAGAGATAACCAGAATGAACAATTTGGTAAAAATCTTCGTAGACTTCCTTTTTTTTTTTTTTTTTTTTAGATGGAGTCTTGCTCTGTCACCCAGGCTGGAGTGCAGTGGTGGGATCTTGGCTTACTGCAACCTCCGCCTCCTGAGTTTAAGTGATTCTCCTGCCTCAGCCTCCCGTGTAGCTGGGATTACAGGTATGTGCCACCACACGTGGCTAATTTTGGTATTTTGTTTTTTTGTAGAGATGAGGTTTCACGATATTGGCCAGGCTGGTCTTGAACTCCTGACCTCAGGAGATCCGCTCGTCTCAACCTCCTAGAGTGCTGGGATTACAGGCATGAGGCCCCTGCGCCCGGCCAAAATCTTTTTAGACTTTGACCAGCCCATAATCTGCCTAGAAACAGGATATGCACGGTATCCTATTTGTGAATGTCTTATTCTTTCCTATTGTTTTGGGCTTCTTGAGCCAGCCTTCTTTCCTCTGGGTGCTCCCTAGTGAAATGTTGACCAATGAGCTTGAAAACTGCATATCCTCCTGCCTGCTGGGGAAAAGCACCCAGGAAAACAGGCTGGAGAAATACTTTCCCTTTCCCTAGGGCTGCAGAAAATGGAACCTAATTCACATTACATTCTTTTTTTTTTTTTTGAGACGGAGTTTCGCTCTTGTTACCCAGGCTGGAGTGCAATGGCGCGATCTCGGCTCACCGCAACCTCCGCCTCCTG
>NW_016107402.1:1850197-1886725 GCF_001604975.1 Cebus imitator
GACCAGGATGGTCTCGATCTCTTGACCTCGTGATCCACCCGCCTCGGCCTCCCAAAGTGCTGGGATTACAGGCTTGAGCCACCGTGCCCGGCCTGCTTTGTTTTTCTTAGCCACGTAGGATAGATATCTTTTTGTGTCAGTACATGCACAATACATGTAGGTCCACCTCATTCATCTTTTTTTTTTGAGACAGGGTCTTGCTCTGTCCCCCAGGCTGGAGTGTCGTGGTACAGTCATGGCTCCCTGAAGCCTGGACCTTTCTGGGCTCAGGTGGTCCTCCCACTTCCGTCTCCCAAGTAGCTGGGATTACAGGCATATGCCACCAGACTTGGCTAATTTTTAAACTTTTTTTTGTAGAGATGAGGTTTCTCCATGTTTCCCAGGCTGGTCTCGAACTCCTGAGCTTGAGCAATCCTCCCATCTTGGCCTCCTCAGAGTGTTGAGATTAAAGGAATGAGCCACCAAGCCCTGCCCATCTCCACTCTTTATACTGTTTTGTTCCTTTAATTGCCTTATTCTTTGTACTGCCTGGCACAGGATTCCACTTTTAAGGTGCACTGTGGTTAACTTAAGCAACCCCCCTACTAATGGACGTTTAAGTTGTTTCCAGCTTGGGCCATTAGCAACAAGGATCAAGAAGCATCGTTGTCCTTAGAGCTTTGCACATTTGCTAATTACTTCTCTATAATTCAGTCCCAGAAGCAGAATTCCTGGATCAAGGGGTATGCTTGTGCACAGGCTGATATATCTGGCTGATAGAATTGAGTCTTTTTTTTTTTTTTTTTTCTGAGACAGAGTTTCACTCTTGTTGCCCAGGCTGGAGTGCAATGGCACGATCTCGGCTCACCACAACCTCTGCCTCCCAGGTTCAAGCAATTCTCCTGCCTCAACCTCTCGAGTAGCTGGGACTACAGGTGCGCACCACCACGCCCAGCTAATTTTTGTATTTTTAGTAGAGACGGGGTTTCACCATGTTGATGGGGATGGTCTTGATCTCCTGACTTTGTGATCCGCCTGCCTCGGCCTCCCAAAGTGCTGGGATTACAGGCGTGAGCCACTGCACCTGGCAGCAAGTGAATCTTTAGGGAGGCATCTGCCTAGCAGGGAGCAGGATATGGGCACCAGCTAGCCAGACCTACTACCAACTTGCTGTGTGACCCTAGGTAAATCGCTTCCCCTCTCTGGTCCTCTGCTGCCATTAAGTAAGGGCAGTGATGTCTGGTGGTCATTCCATCTCTGATGCTCTAGTGGCAGGGCACGAAGGCACAAGAACTTACCCTCAGGTGGGTACCAGAGATGGGGCCTGGGGTGACCGGCTTCCACTGCTCAGAGCCTTCCTCCTGGACACTGATGTGGTAACCTGTGACAGGCCCAGCCCCTGTGTACAGTGGGGGTTCCCACTGCAGCAACAGGGATGTGGCCCGCACCTCAGAAGCCCGGACATCATACGGGGGGCCTGTGAGAAATGAGAGATGGGCAGACATGTATGAGTTGGGCAGCCAGGCAGCCAGCCAGCCAGGTGGAGAGCAAGCCCAGTGGTCAGTCAGCAAGCTTGTCAATCCATCAGTCACAATCAAGCCAGGAAGGGCCTGCTCTGGGTGTCACCGAGCCCTGGTCAGCCTTGGCATCATGACAAAGCTTGGCTCTGGGCCTGAAACGGGGTTAACTTTTCAAAATGTGCTCAGCCTCCCCTCCTCCCGGAAGCTTCCCTGACCTTCCCTGTCCCCATCCCAGACAGCATTAATCATTCTAAAGTGCTTCCGTGTTTAGTGTCGGGGCCAAGGGTGTGAATTCCAGAGTCAGACCTCTGGGGTTCTTGTTGAAGCTCCAACCTTTCCAGATATGGGGGCTCTGGGCGAGTTACTTAGCCTCTATGCTCCTGTCCCCTCATCTGTAAAATGGGGATAATAATAGTTCCTATAATATAGTGCTTCTGTGGCATTAGGGAGAATATTTATGAAAAGCGTCTGGTACCTAGTAAGTACCCAATAAATATTAGTTGTTTATAATTGTTGCTGTCGAAAGCGTCATACGTTGTAATTATCTGCCACTCAGGTAGAGGTTTTGTGTAGAAAACAACTGAGCTGAACAAAGTGATGGAAAGGTATGGTTCTCCTTCCTCAGCGGGAGGTGAGGGGCTCATCTGTGAGAAGGCTTACAGGGTTATGGGAGCAGTGGGTGGGGTGGCCAACTGTCCATTTGTCCAAGACTAAGAGGGTTCCTGGGACATGGGATTTTCAGTAGTAAACTGAAAGTCTCAGGCGAACCAGGACTGGCTGGTCATCTTAGCAGTGCGCTATGGCCATGGTCTATGGCCAGAGGCAAAGCTCAGGCAGTGTCTCGAGTTAGGGAATAGTTTGTGCTGGGGGTACAGGGCCAGTTGATGGCTCAGGTCAGGGGTCCTTTTTTTTTTTTTTTTTTTTGAGATGGAGACTTACTCTGTCACCCAGACTGGAGTGCAGTGGCGCAATCTTGGCTCACTGCAAACTCCACCTCCAGGGTTCAAGCAATTCTCATGCCTCAGCCACCCAAATAGCTGGGATTACAGGCATGTGCCACCATGTCTAGCTAATTTTGTATTATTAGTAGAGATGGGGTTTCACCGTGTTGGCCAGGCTGGTCTAGAAATCCTGACCTCAGGTGATCCACCTATCTCAGTTTCCCAAAATGTTAGGATTACAGGTGTGAGCCACTGCGCTCAGCCAATCAGGGGTCTTTTAAGACAGGCTGAGGACTCTGTCTGTGTCAGGAATTATAGAGTCAGTGTGTGGAAGGGGCAGGGGCCTGGGGTGGGGCGAAACAGTGCAAGCCTGAATGCACAGAGGACTGCAGTGGCCTTCATCTCATCGGGTAGGTTTGAGGGGGGAAGGAAGGGCAGGCGCTGGACTTCAGACCTTCAGGCCTCTCACCTGGCTGGGGCATCGTCCACTCTTTGCACTCAAACAGGCTGCTGGGTGCTGACAGCTCACCAACACCTGCCCAGTTGGCAGCCCGGGCACGGAACTCATAGAAGTGGCCTTCATGAAGGTCACTGACCTTGAGGAGCAGAAACACAGACTGTGAGGCTGAGGCTGGGGGAGGGATGGGGAGCAGGGGCAGTGGTGGGGGGTGGGGAGCGACTCAGAGCAAGAGGTCTGTGGGGACTTTGCTTTTATTTTTATTTTTTGAGACTTGGTCTCATTTTGTCACCCAGGCTAGAGTGCCATGGCATGAACATGGCTCACTGCAGCCTCAACCTTCTGAGCTCATGCAATCCTCCCATCTCAGCCTCTTGAGTAGCCAGGACTGCAGGTACACGCCACCACACTGAGCTTATTTTTGTATTTTTTATAGAGTCAAGGTTTCGAACATGTTGCTGGCTGGTCTCAGACTTTTAAGCTCAAACAATCCACCTGCCTCAACCTCCCAAAGTGCTGGGATTCTTTTTTTTTTGAGACAAGAGTTTTGTTCTTGCTGCCTAGGCTGGAGTGCAATGGTACAATCTTGGCTTACCACAACTTCTGCCTCCTGGGTTCAAGCAATCCTCCTGCCTCAGCCTCTTGAGTAGCTGGGAATATAGGCATGTGTCACCACACCTGGCTAATTTTGTATTTTTAGTAGAGATGGGGTTTCTCCATGTTGGTCAGGCTGGTCTTGAACTCCCAACCTCAAGTGATCCTCCCACCTTGGCCTCCCAAAGTGCTGGGATTACAGGCGTGAGCCACTGCTCCCAGCAAAGTGTTAGGATTCTTGGGGGCTCTAAACAGTTCTGCTCAAGGTGGGTCTGCACTGGAAAATGAGCTGGATGGCTGAGGCAGGGGAACTTGAGAACTCTGTCAGTCTCTGTCAGACTCCAAGACTCAAACACTGGCCTCCGGTCTCTGCTGAACAAGTCATGACACAGGCTGTGGCCACCTTCCAGCCTCACCTTGCAGACCCGGGTGGGGATAGGCTGCTGATTGACCGCGTGCCAGTCCAGCTCCTCCGAGTCGTGCTGGTCCAGGAAGTAGCCCAGGATCTTGCCACCTCCACGACGCTTGGGGGGTTTCCACCCAATGACCATTTCATTCTTCCCGCAGTTCAGGAGGACAAAGCCATATGGGGCAGACGGGGTAGCTATAGGGAGGTAGGGAGATGAGGACAGCTGCTCCCTGGGAGTGGCTGGATTGGACAGTGGGCCCTGAGGGAGCCAATGAGCCTCCCCTAGTGGGTGCCCACCCTACTCCAGAGGGTTTTCCCTGAGCCAGCAGTGTCTGTGCCCAGGGAGGGCATCGGAGCCTCAGGTTTCTGGGCCTGAGTGCTTCCCCACCCCCTGAAGCTACCAGGGCCTCATTCCATGGGCTCAAGCCAGGGTTACTTCCTCCCCAAAGGGAAGGGTGGCCAGGGCCAGCTCCAGTTCCCCTCAGAGGGCATATGTGCCAATAGCCACCAGGACTGGGCCCTCCAGGATGTGGCCTATGAGCCCCAGCTCCCTGCCCAGCCCAGGGAGGTTTGCAGGCTGGACCTGCCCTTGCACTCACCCAGAGCCTGCTTGACCCTGATGGGCTCGGTGGCGGCTGAGCTCTCACCTACCCCAGCCTCGCTGACTGACCTGACACAAAACTCATACTCCTTGCCCGTCCGCAGACCAGGAACTGTAAACCTGGGAGAGAAATGGGCAGCTTTCATGGATGTACAAACAGCCTGGAGACATTCCCAAACTTTCTAGAACAGCTTTGTGGAATAAGAGGTCCCCAGCGTGGTAGAATTTGAAGGTGCCAGGTCAATTCTTCCTAAAAGCATTGCCCTGGATCCCACGGCAATGCCTGAAATGGCACTGTGGAGGAGGTGGTCCTAGGGGTTTTAAAGGATGTTTGCTTTTCCAGATCCACCAATAAAATGCAAATACACTTGGAAAGGTACTAATCTGAAGCAACGGGAGCCAACTCCTGACCCAGTGCCATGTGATACATCTTCAGGACTTTGGGTTTTGTCCTTGAAAAAGCAGTGGTGGTTAATACCTGCACTCATGCTGTGACGCGAAAACGCAGAGCCCTTTCAGAGCTCCTCAGAGGGAGCTGTCATCCAGAGACATGCAGGGGTGCTCTGGCCTAGAGAAAAATGTCCTTCTCATCCTGTCCCTTTTTTGATAAAACCCAAATTGTGGACCTCTTTCTCTCTCTTCACCTATCAACATTCTCCGAGAGCAAATCTGTACTCGGAGCTCCTCTCAGCCAGGGGTCCCTGAGCAGTCCCCAGGACTTAAATCACATCAAGTGTGGACAGCTGACAGAGCAGCAAGCTCTCTGCTTGGGGACGAGTGCATCTTAGGGGGGATCATGCCTTTATGGGATGAAGGGAGCAGTGAAGGGGGTGACGGTCAGGGAGCACCTGAACAGGGGAGGCTGGGATGACTCCCAGACCAGACCCCGTTGACAACAGATGACAGCGATGATGATGGCAATGGCAGTGTGCCCTTGTCTGGAACTCACTTCATGTCTATCCACCAGGTACTCCTCACAACACCCTCTGGGGAAGATGCTGTTACGTATCCCTCTTTTGGAGATGAAGACAAAGTCTTGGGTGTTGGAGGGGCCCTTAAGGATGAGACTGTCCAGTTTTTTCATGTTTCATGCAGGGAAGCACTCCCACAGCAGGAGAGACGGCCAGGAGCACACAGCCAATTAGGGGCTCAGCCCAGAGGGTGGCCAGGTCTCCCGAGCCAGTGCAGCACCTGCCCACTCAGCACTCATTCATTTACTCCTTCAGACATTTTTGTGAGCCAGGCTCTGTAGTGCCTGATGATTCCACAGTGACCTGGACCACCACAGCCCAACTGAACTCTCTTTCTGTTGTCGCCCAGGCTCCAACTCCCGGGCAGCAGGGTGTAGCCTCTTTCCGGCCATGACACATGTAACAGGTGACAGGCACCCATGGGACAAGTTCTCTGGACATGCCAGAGCAGCATGCCGCCTTCACCTCCGTGTGCTACTTCCCCTGGGCATTCCGCTCCATTCATGCCAACTCTCCTTCAACCCCGGGCCTCCCCTTCAGGGACGCACAGCTGAATGCAAGTAGGGGGAGAGGTCTTCTAGGGATAAGGTTGACTCTGAGCTAATTAGTCAAAAACCTGATTATTCTCCAACTTGGGAATTTTAACTGTTTCCAGTAACAAAGTACAAGGGACTCCTTGCAGCTGACCGTGAGGCACCAAAGACCAGTGGGGCACCGGGCCTGTTCCTTTTTCTCGGCCAGATGACCTTGGCTCATGGCCCAGGGTGAGGGCAGCCCAGCCAGGTGTGTTCAAAGCTTGGCCAGTTGTCTGATGGAAAGGGAAGGAAGAGGTATTATCACCTAAGGTCCCTCTCCCACAGAGCTCCTAGATCAAGGGAAGTTACCAGCCCAGAAGCCCCAAAACTCACTGTGCCTGCTACGACGAGGGTCATTCCGTCCCAGGAATGAGGAGGGAACCTCAGAGTGGAGTGCGAGTTGGAATATCAAGAGGCCAGGAACGCACCCCTACCCTCCTGGTTTACAGAGGAGGGAACTGAGGCTCAGAGGGTGATGGTTAATACTGAGTGTCGACTTGATCGGTTCAAGGATGCAAAGTGTTATTCCTGGGTGCGTCTGTGAGGGTGTTGCTAAAGGAGATTTAACATTTGAGTCAGCGGACTGGGAAAGGCAGACCTGCCCTCAGTCTGGGTGGGTACCATCTAACTGGCTGCCAGCGTGGCTAGGATAAAGCAGGTAGAAGAATATGGAAGGACGAGACTGGATGAGTCTTCAGGCCTTCATCTTTCTGCCACGTTGGATGCTTCCTGCCCTCGAACATTGGACTCCAAGTTCTTCAGCTTTTGTACTCAGACTTACACAAGTGGTTTGCCAGGAGCTCTCAAGCTTCGTCCACAGACTGAAGGCTGCACTGCTGGCCTCCCTACTTTTGAGGTTTTGGGATTCAGACTAGCTTTGTTGCTCCCAGCTTGCAGGCAGATGGTTGTAGAACTTTACCTTGCGATTGTGTGAGGCACCCAATACTCCTTAATAAACTCCCTTTCATATATACAGCTATCCTATTAAGTCTGTCCCTCTAGAGAACCCTGACTAATACAGAATGGGTGAGGGGTGGTGTGGAGCCTGAACCATGCCTCCCTGGCTCCAAAGCCCTCCACTGCTCTGCTCTCCCCACCTCTCTCTGGCTCTAAGCTCCTAGAGGGATGAGAGCAAGGCATGGTCATCTCTGTTCACGGAGTCCTACAAATAGCACATTCTTAGCAAGCATTTGTTGACAAAGGCCATCTGGGTTCAAGTCCCAGTCCTGCCACTTACTAAGCTACAGGAGCTTTGGCAAGTTACTCAAACTCTCCATGCCTCAGTTTCTTCATCTGTAAAATGACTATAAAAGTAATAGTCCTACACATATAGGTTTGCAGGTAGAACCAACTGACCTTCCATATGAAAAATACCAGAACAGTACCTGGCTCAGGGGAAATACTGTGAAATGTGGGGCTTCATTATCATTATGGCGCCCCCCACTTCAAGGATGCTCTGGTGCAGAAAGCAGGGTGATCTGGTTTGACTCTGTGTCCCCACCCAAATCTCACGTTGAATTGTAATCCCTAGTGTTGGGGGAGGGATGTCGTGGGAGGAGATTGGATCATGGGGGCAGATTTCCCCTTTGCCGCTCTCAAGATAGGGAGCAAGTTCTCATGAGACCTGGTTGTTTGGAAGTGTGTAGCACTTCCTGCTTTGCTGTTTCTCCCTCTCCTGCTCCCACCACGTAAGACATGCTTCCTTCCCCCTCACCTCTGCCATAATTGTAAGTTTCCTGGAGCTTCCCTAGAAGCAGAAGCCTGTACAGCCCGCAGAACTGTGAGCTGATTAAACCTCTTTTCTTTATAAAAGAAATTACCCAGTCTCAGGTATGTCTTTATAGCAGTGTGAGGACAGACTGATACAGGTGGGCAGACGTACCTGGTGTCTTGGATGGGTTTGTTGTTAACTGTTTGCCACTCAGATGACCCCACCTCCCGGGAGTAGATGTAATAACCCAGGAGCTCTGGGTCTTTCACGGGATCCCATGTCAGGGAGACAGAGGTCTGTGTGTCTCGGAAAGCTTGAACTTGAGCTGGAGGAGGAAGGGTAGCTAAAAAATAGAAACATGGGCTGAATTAGAAGGCTGAGTTATGTGGCTCTCAGGCTAGGGAAGGGGAGGAGCATGGGGGGAGGCTAGGAGAAGCTCCCATAGCAATCAAGGTGCATGAATTCCTGACCTGTCGGGGACTTTGGGCAGCTCATTCCTAGGCCCAGAAGCGTACCCTAAAAGTCCTCTCTCCCCTTGCCTCTGAACATCTCTGCTTTCCCACTAAAGCACAAAAGCACTCACTCATTCATTCTTACACACACACACTCTCTCTCACTTGAAAGTCACCAAATCTGACAGCTTCCCTCAGTCCTTACCTTTAATCTCAGTTTTCTTTTTTTTGAAACTTCTTTACTGATTTTCAGGCTCCCTAAAACTAAGCTCTTTGAGGTAGGGGCTACTGTAACTTGTTCAATGGATAGATGGATGGTTGGTTGAATGAATGGATGGATGGATGGTTGATTGGATGGATGGATGGATGGATGGATGGATGGATGGATGGTTGGTTGGATGAATGGATGGTTGGATGGATGGATGGATGGATAGATGAATGGATGGATGAACAGGTGGATACATGGATGAATAAATGGATGGATAGTTAGATGGATGGATGAATAGATGGCTAGATGGACTGATGGATGGCAGGTGCATGATCTTCCTAGTTCTCTTTTTACTTCTCAAACTCCTAATGCATCCTTTGGTGGCTCTCTATTTTCTTTTGGCCCCCAAACGTTGGACTCCTCCAAGCTTCTGTTTCTTGACCTGCTCTGTTTTTCTTCCTCTCTTCTTTTTCCTAAGGTCCTGCCTGTCCCAGGTCTTCACCTCTCACCTCTTTGAAGGCTTTGCCTCTAGCTCTGCTCTCCCTTCCTTTCTGAATTATACCAGAGCCTTGCCTGGTGCAATTTAAGACTGGTTTATGGACTAGAGACTGCCCACATCTAATGACAAACTGCTCACTGGCCAGGCCCAAATCAGATTCAAATGCTAACCAGAAAAAGAAAAACACCACTGGCTCACCAACTTGTTCATATGTGCCGTGTGTGTGTGTGTATAGTTTTTACCCTCTAAATTACTGAAGTAGAACAAATCTAGAACTTTGAAATCTTCCCCAAATGGGACCTGCAGCAAACCAGGCTTTTCTTGCATAGGTGGCACTGTAGCAAAGTTCCTTAAAGGGCTGGTTGGTGATGGTAGCTACAGGGAACCTTCTAATCTCATGGCAGGGTAAAGAACCTCGGAATCCAGAGGCCTCAGAGGTGAGAGCCCTGGGAAACTGGGGTCAGAATGGAGTTGTAATTGGGAGACTCAGGAAGGAGCCGCAGGTGGGAGTAGTAATGAGGGTCTTTCAAACAATGGGTTTGGCCACTGAGGACAGCAAAGTGTGCAGCTTGGAAATGGCTCTCCCAGGTCCCCGTTATGCTGCAGATGAGTGGTGTCCTGCCTGGTAAGCCAGGGCTCAGGTGGGACAGCTCAGCCTCCACCAGGCAGGGGGCAGGGGCCTGCTCGGGAGTGAGGTGAAGGATCTAGGGGCAGGCCAGAGACCTGTAGAACAGAGAGACCACTTGCTCACACAGCCACTGTGCGGGACCCAGCTGCACTCTGTAACCCATGCACTGCTGATCTGGAAAAAGGCAGAAGGCTCTGGCAGGCACAGTGGCTCACACCTGTAATCCCAGCACTTTGGGCGGCTGAGGCGGGTGAATCATGAGGTCAGGAGTTCGAGACTAGCCTGGCCAGCATGGTGAAACCCCATCTCTACTAAAAATACAAAAATTATCAGGGCATGGTGGTGCATGCCTATAATCCCAGCTACTCAGGAGGCTGAGGCAGGAGAATCGCTTGAACCTGGGAGGTGGAGGCTGCAGTGAGCTGAGATCATACCACTGCACTCGAGCCTGGGCGACAGAGCGAGATTCCATGTCAAAAAAAAAAAAAGGTCAGAAGGCTGTCTCCCTCCATGAGAAATGTGATTTTTGATGTCTTAAAACTCCCCAGGTCTGAGATTGAATTGCTTTTCAGCTTCATGATGGGTAGAAGGGAGCAGGGACAGGGAAATGGGCAGGGCTTTGTCCCTGTAGCTTCAGGTGCTGAGCCTGACCTGGCCTGCCTCCTCCCCGACCCCCACATCACGAGGGTACCTGGCTTGCCCCGCAAGGCGATGGGCTCGCTGGTCTCTGAGGGGTCACTCAGGCCGTACCGGTTCATTGCTCGCACTCTGAAGACATACGACTTCCCTTTCTCCAGGTCCAGAAGGGCGAATCTCGGGGATTTCACAGGGCTTTCTGAGGTGATGGCCTCCCAGGTGCCGCTACCTATGACTGACTGAAGAAAAAGAGGAAATCGCATTGGCTAAGAGGTCGCGCTGACTGGCTCTGTGCTGGTCACCTCCCACGATCTCTGTCCCCAGCCCATGTGCTCTCATGATCCTCTATATTCAGCCTAGGCTGCCCTGAGCATGGGGCTATGTCCCATCTGCCTCCCCACCTCTCCACCTGGACGCCTACTGAGACCTCACGTCCAGCCTGTCCTGATGCAGCTCCTGAGCTTCCCATACCTGGAATGTTGTTTCCCCAGAAATCTCTTGACTGGCTTACTGTAGGCCTTTATTTAAAACCCACCTTCCTGGGGAGTGGGGAGGCCCTCCCAGCCACTCCATCTAAAAACATCAGCAGCCCCTCACCCCACACTTCAAGTTCTCCTCCCCACTCGATGTCTTTCTCCTTAGTGCCTACCACTCACTACTGTGCTTAATGTTTTACTGATGTATCCCATTTATCGTCGGCACCCCATCCTCTCTGACTGTTGTGTCCCCAAGAGCAAGAACAGGACTGGCACATGGCGGGTGCTCCATCTATGTTTCTGGGACAAATGAATGAACAAATGAATGAATGCTCACAATAACCCTGCAGGGAAGGTGTTAATTTCCCTGCTGATGAGGAAACTCACGTTCAGAGAGTGTCGGTAACTTGGCCAAAAGTCCTGCATCTATGGTATTTAACTTCACTCAGGTGTGGGTGACTGCAAACCTGTTTACTCTCCACAGCGTCAGGGACCCAGAAGGCAGCCAGAAACCCTGAGTCTCTGGGCAGATGGAGGGTGAAGAGCCCAGGGTGATAGAGATGAGTGAGGCACCCAGAGACTTTCTGCTGAGTTTGGGTGAGAGAGTTAAGACCTAGATGCACCAGGGGACCCACTGATTCCATCCTCGGTGGTCTTTCCCCTCCCAAGCCCATCTGGCTGTCAGTGGCCTAGAACCCAGGTAGCACAGGAAATTGCTGTAAGGAACCATGAACACTGCTAAGCACCTACTATGTGCCAGGTTCTATTCTAAGTCTTTATGTGTTCTAATTAATTTGATCCTCAGATTAATTAGACCTACAAGAGGTGTATGATTGTTATAATCATTTTATGGAAGAAGAAACAGAGGCACAGAGAGACTAAGTAACTTGCCTAAGGTCACACAGCTGGTAAATAGCAGAGATGGGATTTGAACCCAAGTAGCCTGACACCAACATCTTCACCGTGATACACTACCTCGCAAAACCAATCCTCAATTATCTGTAGCTTTCCTATGTTGGAGATAAAGGGTTACCTGTGAATGTGAAGAGAGTCTCGTTTGGATAACCAGAGACAGAGATTCCTCCCTGGAAATTTTAAATTCATTTATTCCCTAAACCTTCTCTGTCCACCCAGCTGGGCACAGAAAGTAATGAGAAGATAAACTGAGTTTCTGGCTTCAGGGAGATCCGTCAAGGACACCTCCTTGGGAAGCACTGACAGATCTTGAGGGTTGCTGGCCCTGGCTGTGGGCTGTGTTTTTTTTTTTTTTAGATGGAGACTTGGAGTCTAGCTCTGTTGCCCAGGCTGGAGTGCAATCATGCAATCTTGGCTCACTGCAACCTCTGCCTCCTAGGTTCAAGTGATTCTCCTGCCTCAGCCTCCTGAGTAGCTGGGATTACAGGCACGTACCACCACACCCAATTAATTTTTCTTTTTTTAGTAGAGAGATGGGGTTTCTCCATGTTGGTCAGGCTGGTCTTGAACTCCTGACCTCATGATCTGCCCACCTCGGCCTCCCAAAGTGCTGGGATTACAGGCACGAGCCACCATGCCTGGTCTGGGGGCTGTGCTTTATTTCATCTTCACAGGGCAGGGCCTTCATTCTATACTGAAGGAAACTGAGGCTCAGAGAAGTTAGGACAGTCACGCAGGATCACACAGCAAAACCAGGATTTGAATAGATTGTGACATCCATGCTGTCTTCTGCTCCGCCATACTGCCTTCCCTTACTGTGAATTCCACTCCACAAGACCTGCCTCATCCCCAGCGGGGCCTCCCCTGCCCTCACTTGGTCCCCAGTGAGAACCACCTCTTCATGCTAATCACTCTGTAGGCCCTGCAGTGCTGCTGGTGCCTGTCCCTGGCTGGAGGGTACCAGCCTCACTTCCCTCCCAATATAGTCCCACCAAGAAGTGCTTGGCCCCAATGTGTGGCCTGATGCCAGCGGACGTGCGGGCAGGGAGGTACCCAGGGGGTGGTGGATCATATTGTCATTGTTGTCTGTGCAGTTCAGCCTCAGGAATGACCAGCAGTGACTGGCCTTCCAGGGCTAAAGGTAGCCTCAAAAGGCTGCTCAATCCATCTCCATGCCTCTGTGTAGGGCCATGCCTGGGCCCTTCCAGGCAGGGAATTCTCTTTTATTCTCCAACAGCCTCCCTAGGGGACACTGACCAGATTCCCACTGCACATGTTTCTCAGGCTGGCCTGGGGCTGGGGCCCTGGGGTCCCATACCTTCTCCAGGGAGTATGTCAGCGGAGCTCTGCCCCGGGGTCTCGGCTCCTCCCAGGCCAGAACCACGTAGCCCTCTCGGATCTCGCTGGCATGGACATTGGTCGGTGGTGAGGGGATGGTTACAGTTTCTGGAATCAGAGTCACCTGGGGCTGAGATGGCTGGGACCTCAGAGACCCCCTAATCTCAGTGCCTCATTCCATGGAGGAGGGAACTGCACCCCCACCCATCCCTGAGAGATGGGCAGTAATTGGATCCAGGTCACCCAGGACTTTTCCTGCCCAGGACTTTTCCCAACGTGTTCCCTTCTTCAGGAGGGCCACAGCCAGATGAGCCACCGTGACCCCAGCACTTTGGCTCCCTCTGACTAGACCCCACCTGCCCTCACCCCCCACACCCTGCACAGGGACAGCTTCTGCCCCCTTGCCAGTTTGAGTCCCAGAGTTTCCAGAACTATACAGGAGGCCCAGTGTGTGGGAGGGTCCCGAGTACCTTCAAAATCATCTGTGCTGATGGTGATCTTGTTTCCCAGGTCAAACGGGACCTCTAGGATGAGAAGGGAGCATGGCCACAGGAGGAGTCGGGCCAGGGCCTACCCCACACCAGGCTCTGTGTCCTGCCCCATCCCGGTCCTGGCCTGGCACCCCTCACTGTGTGACTGCAGGCAGGTGCCCTCTGGCCTCAGCTCTCTCAGGAGTCCCAAGTGGAGCCCTGCTGCTCTCAGGCCCTGGGAGATGCTCTGTCTCTTGGGACACGTGGAGACAGAGAGGAGGTGCCTGGGGCCAGGTACCCTGGCATGGTGGAGCTTCTGGCCACCCAAGTCAGCATGGCTCCAGAGGGCTGAGAGGCCATGTCCCCACACTCAAGGTTAAGGACATCTGAGAGGTGCTGGGGTGCTCCCTCAGACTGCTCTCTCCCATGGACAGGTTTGGTTTCTTCCATTAGATTAGCTGTATCTTCCTTCTCACGCTAGGGGTTCCTAAGGACTAGATTGTGCCTCCTCCATCAGACTGGGGGTTCTCGGGGACTGGTCTTTGTCTCCTTCATTAGACTAGTGTTTACTGAGGGCTGGGCTGTGCTGCCTTCATCAGACTCGGGGTTCCTGAGGACTGGGTTGTCTCCTGTGTGAGGTAGTCCTGAGGGTTCCCGGACTGATGCTCTAGAAAGTCACTTAGGACCTCGGTACCCACCTGTCTGCCTCCGGGCTGCATCATGGTCGCCCATGACAACCACTTCTGAGGCTTTGGAGGGGAGGCTGCTGCCCGCCCTGCTGATGGCTCTCACCCGGAACCGATACCTCTGACCTTCGACGAGGCCTTGGATTGGGCACCGACAAGTCCCTCCGGGGGCCTCGTGGCAGGGGACCCATTCCCCAGAGTCACCCTGGCACCTGTGGGAGACAGGTCCCCCTTTTAGCCTTCATCCCCTGCCTACATCTCACACCTTCCCAGTGTGAGCCTCTACGAGGGCCATTCTCTGACCGGGGGGGAGCCTGCCCAGCTCATCTCTGCCAATAAAAGTCCTTCTCTCTGGCCTGGCGCAGTGGCTCATGCCTGCAATCCCAGCACTTTGGGAGGCCAAGGTGTGTGAATCACGAGGTCAGGAGTTCAAGACCAGCCTGGCCAACATGGTGAAACCCCATCTCTACTAAAAATACAAAAAATTAGCTGGGTGTGATGGCGGGCGCCTGTAATCTCAGCTACTCGGGAGGCTGAGGCAGGGAATCACTTGAACTCGGAAGGTGGAGGTTGCAGTGAGCTGAGTTGAGCCACTGCACTCCAACCCAGGCGGCCCTGTCTCAAAAAAAAAAAAAAAATGTCCTTCTTTCCTATGGAAGAGCCTGGCTCCAACCTCGGGCACCCAGGAGGCCTTCACACCATCCCTGATGCGCCCAGCGGCAGCGCCTTTCCCGGGACATCGTGGTGAGCCTACATCCCCAGCCCTTGTTTCATCTGTGCTGTGCCCGCTGCACCCAGCCCTCGCTTCATCTCCCTGCCAGTCCTGGGGGCACGTGTGGCCACCTTCACTGTACACATGGAGGATCTGTGGCTCAGAGAGTGACAAGACCTGCCCAAGGCCACACAGTGTTAGGAATCACCTGAGATTGTCCCCTCCCTAAGTTGGTGTGCATTCTAGGTTGACTCTCCAAGCCTGGGCTCACTGTGTCCTCTTGGTACTGATGTCCCAGGCAGTATGACAGTGCACATTATTCTTATTGTCACCGGCTGATTGGGGCCGTCGTCACATGTGGGTCCAAATGTCTCTACCGCTAATGACAAATGTGACTTTGGGCAAAGTCATCTCCCTGCATACCTCGGTTTCTCCATCCGCAGAAGGGGACGTTAGACAGTGCCCCTCCCCTTTAGAGAGGAGGCGTGCCGTTAGCACGGTCATGGGCCCGTCTGTGGCAGCATTAGCTATTTTCTCAAGCTGGGCCTTCAGAGCGGGCAGCATGGGAAGGAGGCTAGAGGTTCTGGGCCCTCTACCTGTTCTGTCCTGTGTGCCTCCTCCCTTGGGGTCAGTGCTATTCCATCTCTCTCTCTGTCATTCAGGAAGGAAAACAGCCCACGAATTCACTGTGCTCGGGGGTTTTGCCCCTCCGGGTCAGCTCATACCATAAAGGGTCCACAGGGCAGGGGCCAACTCCAGGGTAGAATTCCAGGTATCGGCATGACTTGGAGGCCTGGATGTCCTTCTATTACCCTTAAATTACACAGCACGGCCTGCTCCCTGTCCTGTTCTGAGGGGCGGGGGTTGGGGGGCTCCCTGAGGCCAGGCGTGGGGCCTCCTCTTTGCTATGGCTCCCACAACCAGACAGAATTCTACCCCTAGGGCCTCCGTCCCCCAAGAGAGCGACTCACTGCTCGATGGAGTAGGCAGTGATGGGGTGGCCCCGGGTGTCGCTGGGCGGGGCCCAAGTCAGGATGAGGCAGTCTCTGTTCACATCCAGGCATCGGACGTTCAGTGGGGAGCCTGGGGCCCCGGGGTTCTCAGCCTCGGCATCTGAAACCCGGGGGTGAGAGGGGAGGTCCTTCTAGTCAGTGGCCATTTGGTGACAAGCCCTTCCCACTCCCACCCAGCATCCTCTTCTCATTCATCCTCCAGGGGCTCAGTTTTGATCTTGAGGACTGGGGTCTAAATGTTAGCCCCCCCAACCCCATAACAGTATCTGAGGGACAGATGACAGCATTATTTTCTTGGGGGCCCATTTTACACCAAGTACCTGAACAAGTGGAATAGTTAATTCCAGCCCAAGAGTAGCCTTCCACTCTGTGGATGGGGAAACTGAGTCTCGCAGAGGTGAGTGACCTGCCCAAGGTCACCCAGCTGGTGAAGTGACAAAGCCAGGATTTGAACCCAGACCCTAAGCGGTAGCCAGAATCACTCCAGCCCCACACTCAGCTCCCTGCCTCCCTGGCTCCAGCTGGGCTAACTCTCGGGCCATGTCCCTTTGGAGGGCCAAAGGGTGTCATGAGGATTCTTGGAGACACCAACCCAAAGCCCGGATTTTATGATAGAGAAATTGAGGCCCCAAGACAGCAGGGCCCTTGCCTAAGGTTCCACAGCAACTCGGGACAGAGCCCTGGTCTCTGGGCTCCTGCTGCCACCCTGTGCCCACTCATGCCCTCACCTCTCACGAGCACGTAGGTGCTCTGTTCCCGGGGTCCGAAGGGCGAGGGTACTCGGACCATGTAGAGCCCCTCATCCTCTTTGTAGGTGCAGGACACCTTCAGGGACGCCTGGCGGTCTGTGTAGAGGATCTTCCGACGTCTCGAGGACCTCAGTAGCCTCCCTGTGGAGGGAAAGTGGGGAGCCACTGTGAATTTGTGGGGGGCCCTGGTCTCACCTGGGAACCATGGAAACTCAAGGGGTCTGGAGACCCTGGCCAGGCAGAGGGAGAGGCTGGTGAGGCTGCAGCCTGAGGCTCAGCTTGGGCCTGAGGTGGGGGTGGTGGCTTCCAGGACTTTGCTAAGGTGTCAGGGAACGCCCCTCTGCAGAGGGCTTGGGGAATAGGGAAGGGCCAATGTGGGGCTGGGGCTCAATGAAGAAGTGAAGGTTTAGGGACATAGCTGGGGACAAGGTGAGGAGTTGTAGATTCTCTGAGGAAGTAGGAGCAAGAGAGATGGGTCTCTGTGTGGGGTCAGGGGACTCGAAGAAGGGGGGCCTGGTTGGGTGGGTGGGAGCTCAGGAAGGGGCCAAGGTCTCATTGAGAGAGCTGGGGCCTCGGTGAGGGAGGCGGAGGACTTGTCGAGCGGCTGGGGTCAGGGAGGGGAGTGAGGGCTCACGGGACGGGAGCTTAGGAGGTGGATGGGGACTCAGACGGGGAGTCCAGGGCTCAGGGCGGGCCCTGCCCCGTGGCCACACTGTGGGGCCAGCTCTTCTCTTTTCCCCATGCGGAGGCCTTGCTCTCCGGTCAGCACCTCCGTTCTGGAAGATCTAGAGGTTTGGGAAGATGTCTCAGCCTTGTTACTGCAGCGGTCAGGGATCCTGACGGTTCCCCCACTCCCTGCTCCCAGCAGGTATGGCCTCCCTGGGCTCAGAACTGGGGGTGCCAGAGGGGCGCTGTACCCTGGGTCCTTACACCACAGGCCTGGTCACGGATGGGGTGGGAGTTTCAGCCATCCTCCTCCTCCCTCACTAGGCCACGTCTTCCTGCCTTGGCTCTGACCAGGCCTCTCCAGGCCCCACCTGAGGCATCCCCAGAGGCCTCCCAGCCCACGGGTCAGCAACTGTTTATCTGCATCTCCACCTGCCTCTGAAAAGCAGCCCACTCCGATCGCTTGTGGTGTCCTCCTGCCTCCTGGCCTTGGGCTCTGTTCCCATTGCTTCGGGTACCCTCACTCACTGCTCTTTTTTTTTTTTTTTTTTTTTTTTTTGAGATGAAGTTTCACTCTTGTTGCCCAAGCTGTAATGCAATGGAGCGATCTCAGCTCACCACAACATCCACCTCCTCCCAAGTAACTAGGATTACAGGTGCCCACCACCACACCCAGCTAATTTTTTGTATTTCTAGTAGAGATGGGGTTTCGCCATGTTGGCCAGGCTGGTCTTGAACTCTTGACCTCAGGTGATTCACCTGCCTCAGCCTCCCAGAGTGCTGGGATTACAGGTGTGAATCACCACGCTCACCTTCCTCATTCACTCTTAAGGAGGTAACGATGCATGTAAATGGCTGAGCAGGTGCCTGGTCACTGCCAGCGACTATAATTGTCCCCTCTTCCCAGGTGGACACAGCCCCCAGGGCTCGTGCATGTCTGCATCTACCCTTCACCCTAGCCCCAGCCCAGGGCCTGGCACCCCACAGATGCTTGGTGGCCATTTGTGTGTGCCATGGTCTGCCCATGCCCGGCTGCACTCCCACTCTCCTCTGACTCCAGCGCTTTAGCTCAGCTGGTACTGGTTGGGGAAGGTCTCTGTCTGCTAGGGGTCCTCTCTGGCTCTGAGTTGAGCTTCGGAGGGGCTAACTCTAGAGGCTGGGGGCCACAACTGGGGGTCCTCACCGTCTCGGAACCACTGGATGCTCTCAGCATCTAACACATCTTCTGAAAACAAGCATGACAGGGAGAAGGGTTCCTTCTCACGAGCAAAGACTGGCTTCAGCACCGATGTGAATTCCACGTTGGGGCCAAACATTGATCCTGGGGTGGGATGAAATTTGGGGAAGAAGTTTTTGAGGCAGCCAGCCTGGCCTGGGTCTTAGATGGGAGTGAGGCCTTTTATGGGGCATCCCCTCTCTTCTGGGTCTTGACTGAGAGAAGGGGACCTGGCCTTGGGGTAGGAGGAGAAGAGACTTATCTAGGTAGGGGCCAGGGAAGCCGAATGGCAAACATCTGAAGGCCAAGCCCATTGGTTTTTCTGGCTTCTGGCTTTGCCTTTCTTTTTTTTGAGATGGAGCTTGACTCTTGTCACCCAGGCTGGAGTGCAATGGCGCAATCTTGGCTCACTGTGACCTCTGCCTCCTGGGTTCAAGCGATTCTCCTATCTCAGCCTCCTGAGTAGCCGGGATTACAGATGCCACCCTGCACTAACCCATGCCCTCACCTCTCACAAGCACATAGGTGCTCTGTTCCCGGGGTCTGAAGGGCGAAGGCACCTGGTGAGGGTGCCCACCACCATGCCAGGTTAATTGTCATATTTTTAATAGAGACGGGGTTTCTCCCTATTGGCCAAGCTGGTCTTGAACTCCTGATCTCAGGCGATCTGCCCGCCTTGGCCTCCCAAAGTGCTGGGATTACAGGTGTGAGCCACCGCACCCAGCACCCCCGGCTTTGCCTTTCTAGCCCAGTTTGGTCAGAGGACAGCTCAGTAGCTGGGGGACACCTCTGGGGTACCCTGGGGCCCTTAGAAATCAGGTGAAAGTGTTACCAGCTCCTAGATAAACCCCAGTGGACATCCTTTCATGGACAGGGGATGGCTATATTCTAAACAGGGACCATGGGGGTGGAGGAGCAAAGCCTGAACAAAGAGTCCAGGTCCTCTCTTCCCCAGCCGACTTACTTTTGAAGATCTCTGAATCGAAGCCAGCATCCTTCCCCAGGTAAGCTGAAAGCCAAAGGCAAACGGAGTTGGAGAAGGTTCAGACTCCACATTCCTATGCTATTTTGGGGACATGGGCTTTGGATATGAGTTTGAGACCTGACCTGTCGGTGGCTCCCCCTTGTGGCTTTGGGAAAGTTCTTTCACACCTCTGTGCCTCAGTTTCCTCAACAGTAAAATGGGACAGTAATTCCTACCTGATGGTGGTGGGGCTAGGAATGAGCAGGTTCACATGAATCAAACCCCCAGCCATAGCCTGACACAAGGAAGCTTCTCAATACGTGCTGGTTTTCTTTCCCTACCCAAACTTGCCCCCAGGATCACACACTGTCTTCACAGTGGTCAAGCCTGGTCAGAGACGCCGGGATTTCTGGTGGGATCAGGGAGAGCGGCGGGGGAGGGGCAGCACTGCGAGGCGTCTGGGGGCTGAAGGGTGAAATCCAAGGTACTGTTGCCACAGACCACCGGAGAATAGTAACAGCAGCTCTGGCTCACACAGTGCTTGCCCCATGCTGTGAGGATTAAATGGGCCAATTAAACACATAAACACATGGATTCATTTAATCTTCACAACAGCCCTGTCAGTCGGTACTATTATCATCCTCTCAAACAGAGGGGGAAACTGAGGCACAGTCACCCAGGCAACACCCCAGCAGTTGGAAGCTCTGACTTGATACTGGTCCCTGGAAAGGCTCTTCCTTAGCAAGGTCCAGAGAAGGGGAGGAGGCTGCCCGAGACCACGCGGGTCAGTGGAAGAGTCAGGTTTGGAACCCGGGACTCCTGCCTCCCAGGCCGCTAAAACCACCCAAGTTACTACAGAGATGAGAGCAGAGGGTGGCAGCGGCAGTGAGTGGAGCAGGAGGGGTGGGATTGGCTGGAAACTGGGGCCAAGAGCAAGCCTGGTGGACCCTGGAGTTGCCAGCCTTGATGGAGGGAGGGACGGGGATCTTGAAGAAGTGGTGGGAAGGATGGGTGGGCAGAGGGTGGCAGGGTCCCAGTGCCTGACCTTGGGCTTGACACTGGGCACGGTCTATGGAGACAGCTCAAATTTCCGCACAAGAGCTTGGCCTGGCAGCAGATCTGCCTCCTAAGAGCTATTTAGGGAACAGGGCAGGGGGTGGAGAGGGCTGTGCAGGACAGTTTAACGAGGTCTGATGAGAGGCAGGGAGGGTGGGCTGCGCTCCACCTGTCTACTGCCTAAGACAGCTGCCCTAGGAGTGTGTGCATGAGTGCACATACGTCTATGAGTGCGTGTGTGTGTGTGTGTGTGTGTGTGTGCACGTGTGGGCTTCTCTTTCCTGGGGGTCCTGGAGCTCAGGGCACAACATTCTTCTGGGCACAAAGGTGTGATCCCCTTGGGCAGTGTCCTGCCCTGGTCATGGGAGTGGGTACCATGCGCCAAGGCTTATATGTATCATCTCATTTAATTAATGTGAGCATCTGAAAGAGGTGGTAGGATCGTTGGATTCTCTATTTCACAGATGAGGAAATAGAGGCTCAGAGAAGTGAGGTGGCTTCCCAGGATTACACAGCCAGTCAGCAACAGGGGCAGGATGTGAATCTGGGTCTGTCTGACTCCTGAGTGTCTCCCTGCTTTATGCTGTGACTTCAGATGCCCACGGGGTAACCTCCAGGAGGGGCCCAAGCCCAACTGGAAAATGTGCACCAGAATCCACATGGGGCAGTGGAGGTCAGGTGGGGAGTTGCTGGGGTTTGGCCTTTGCCCTGAGGACCCCTCAGCTGGGTTGGCAGGACCAGACTACCCTCCCAGAGGCCCTGAGATGGATCCTGACCTAACTGCAATCTGGTGGGCCAAGCATGCTCTTTGGCATGGCAGGCAGGTGGGTTCACCTTAAACAGTTGTGTAGGTTGTGCACAGTATGCAAATGTGTCCCTGAGAGGGCAAGTTGGGGGCTAAAATTCAGGCTGTTTTTTATTTTCCAAGCCATGTGCCCTGGAGCGGAAGCTGCACCTGCCTGCAGAATTCAGGTGCAGCTAATTTTGCTAATTCATCCACTCAATTCACACCAAGGTGCCCACCATGCCAGTGATGACCCTGCAGAGAGAGCTGAATTCAAGTCCCAGCCCTGCCACTGGCTGGCTGAGGTTAGAATCAGGTACTGTTCCCAGGGAAGTGGGAGTCTCTAGGGCTGCCCTGATCACCAATGCCAGGCCAAACAGCCCTGTGCCAAGGGCCCTCCTCGGGTCTCACGCAGACCCATGCCCTTGTCTGCTCAGCTTGGGTTTGTTGTGGCCCAGCCTGACTGTTGTGGATGGGAGGACTCACTGCGGACGAGGACTTTGGCGAAGGAGGAGGCCTGGCCATAGGCATTCTTCACTCGCACGGTGTAAGTGGCTGAGTCCTCAATGGTGCATCTGAAAAGGAGACAGGGAGAAGTCCCTTCCAAGGCTGCTGGCTCCATGGGAAACACAAGTCTCCATATGTGGGTGGGAAAAGCTGGAACTAAGGGAAGCCTCATGGTGCCAGGAAGAGACTTTGGGCACCATCTCTGAAAAGCTGTGTGTTTTCAGGTTGGCCACTGCACCTTTCCATGCTTTGGTGTCCTCTGAAAAACTGGGGACACGACACCACCTAAACCATCTCAGGAGAAAGTGCTTTGAAAATATAATATGCCAATTGCAGTTATTGCTGACTCTGGAGGATCAGAGAGGTTAAGTGACTTTCCCAGGATCACACAGCAAATGGAATTCAACTCTGCTTCAAACAAGAATTCTGAAGCGGGAGCCTCTTCCTTTCTCAGGGAGCAGCAGACAAACTTGGTCAAGGCAGATTGCAATCTGGGTAGAACTGGGCCAGACACCCAGGTGTTCCTCAGGCATGGGTCTCACCACCAACCAGGACAACCCAGTCATGTCCCCAGTGGAAGCCTGGGCCAGTTCCATCCTGGGGCACCTTGGTGACAGAGGGGAGATGGTAGGCTGTGGCACCTCTGGCCCCATCAGCAAGCAGAGGCCCCTTGGTGCCTTCTTTTTGCCCCTGGTCACTCAGGGCAGGAATCCTTGTTGCTTTTAAGGCCAATCCCGCCTGCCTCTGAAGGCCCCACCCCAGGCCTGCACACCCTCCCAACTGTGCGGTCCACACGGCCCCTCCCTACTGCAGCCTTGTGTGGTCAGGTATGTAGGTCTCCCCACTTCTGGAGGGTAAGATCAGTGTTCTGCTTCTCTTTGTGTCTCTGAGGCCTGAGTTGGTTGAGGTGTAGGGTTTGGTGTTTGGGAAACAACCCACATAGAGAGAAATGGCTCAAACTAGGTGAGACCCTTAACTTTCTTTCTTTTTATTTTTATTTAGATGGAGTTTTGCTCTTGTTGCCTAGGCTGGAGTGCAGTGGCGTCATCTCAGCTCACTGCAATCTCTGCCTCCGGGGTTCAGACGATTCTCCTGCCTCAGCCTCCAGAGGAGCTGGGATTACGGGCATGCACCACCACGACCGGCTAATTTTTGCATTTTTAGCAGAGATGGGGTTTCACCATTGTTGGTCAGGCTGGTCTCGAACTCCTGACCTCAAGTGATCCACCTGCCTCAGCCTCCCGAAGTGCTGGGATTACAGGCATGAGCCACCGTGCCGGGCCGAGGCCCTTAACTTTCTGAGCCTGTTTCATTACCTGTAACATGGGGTGCCAGTGCATCCCTCAAGCATGGCGGCAGGGATTATCGATCATATATGAAAAGCACCTAGCACAGGGCTTGGCACCTGGGAGGAGGTCAGCGTGTGGCAGCTGATATGAATGGTGGATGACACAGGCCTGGGGGAGGATTGGGCTCTTACAGTCTCACGTGCCCTCCCCCCGCTCGCCCTGCCTCTTCCCTCAAAATCACGCTTAGGACTCACCATCTCCTGAAAGGCTGAACTCTCTCCCAGGTAACTGCTTCGCCTTACATGTGTACATCTGTGTATACAAGCACATGCATGTGCACATGTATATGTGCATGTGTGCATATGTGCGTGGACAGGTGCACGTGTGTGTGTTATGGTGTTTTCTCTCCCCCACAAGGAGCCTTTCCAGCATGCCCAGCTCAGCATCCAGACCTCACGGCTAGCCTCTGAGTTCAAATTTCTCACCGTGTATCCCAAGGCGTCAGAATCACACAGTGGGTGTGTGTGTTAAAGATCGATTCCTGGAATCTGAATCTCTGGGGGCCAGGGGTCAGGGGTGTCTGTCCTGTCCCAAGGATCAGTATTTTGACCAGCACCACAGAGACTTCTGAAGAAGGAGAACTTGGGCCACAGCTCCGAGGACGGGTTTGGGATCCCGTTCTGGCCTTGGTGGTGGCAGGGCCCAGGGTCATGGGTCTCCCCAGGTCCCCAGTCTCACCTTCTGATCTCCAGGGACAGCAACCCGTAGTTGTTGGTGATTCGGTACTTTCCGGCAGGAAAGAGGCGGGGATCAATCCGTGTGTCATTTTTGTACCTGTGGACACATAGTGGTCTGTGGCAGAAGGTGTGGGTCTAAGCAGGAGGGGTCTGGGGCCTCTTGAACTGGGATTCCAGCAGCGGGTTTTGTGGTTGTTTTTTTTTTAGATGGAGTCTTGCTCTATTGCCCAGGCTGGAGTGCAGTGCTGCCATCTCAGCTCATTGCAACCTCTGCCTCCTGGGTTCAGGCAATTTTTCCTGCCTTTGCCTCTCGAATAGCTGGGATTACAGGCGCCCGCCACCAGACCCAGCTAATTTTTGTATTTTGAATAGAGATGGAGTTTCCCCGTGTTGTTTGGGCTGGTCTTGAACTTCTGACCTCAGATGATCCACCTGCTTCAGCCTCCCAAAGTGTTGGGATTATAGGCGTGAACCCCCGCACCTGGCCTCCAGTTGCAGTTTTGTGTTGCTCACTTGCCCATGTGATAGGAGGAGCACTTATGCCACTCTGAGCCTCAGTTGTCCTGACCCACAAAATGGGGGTACAAGAGCACCGGCCTCACAGGGCTGCTGTGACAATTAAATGGGATGAGCATGTAAAGCCTTTCCCCCGTGCCCACACTCTGCAGGTGCTCAAGGGTTTCTTTCCCTTCTAGGGGCAGAGAAGAGGGAGCCTTTAATTAGGAGCAGGTGCCCCTCCCCCTGCCAAGCCATTCCCAGGGGTACCCTAGGACCAGGCCCCAGCTATTCCCTTCCCTCTGAAGGGGCTTGCCAGGGAAGGAACCCCCGACCCCTGCCTCTCTTCCCAATCCCCCAGGTTGGCCGTTCTTTATTTTGGCTCTCATTATAGGAGCCGGGGGAGCTTTCAAAAATCTCCATGCCTAGTTTTTGAACAGAAACCTGTGGAAATTTGCATCGGAAACTGCTAATTGTGCCCCAATAGCCATTTTCAGGCCATTGAATATGGAATTTACCCATGAGCCACCCCATATGAGACATATCTCCTTGCCTCTTTCCGCTATGTGTGGCCGTATGACTTAGCATTGTCAATGTCAAGCCAGGACGAGAGTCATGTGGCTGCTCCTGATGACACCCTTTGCCCCTTTTACGTCTTTTGTGTCATTGTTCCCTCTGTCCTTGGCAGGAACAGGGTGGTGCTGGTGGCTGTCTGACACCCCGAAGCTCAGAGCCGCCCCTCCAGCAGTGGTGCTGAGAAGCTGCGTCCCTGGGGAATCTGTGCAGCAGCCTGTGCTGTCTGCATCCAGATATTCAGAAGGAAGAAAATAAGCTTCTAGCTTATTTAAGCCGTTAAAAACAAAACCAAACTCCAGGCTGCATCCCAGACCAATGAAATCAGAATTTCTGTGGGTGAGACCCTGGGGATCAGTATTTTGAAAATCCCCTCATGAGGCCGGGTGTGGTAACATGCCTGTAATCCCAACATTTTGGGAGGCCGAGGCTGGAGGATTGCTTGAGGCCAGGGGATCAAGACCAGCCTGGGCAACACAGCAAGACCCCATCTTTACAAAATATTCTTTAAAATAATTAGCTGGACATGGTGGGGTGTGCCTGTCATCTTAACTACTCAGGGGGCTGAGGCAGGAGGATCGCTTGAGGCCAGGATTTTGAGGCTGCAGTGAACCATGATTGTGCCACTGCACTCTACCCTGGGTGATAGAGCAAAATCCTGTCTAGAAAATATATATATATATATATATATATATATATATATTGTTTTTCTTAATGTCCTTTGTGATCCCCAAGGGTAGTCAAGCAGATCACCCTGCGCTGGATGCTCCCCTCGTTTTCTGAGAACTCAGGTGTTGTTCCCCCTGCTGTGTGGACAGGGCAGGGGGGTGGCCTGGGGGCCTGGAGGCCTAAGGAGTAGGGACTGAGGAGTGAGGGTGAGTGACACTTAGGATGCCTGGGTTTTGACACAGCTTGCTGTGTGACCTTGGGCAACTCAGTACCCCTCTCTGGGCCTCTGTGTCCAGAGTCTCATGGGGCGAATGCTTCTCTCTGTCCTGGGGCAGTGGCTGAGGTTGAGGAGGAGGCCTCCTAGAGAGAGGGCACCCTAGCCTCAGCCCACTTCCTTCTGGCCCTGGCCTCACCCATGCCCTGTTTGTCTCCAGGGCAACCAAACATAGCCATACCCGCACCCCACCATGCAGCCCCCAGCCTGGTCCCCTCCCGAAAGGAGCCTGAACATCCCACAGGGCCAATCTCTCGGTGGCCAATCTCTCCAGCTCTCCCTGGCCTGGGGGGCCAGAGTTCGGCCCCTCACCACACACCTGTCAGGAACATTCCAGACACCTCAGCCTGGCCAGCTTTGCTTTTCCTGGAAAAAGCAGCTGCTGTGGCTCTGGCATGGCCAAGATAGCCGCAGACCTCAACGCTCACCCCTCCCTCTCTCTGCGCCTCAGTCTCCGCCTGTGCAGTCAGGCTCTTGACGGCACAGGCAGAGGACCACCGAAGTGGCAGCCGGTGACAAAACACGCTTGACTGAGACGGGGGAGCTGACGGGCCTGCCCAGGGCCTGGCTCGGCAACGACCTCATAAAGGAGTGAGATTTCTGTTATTTACCTAAATCTTTTTTTTGGCCTCACAAATGTTAGTGTTAGATTTTAGTTTCTGAGAATGCTTTAGGGAGGCAGAGGCAGGCAGAGCACTTGAAGTCAGGAGCTCCAAACTAGCCTGTCCAAAATGGTGAAACCCTATCTCTACTAAAAATACACCAAAAAAATTAGCTGGGTGTGCTGGTGGGCGCCTGTAATCCCAGCTACTTGGGAGGCTGAGGCAGGAGAATCATTTGAACCCAGGAGGTGGAGATTGCAGTGAGCCGAAATTATGCCATTGCTCTCCAGCCTGGGCAACAGAATGAGATTCCATCTTAAAAAAAAAAATTTTTTTTTTAAAGAAAATAAGGCCAGGCATGGTGGCTCATGCCTGTATTCCCAAAGCTTTGGGTGACTGAGATGGGTGGAATACTTGAGGACAGGAGTTTGAGATCAACCGGGGCAACATAAGGAGACTCTGTCTCTACAAAAAAATTAAAAAGTTAGCCGATGTGGTGGCACATGGCTGTGGTCCCAGCTACTTGGAGGCTCAGGTGGGAGGATCACTTGAGCCTAGGAAGTTGAGGCTGCAGTGAGCTGTGATTGCACCACTGCACTCTAGCCTGGGCTACAGAGTGAGACCTTATCTCTAAGTAATAATGATAATTGTTGAATGAATAGACTTGCCTACCTTAACACGCCAGGTGAGCCGGAATATTCCTCCAGTCCTGGGGCTGGACAGAATCTCTAGAGGTCAGTCCTGGGGCAACGTGTGGTCCTGCCTGATGTGATTGATGATGGAAAACCAGATCCTTCAAGCCAGGAGTGCCAGGGGCTACCTGAGCTGCCCAGGCTGGAGGTAGGCCTGGGCTTGGCTTATGCCACTTGTCAAGAATGCTCAGCTCCCTGTTGTGGCAACCTCGTTGGCAGGGGTAGAAACAAGGTCCCCTCCGAAGAGGCTTCCAAGAATGCCTTCCATGTGGGGCTCAGTGCCAGGGCCGAGCAGAGCTTGGCTGCGGGGCCAGGACAGCTGAGATGCTGACCTCTACTTAGCCCGGCCAGCACTGGGAGCAGTCCTCCTAGTGGAACCAGTAACCTGCACTCAGGGACCGCCCAGTCCCCACAGAACCCCAGGGCCCAGCAAGGTACTTGGCATACTTTTTGGAATAAATGCCAGCTGGCAATGACCAGCCCTGATGCCAGCTCCCCCAAGATGCCTTTCTTGATTGCTCCTGGCCTGAGTGATTTCTAATTTCTCTGCTTTCTGAAGCATTACATGTGCTTTGAGGAAAGTAACACTTACAATAATCACTCTCCTACTCTCTAAGCCAGTGGAAAGCGTTATGGGCTTAGAGGCAGGAGACCGGAGTTTGAATCCTGGCTCACGTTGGCTGTGTGACCTTAGATAAGTCACACTATCTCTCTGAGCCTCGACATCCTTACCTGTGAAATGGGCATAGTAGTTCCTACCTCATGAATGGCCCTGATGCCTCAGATGAGAGTGAAGTTCTGGGTCAGTGTAATGTGGATTCAAGTGCAAGAGGCTGCTGTTTTCCTTTATGTTTTCCATTATTTGTGCCTCTGTTCTCTCTCCTGCTAGACCATGAGCTGTTCCCCATCAAGATCTGACTCATATGCAACCTCTTATGAGAAGCCTTCCTGAATTCTACAGGCTGAGGCAGCCACCTCTTCCTTTTCACCCAGACTCTTTGATCTCAAATATCACCCATGAATATACTTCTGTATATGTTGATGTTTCTTTTCTGGGCTAAGAGTTAGTTCCTTGAGGGTGAGATTGTGTCCAGTTATTTCTTTTGTTTTTTATTTTTTTGAGATAGAGTTTCCCTCTGTCGCCCAGAGTACAGAGACATAATCTCGGTTCACTGCAACCTCTACCTCCTGGGTTCAAGAGAATCTCCTGCCTCAGCCTCCCATATAGCTGGGACTACAGGCATCCGCCACCATGCCCAGCTAATTTTTTGTATTTTTAGTAGACAGGGGGTTTCACTATGTTGGCCAGGATGGTCTCGAGCTCCTGAACTCGTGATCCGGCCGCCTTGGCCTCCCAAGTGCTGGGATTACAGGCGTGAGCCACTGCGCCCGGCCTCCCAGCCCTTTTCAAGTTCTGAGGTTTCCATGTTGTGGGATTAAATCCTCATCATACACAAGCTGGACGGAAGGTCTTCAATCCAGGCTTCAGAATAGGAAATGGAGGCAGGACCAGGTAGTTTAAGGGCATGGCTGAGATCGCACACGAGTTAGGAGAGAGAGAAAGCAAGACTGGGAGCACAAGGCTCCTGCCCAGGCCTGAGCTCCTTCTCCATAGGCCCTGCCCCGCCCACCTCCTCCCTGCCCCCTGGCCCCTGTCCTGCCTCTCACCATCATTCTTAACCCTGGAGAGGCCCAGCTTGCAGCACCTGCCTTCTCATGAGACCAGAATCATATTTTTACAAGGGCCGGCTCCCCAGGGGCCCAGTCTTCCAGCCCCACGCTGGCTGGGGTACAGCTCATAATAGCCCAGGCCTAAGCTGGGCGTGGTGGCTTGTGCCTGTGGTCTCGGCTATCGGGAGGCTGAGGTGGGAGGATCACTTGAGCCCAGGAGTGAAGACTGCAGTGAGCGATGATCACTGCACTGAGTGAGACCTTGTCTCTAAAAATCTTACCCAGGCCTGGTTCCCCATCAGCTGCTCTATCCGGTGGGTGGGCCGAGCTCAGGGTTCATGAGTCTACAACAAGAAGTCCTGGTGGAGGTGTGGGACGTACGGAACTCACCTGTGACCCCAGAGGCCCAGACCCCACTCCTGCCCCAGCGGCTTACCAGGTGACCTGGGGTGGTGGCGAGGCCTGGATGGTGCAGGTCAGCAGGACTGTAGTGTGCTCCCAGACGGCGTGGGAGCGAAGAGGGATCCAGAACCAGGGCCCGCGGCCGGAGCACAGCTCCCTCAGCTCCCTGGCCTCCTGGACCTTCTCCTCTGTCTGGAGGCAGGAGGATGACGCTGTGAGCCAGGGACCACCTCTCTGCCATCTTTGCATTCCCTCGCCCCTGACACCCAGTGTCTGCAGTCAGACCCATGTGGGCTGGAGTTCTCAGCCCCCTCAGCAGCTGAGCTGTGTGGCATGGTGGGCAGGGCATGGGCTTTGGAGCCAGCTGGCTGGGGGTCAAGGTATTGACTAGCTGCGGGACCATATGCAGGTCCTCAGTGTCCTTATCTGTAAATTCGGATGATAAAATCTCCCGCCCACTGTGGGGGTGTCGGAGCTCACTGAGAAAACCTGTATAAGTGGGAGCTGGGGAGGGGGGTGGAGAGGGGCTCAAATCCTGAGACTCATCAGGGCTAGCGTTTCCTGAGGGTCTTCTGTGTTCTAGGCACTGGGAAAGCCACTTTCCAAACCCGGTCTCATTTAAATCCCACCTCAGCACTGAGAACTGTTATAATAACATCTATTTTATTTTATTTATTTTGAGACAGGCCTCACTCTGTCACCCGGGCTGAAGTACAGTGGCATGATCTTGGCTCACTGCAACCTCTGCCTCCTGGGTTCAAGTGATTCTCCTGCCTCAGCCTCCTAAGTAACTGGGATTACAGGTGTGCGTCACCACGCCCGGCTAATTTTTGTATTTTTTGTATAGACAGGATTTCACCATGTTGGCTAGGCTGGTCTCAAACTCCTGACCTCAGGTGATCCACCCACCTCAGCCTCCCAAAGTGCTGGGATTACAGGCGTGAGCCACCGGAGCTCACCCTATTTTATAGATGAGAGCACCCAGGCTCAGGAACAGGGATGTGCATGGTGACACATGCTTGTCATCCCAGCTACTCAGGAGGCCGAGGCAGGAGAATCACTTGAACCCGGGAGGCAGAGGTTACAGCGAGCTAAGATCACACCACTGCACTCCAGCCCCGGTGACAGAGTGAGGCCTGTCTCAAAATAAATAAAATAAAACAGATGTTATTGTAACAATTCTCAGTGCTGAGGTGAGACTGGGTTTGGAACGTGACTTTCCTAGTGCCTGGACCCTATAGGGTCACACCATGGAGTGTGTAGGAGCATAGATGCAAACCCAAAGCCTAGACTCTGTCCTGGACGTCCTGCCTCTTGGGAAGTGGGTGAGGATGGCAGCAAGCAGTGCGTTGCGGGTCCCAGGCCCTGGGGGCTCCACAGCCCACCCCCTTACCCGCCGCCTCAGCATCTTCCAGTCCCGCCTCTGGCGCAGCAGCCGGTGGGTCCGCAGGAAGGCCACCTCCGTCCTCTCCCAGTCATTGCCGAAGCCCACCCGCTTCTGCCCTCGCTCCTCCAGCTCCACCGCAGAGGTCTGGCGTCTCAGCTGGGCTTCCCTGCCGTGACAGAGGCCGTCAGAGCTCAGGCAGGGATGGGGGGCCCGGGGCATCCTGGCCAGGTCCATGCCCCATGCCAAGCAGCGCAGGGTGCTTTAAACCCTTGGAGGACATGCGTGACTTTGCCTCTTCCCTCGCCTCCAAAACAGCCTGGAAGGGCCCTGCATACAGCCGGTGCTTAATAAACAGTTGACTGTTCTCATCGTTTTCGAGGATCTTTCAGAAACTTTTGTTCATCTTGTTTTCATGATAGCCAAGTGGCTAGGCCTTAGTGTCCCTGTTTGACAGGTTTACAGGGCAGGGACTGAGGCTCAGTGACTTGCTTCAGGCCAGCAAGGACCGTGACCCAAGCCGGATGCTGCCTCTTGACAGCATCACTCTCAGAGGTCTCGTGGGAAACTGGGACCTGGTTTACTTGCTCCTTCTGTCCCATTTCCCCTCCCCTACCACGTGAAGCCTGGAAGCCTGTCCCTGGGTGGCCCCCACCCTCTCCCTTGGGGATGGCTGCTGGCCATCTCCCTTCCCGAGGATGGCACGGGGGCTTTGCAGGCAGGTAGCTCTGGGCTTAAATTCCTGCCTAGACCCTTATTCTAGAAGTGGGATTTTTGACAGGTTCTTTAAATCAGGGTGAAAGCCCAGCAGGGAGGTGGGGGGCTGCACAGGAGGCCCCCCTCAGCCAGGGCTCCCTGGGAAGCTCCTCTGACTCACCAAGACAGCTCGGAGGAGGCCGTGAGAGCCAGGGCTGCTGCCAGGGCGTAGTCCGCCGTGCTGAACTCGTGCTCTTCCTCGCTGCTCCCAGGAGGAGGGGAGTGAATGGCTCCTGCCGGATTGGGCTGGGGGCTCCCTGAGATTAGGGCTGCATCTGCCCACCTCAGCCTCAGGGACCGGCAGGCAGGGCTGTGCCTCCCTCCTTAGACTGTGGTCTCAGAAAGCAAGGCTGCATCCCCCCCAATGCTGACAGGGTCTTCGGAGGACGAGAATGTGCTTCCCTCCTCAGACAGGTTTCCAGAGGACAGGGCTGGGCCTCTTCCATCACACAGGGGTCTCCAAAGAGCCAATTGCGACTCCCCCCTCAGACAGGAGGCTCAGAAAGCAGGAATGTCCCTCCCCCCTCAGACTGGAGCCTCCAGAGGGCTAGGCTGGGCCTCCCTCCTCAGCCTGGGGCCCCGGGGGCAGGGCAGCGGCCGGGCGGGACCCTGGGCCCTGCGGCTCCCACCTGCTGCGGAAGGTCCTCCTGCGCACCGAGGAGCCCATGCGCAGGCTGTGCTGCCGCTCCTCCTTCCGCTCCTCCTCCTGCCGGTGCTCCAGCCTGTGGACCTCCACCGTCTGAGCGGGGCGGGGGTCCCCCGCACTTCCCAAGCTGTGCGGCAGAGTCATGGCTCCGAGAACAACAACCTGTCAAGGAGAGGTCCACGGTCCTTTCACCAGGCTTCCGCCGTGCCCTCCCAGGCAGGCTTCCCAGCATATCTAGGAGCTGGCAGGATGGGGGGGTGTCCTCTCTCTAGTGGGCAGACAGGGAAGCTGAGGTCTGATAGGGAGAGGGACCTGCCTAAGGTGACAAAGGCGGGCTTCAGGCTCTGAGCCTGGCTTCTCCACCCCACACGCTCCCCGGCGGAGCGAGCACCGCACATTAGGGAGCAGGCCCCTGGCTTCCAGCCGCAGCCCCGCCCTTGTCTCGCTGTAGACATGGCACTGAGAAAGCCCGTGTAAGTGGGGGCTGGCTCTCCCTTCCCTGGGCATCAGCTTCCTAGACAATGAGTGATTGAAACTGTGATGTCCACAGCTGTGTCTGTGACCCAGGATGGGCAGGTGTCCCTATTCTTCCTGCATCCGCCACGCTCAGTCCTACCTCTGAGCCTTTGCTGGCACTGGTTTCCTCTCCTGACTCCCCCTTCCCTTCTGCCTGGCCCGCTTAGCTCTAGTCATGGTTCAAACCCCAACTAAGGGCCCAGGTGGGGCTGTCCCCCACATCCCCACACACTGCCCCTCCTCTCAACTGGGTCCATTCTTCCCAAACTGAGCCCCTATTAAAGTGGAAAGGAGGTAATGGCTCAGGACTGGGGAGAGCACAAAAACTCTGGGTCCAGCCCACAGGGTGTGATCCCAGCTCCTCATCCCAGCTTACAAGTGTGTGACCTTGGGAAAGACTCAATGACTTGGTTTCCTCATCTGTAAAATGGGTCTACCAACCTCCCAGGGTAGTTGTGAAGGTTAGATGAGTGCTTGGGCTTAGTAAGTACAACGCAGGTGTTCGACATCAGCACTGTTTTTCTAAGAAGCCTTGCCGAAGCCTTCTATAGGCCACCTGGAATTTTCCCTCTTCTAATTTCTTTTGTGCTTATTTTCTAGGACTCCACAACTTAGCGTTGATTCAGACAATGCCTTCTCTATGGAATTATTTTGTACCTGTGCATCTTGACTCTTCAGCAAGATTATAAGGGAATTAAAAGTAACAATAGTGAGAACTTACTATGTGCCAGGCCCATGTTAGTTTTCAAATGCATTGGCCCCAGTCTTCGTAATCACCCAAATAAGAACAGCACCATTATTATCCCGTTGTGCTGATGAACAGGGGCAGTACTTGCCCGAGGTCACCCAGTATGGTGTTGGGGCCATGACTGGCAGCCAATCCCTAGCCCAGCCCCTAGCCCTTCTGACCTCTATGTCTTATGTCCACTCGAGGCCATCCCGTGGTCGAGGCTGGGGCCACAGTGGGCCACAGGGCCTTTCTCCTCGTATGGGGCTTGCAATGTACATATCTCCTTTGCATTCCCGAGGCTCAGCTCTAGGCCCCTGATGGCATCCATTGGGGCTGGATCACACTGCTCTGGGGGAGGCTCAGGAAGCAAACCCCTGGCCGTGGAGAGGCAGGCGAGGGATGAGGGAGGCCTTCACGCCCGCTGGCTATGGGTTTTTGCACTAAGTTCTTTCTCAGATCTGGGCTTCAGTCACTGCTGGATCTCTGAGGGCCCCTCTGATGCTAAAGCTGGACTCTCTGGAATGGCTTTCACACCTCCTCAGGTGGGAATGCTGGTTGGTAGGCTTCTGACATGAAAGGGTTCCTGCCCAGGCGTGGGGACGGAAACAGAAGAGGGACAACCGCCTGCCTTGGCCTGCTCCTGTCTGCTTCTGTGTGGCTGGCTCTGTCTGGCCCCTGCCCCTCCAGAGGTGCCTGCTGGAGGTGGCTCTGTGTGTGTGTGTGTGTGTGTGTGTGTGTGTGTGTGTGTAGACTGTCTTCTGACTGGATGTGAACACAGCACCCATGTGATCATTTCTCTAAGTCCATGACATGGGAGGTGAGTCCACTGGCTTCAACAGAGAGCCCTTGGCCTGGAAGGGGCATGTGGTGGGGGTGTCAGGGCCTCGGGCTGCAGAGGTTCAGTCTTAATGGGCTTTTACACCTACTTCCTAGAAGGTTGCTCCTTTTTGGTGTCTGCAGTTGTGGGCCTCAGAAAAGAATGGGTGGCTGCAGGGTTAGCTGGGACCAAGGGCTGCCCCTAAAGCTCCCTGGGTTCTTGCTGATAACCTCAACTGAAATAATGGGACAGTCAAGCTCTTTGGCTTCATATCACCCCTTCCTAATGGAAGAAGTTCTCTCTGCACCCAGAGTGGCCAGCCCTGCCCATTCTGCTCTTTCCTCCTCATGGCCCAGGACGAGAGCTGCTGGGTACCACCCTAGGTGGAGCAAGGACCCACCCCCCAACCCCCAGCTTTCCTGGGACACGGTGGCCCTGGCTCCAGTGGCTGAGGGTTAACATTCCCTGGCACCAGCCACTGGCTCCCTTCCCCTGGATGCTCTGTTCCTGATTAGCACAGCGAGCAGGAGCCTGGCGCTCGTCCCTGACCTCAGGGCCTCCCGCAACCAGACCCCTGGATTTAGTGGATGAGCCACCAATTCTTTTTAAAGCACTGACTGATGCGTGGGATTAAGCAGGGACAAATTTGTGGCCTCCCTGCCCTTTTCCGAAGGACCGGGTGCCTCTTCCCAGAACACTGTGTGTGCCTGAGTGGAGGGGAAACCGCTCCCCTTTCCCTCTCCTGGGGTGCAAAAATCTGGCCCAGAGGTCCCACTGTGTGGCCTTCCCGGCTCCCCTCTGCTTTCCTCCCAAGCCTCCATCTGCCGAGGAAGCCTCTCTCCTATTCAGGAGGGAAAGAGAAACGCATAGCAGAAAACCCTCCGTGAACTGCTGGCAGGGGAGCTGCATTGGGTGGGTGGCTGGGAGCAGAGACACATCCTTCGGGCGGCAGGTGACACAGGCCGGGACGTGTTCTCAGCTAGTGGCTGCACCAGCTTCCATGAGGCTGAATCCTGCCCTTGCCAGTCATGAGCTGAGACAACTTTCCCGTCTGGGCCTCGGTTTCCTGCCAGGTGCTGGATGAGATCCCTTTCGGCTCTAAGATTTGGGATCCGAGGGCCCGCTCTCTTTCCGTGCCTGTGGGGTTGGCCAAGCAGGGCTCAGCCAGTTCCGTCCTAAGTTCGTGGAACTTGCCAGCTCAGCCCGGCTCCCACTGATCACTGCTGCATCGCAGGAAGCACTCCCGTTCCCAGGGCAGCCCCCAGGCTTTTTTTTTTTTTTTTTTTTTTTGCAGCTTTCACATCACAGAGAACTCAGCTCTCTGAAGACCCAGGACCACACAGAACAGCGGGAGGAGGAAGTAGGGGTTTCTGGAACCCTCCCATTTTTACTCAGGGACTGCCTCAGCACACATTTCCCGGGCCCCTTTCACAACACACAACACACAACCACATACAGACAAACACACACATGCACCCACAGAAATCACTCCCCAGTGGCTCACTCTCAGGAGGCATCCCTCCCCAGCCCTGATTTCTGGGGGTGACTCACAGAAGCAGCGTGCCCACTTAAGGGTCTCTGGGGAGAAGATTCCAGAGGTTGAGAGGGTCCTTGTTCTATTCTTGTTCTTGGCTCAGTGGGCACCGGGAGAAGAATGCGATCTCGGAGCCTGCACTCCTTAAATATAGCAGCGCTGAGACAGTACGGTGACAATGGATGAGAACTATGGCATGGGGGATGGAGGGCCAAGGGGAGGGGCCATTCTGTGTCTCCAGCCTGCTGGGCAGCAGCGACAGGTGGAGCCGTCCCCCGTGTCCCCCCACACTGCTCCTCCTCTCAGCTGGGTCCTTTCTACCCAACCCAAGCTCCTGTTACAGTGGAAAGGAGATAACAGCTCAGGCCTGCTCGTATGGAGGGTAGATCCCTTGCGCGTTCCCAGCTGTCGGGAGTTCTGATCTGAATTCTGCCCCGGCTGACTGCATGCCCTGGGGAAGGCGCTCAGCTTCCCTGAACTGACTGCCTTCTGAAAAACGGAGACAGTGAGACTGGGCACCTGGACTTCAGAAGGCAGTGGAAGGAATATGACCTAAAAGTGGATGTTTAGTGCTCAGAAGCTGTCACCAGCTAAAACAGCAACGTGTGGCTTCTGGTCCCTCCACCACCCCAGCAGTTACTACACAGTCCCCACCCCGACCCCAGTCGTGTGTGTGTGTGTGTGTGTGTGTGTGTGTGTGTGTGGCGAGGGGGGGCGTGGGGAGGAGCTGGGCAGCCACCTACCGCTTCACTGTCCAAACTGCTCAGGCTGCCAGAGTGGCCGCATTGATTTAAAAATGAATCAGTGAATGGTTACTACCTTAGTTCGTTTGGGCTGCTACAAAAAAATACATTAGACTGGGTCATTTCTAAATAATAGATGTTTATTTCTTACAATTCTGAAGACTAAGAAGTTCAAGATCAAGGTGATAGCAGATTTAGGTCTGGTGAGCACTTCTCTCTGCTTCACAGATGGCACCTCTATGGAGTCCTCATGTGGTGGAAGGGG
>NW_016107402.1:1888704-1890322 GCF_001604975.1 Cebus imitator
TTTTTTTTCTGAGACAAAGTCTTGCCCTGTCACCCAGGCTGGCGTGCAATGGTGTGATCTTGCCTCACTGCAACCTCCGCCTCTCAGGTTCAAGTGATTCTCCTGCCTCAGCCACCTGAGTAGCTGGGATTACAGGTGCGTGCCACCACACCCGGCTAACTTTTAGTATCTTTAGTAGAGATGGGGTTTCACCATGTTGCCTAGGCTGGTCTCAAGCTCCAAACCTCATGATCCGTCCGCCTCTGCCTCCCAAAGTGCTGAGATTACAGATGTGAGCCACCCCGCGTGGCCCAAGCCCTTTTAATAAATACTTAGTGGATGGATGCTGGGGCGGACTCTCTCAGAAGAGCTACTCCCTAGCCCCGGTCAGCTGGAATTGTCTGAGTATTTCATTATTGGCATTCACTGCAAGCTATAAGCTCTGTAGCAAGCCCCGTATGTTCCTGGAGTTGGGAGCTTGGGAGGTCAGGGGTTTGCAGGCATCACGGCCATGCAGCGTCCCCACCCTCAACTCTATTGCAGCAGCGGATGTAATGGGGGTCCCTCTAGGTAGCAGATTTGAGGCTATGGAGAGAGAAAGTGATGGTGTAAGGGCACCACTCCCTCAGCTTGCTTGAGAGGAATCACCAAAGAAGTTTATCAAAAATACAGATTCTACCCAGCACTTTGGGAGGCCAAGGCGGAGGATCACTTGAGCCCAGGAGTTTGAGGCCAGCCTGGGCGACGTGGTGAAACCCCGTCTCTACAAACGATACAAAAGTTTGCCAGGCATGGTGGTGCATGCTTGTAGTCCCAGCTACTTGGGGGTGCTGAGGTGGGAGGATCACCTGAGCCAGGGGAAGTGGAGGCTTCAGTGAGCTGTGATCATGCCACTGCAATCCAGCCCGGGTAACAGAGGGAGACTCTGCCTCAAAAACAAACAAAAAACCAGATTCCTAGAAACTATGAGTTTAGCAGGTCTGGGGTGGAGTTGGGGAAGCTGTATTTTTAGAAAGCTTCCCAGGGGATTTTCATGAACTAGGGCAAGTAATCTCTCTGAGCCACATTTTCCTCCTTTGCGAAATGTCAGTAATACAACCTATCATGGAGAGAAGGTTACCAGCAGGACGAGTGATTAATACATAAACTGCCAAGCAACACGGTTGACTTCTTCCTTCTCTTTCTTATGACTTTTGACTACTACTACTATTATATTACTAGTCACTTATTCCTGGGTTTGACTCTGCCATCCCTTGTAGGCAAGTGACAGCTTGGAGAATCACCTCTCTCACTGGGCAGGGCAGGGCTGTGGAAATTCTTGGAAATGGGATCAAGGACTCTCTGGAATGGCGAGGACCCCAGCCAGCACTGGGGTACGTGGACACTCTGCCCTCTGGCTGATTTCAGCTCTATCTGCAGGCCTGGGCTGCCTGGGAGGCAGGGGACCTCTGGGGTCAATGCAGCCCAGTCCCTGCCCCCACTGAGGAGGGGTGAGTCACAGACTCGGAGCCATCCACCCCTCTCTTCAGACACTCAGACTCCACCCTCCCTGTATCATTTTTGAAATGCCACTTGGAGGAGGGCAGAGAGCTTCGTGGTCCTGTGAGTGGAAGAGATATTTATGGCTCTTAATAAAAAG
>NW_016107402.1:1890519-1899323 GCF_001604975.1 Cebus imitator
TGCCACCACACCTGGCTCATTTTGTATTTTTAGTAGAGATGGGGTTTCATCATGTTAGCCAGGCTGGTCTCGAACTCCTGACCTCAGGTGATCCACCTGCCTTGGCCTCTCAAAGTGCTGGGATTAGAGGCGTGAGTCACTGTGTCTGGTCTTAATAAAATACTTCTGTAGCTCCCGGGTCTCACTTACTTGGTGAGAATAACCCACCTGTTAGGTTGTTTTTACTAATAAACAAGGTGAAGACAGTTAACCTTTGGCCAAGTGTGACCTAAGCGACAGGAAGTGGACTTATCTGCAGTGGGTGGGGAGAGGCGTAGCAGTCATCGGCTGACTTGGCTGCATGTTGGGGTGAACTGGCTGGGGGTGCTGTCCAGTGAGACCCGTGCCTCTGCATGGAGGTGTTGGGTCTAAACCAGTAACTCCGAGGAGATGTTAAACATTAATTACCAGCAGATAAGAACACCACCACCTGTCACTGTGTCCTGGGAACAGGGAAGGGTGGGGAAGAGAAGGAGAGACATAACTGGCAAGAGAAAGTGCACTCTGTCCGCTCTGGGAAGGGTCCCCCTGAGGCAACTGGTGTTCCATCCTCTGTCTCAGAAATGTTCAGAAAAGGCTTTGGAGGCTGGGTGTGGTGGCTCACGCCTATAATCCCAGCTCCTTAGGAGGCTGAGGCAGGAGGATCACTTGAGCCCATGAGTTCAAGACCAGCCTGGGCAACACGGCAAAACCTTGTCTCTATGAAAAATACCAAACATTATCTGGGCATGGTGGCAGGCACATGTAGTCCCAGCTACTTGGGAGGCTGAAGTAGGAGGATCACTCGAGTCTGGGAGGTGAAGGCGGCAGTGAGCTGTGTTCATGCCACTGCACTCCAGCCTAGGCCACAGAGTGAGACCCTCCCCCAAAAAAGTCTTTGGAGCAAGGTGACCAGGGGCGCTTGTCTCTTGGGGACCCCATTAGGAGGCCTCCCCTCAGCCTCCACTAGTCTCATCCTCCAAGAATCCAAACAGGTGTGGAAAGCTTCCTCTCTCAATGAGGACAAACAGCCCTAGGTTTGCGCCCCAACTCTGTCATAGCCTCAATAGTGGAGCCTTGGGTGGGTCCCCTCTCCCTCAGGGCCTTGGCTTCCTCATGGTGCTAGGGGTTGTCTGAGATGCAATGATACAGAGGGAAGGCAGCACTCTGGGAGCAGAGAGCGCAGGGCACTCTCCCTACCTGGGGAGGGGGACGGCGTGCCCAGTGCTGCCTCTGTGGGGGGTCAGGGAGGCCAGATGGACAGAGGCCATCTGAGAGCACTGCTGCCACACACAATGGCTTCTGCCTACAATCTCAGGGAGAAGGTTCCATGTAATTTGTCTCTGGACTCTGTCTCTAGAAGGCCCTGCAGTCTCTCCTCTTTCCCACCCCAGACCACTCTGGCTTTGCCCGTCCTGAGGAAATCCAGGTCATTTAAGCCCATGAGAAAATGCCAGGTGTGTCTGAAGCCAATCCAGATTGAGGGAGGGGGTCACTCCTTGTGTGACGTGGTTTAAAAAAAATCACAACAGGAAATAGCTACCATTTATTGGGCACTGCCCATGTACCAGCACTATTAAGCACTTTAACGACGACTTAATCTCATCTTCGCCACAACCCGGTGAGGTAGGTGTTATGATCCCCATGTTACAGATGAGGAAACCAGGGCTCTGGGCATTGATTCATTTGTTTGACGTCACACCGCTTGTAAGTGGTGAGGCTGGAATTTGAGCCCAGATGGGCTGAACCCAGGCAGAGTTTCCAAAGCTGTGCTGTTAGTACAGTGTGTTAGTGTACCTGTTCAGGGGACGCAGTCCTTACCTTCCTTTTAAACCCCATCATCAGGATAGGGACTGAAACTCCTGCCTGCAGAAAAGCCTTGTGTGTCTCCCTCCCTGGTGAACCTTCATTTTGCCTCTTTCTAGCAGAGGAATGAAGCTGAAATAGTGCAACATTGGCAGCTGCCCTGGCTGGGAATGAGCCCCAGGCTGCACCCCTCCCTAGAGTCTTGCCGTCCTGCTGGCTCTGGCCTTGGCAGAAGTGCAGGTTGTTCTGGTTCTGCCCAGCCTCCTGCGAGGTGTCCTTTTCCAGGCTCTCTTCTCACCTTTGAGCAATCACAGAAGAGGCAGGGGCCTCACACTCTGTCAAGCTAGATTGTGAAACTGGTCAGGAATAGGGAGAGGAGAGGCAGATTCCCTGAGAACTCTGAATCCAGGATGTTAGAAGGTGGGGCCCTGGATCTCGGGGGTTTTCCTGCATTTCCTCCTTGGTCTCTGTCATTTCGGCCCTGCAGGGCTCAGCCAGCACACATTTGTCTACATAGACTGCTCCCCAGGGCTTCCCCGCTGCAGTCCTTATCAGGCTGCTTTGCTCCAGTGGGGGGCTCACCCATGGCAGGGGCCCTGCAGGCCATGCCCTCTGCTTCTCTCAAGAGTACCCGTTTGGGGCTGGGACGCAAAGTATGCAGCATGGTTAGGCATGGGATTGACAGCCAAAGATGTGACGCTGGGCAAGGACAAGGAGGAAGCCCCAGGCCTTTCCCATTCCCCTTAGGGTTCCCACTGCACGGTGAGGGCCAGGCCTCTGAAAAGAGCATCCAGCTCTGTGGGCTGTTCCAGGTCTGCAGTCTCAGGGACTGGGCTCTTGGCTTCATCCCTGGGACACACAAGGGACTCCAGCAGGTCCCAGGGACTTGGACCCTGGTCGGAGGGGGAACAGGGGCGGGAAGGAGGATGCAAAGGGAGGGACGTGGGGTGTCCCTCGATCTGGACTGAGGAGAGGAGGGGGAGCTGGCCCTTTAGGTACTGTGGTGTCTCTTCCTCCCCACTGTGTAGCACATTTGGGTCAGATGTTCTGTCTGTGCAAACCCCCAGGGGCTGGTGCAATGATTTTGCTTCTTGGGATTCCTCCACAGCCAGGGAGGTCACTTCCTGCAGAGAAAGGCGGCCTGGCAGGCAGCTTCCAGCTGGTGCCTCTTTCTGCAGCTGATCTTTAGGCCTAAGTTGTTTAGGACTAGAAAGTGTCACAGCGGAGGAGTCTTTGCCAGAACCTTCCATGCATACCCCATAGGAGGGAGGCCAGCTGTCCGGAGTGGCCTGAGGGGCATAGGAGGGAGGCTGGACCTTAGAGATGGTATGTGGGGTGTAGAATAGGGGTTGAGCTTCGGGGGTCACCTGAGGTGCATAGGATGGAGGCCCAACCTCAGGGGCAGTGTTTGGGGCATAGGGCAGTGGGGAGAAGATCTGGGGAGGTGGCATGTTGGAGGGCTGGACGATGATGTCCGGCTGTCCTAAGTAGGTGGTCTCAGGCAGGCTGTGCCGCTGTGGAGCTCCTGCGGGCTCCCTGGGCCCAGACACCCTGATCTGGGAGTACTGGACAGGCTGGGCCAGACTGCTGGGGCCACTGAGGTCGAAGACAGGGATCAGGACGTGCTCCTGGATGAAGCGCAGCGGCTGGAAAGTCAGGACTCGCTGGACATTCTGTGCAGGGACAACAACAGTGCCCCCCCTCAGTTAGGGTATGTGCCACGCTCCCTGCTGGTGATGTGGGTGGGTGAGGTCCTCTATGGGGAGGCATCTGGGGCATTTTCAAGATGCATCTGTCCCATATCCCCTCTGCTTCGCAAAGATGACTCTAGGTGTCAGCAAAGGGACAGGGTCTCTCAGCTCTTTGGTTCTAAAGTCTGGGTTATCTCAGGGAGAGAGACCCAGGCTCTGGTTTCTCCAGGAGGCAGATAATCCAGGGAATGGATAACAGGGATTGGGGTTGCCTTGGGGCATGCTCTGGAGGTGGTGGCCTGCATGGTTGCCTGGCCCACGGGTCCCTGAGGGCCTAATACAGGGTCAGGGTAGGAAAGGAAGGAGCCAGGAGAGGTCAGGAGAGCTTGACAGAATATGCTTCATCTGGACTTGCACGTTGAGCAAAACTCCCTCAGAGCTCTTCTGTCCCGCGGATGGGCGAGAGCAGGCTCCGAGCGCCCCAGGTGGCTTCACTCATGGCCTCTGCCGTGGGCCTGGCTGCTCTGGCAGAGATGACACTGCCATCAGGTGGGGGCTGCTGATGTGATTTGTGTGGCTGGTGCAGGGCTTTCCATTTTATTTTTGGGTGGGGGGTTCTGGTCTTCACGTGCTAGACAAATTCTAAAAGAGCTGTAACAAAGGGCTTTCCATTTAAAAATGAGTTTTGCCATTTAAAAATTTTCTGTTTAAAATGGCTGGGCACAGTGGCTCACGCCTGTAATCTTAGCACTTTGGGAGGCCCAGGTGGGCAGATCACCCGAGGTCAGGAGTTTGAGACCAGCCTGGCCAACACAGTGAAATCCCATCTCTACTAAAAATACAAAAATTAGCTGGGTGTGGTGGCACATGCTTGTAATTCCAGCTACATGGGAGGCTGAGGCAGAAGAATCGCTTGAACCGGGAGGCAGAGGTTGCGGTGAGCTGCGATCACACCACTGCACTCCAGACAGAGTGAGACTCCATCTCAAAAAAAAAGTGAAAAAAATTAGTTCTGAATACTTGAAAATTTGGAGATTTCATAATATAATCAGAAACTCTGACTTCTCTTGAAAAACATGAAGATCAGGCAGTGCTGGGCCTGAGTTCCCACATGGTGGTGCCCTGCTGCCAGTTTAGACAGGGCATCAGTGCCACGGCTCTCCAGGCACCCACCACTCCTCCCTCGTTGCCTTGCTGCTCACTGAAGTCCCACGCTACCCTCCTGGTGCTGGACACTTCCAACCCATGTGGGTTTTCTATTCCATGTCCACTCTTCCTGATCACCCACCCCTCTTCACTGCGTCCTGAGACCTGCTGGGCCACACGGCTGTTGACTTTAGGTGGGACTGTGAGCTCCATGAAGGGAGACAGCAGGCCCATCTCCTGCTTTGTCTGTGGATCTCTGCATTTTGGGGAGAACCGGGGACCTCAGAGCCCAGGCCCTCCCCTGGACCTCTCTCTCCCGCCCCAGGAGGACGGCTCACCAGGGAGTTGGGAGGTGCAGGTGGCTTGGTGACATATCTGTAGCTCAGGTAGCAGAGCACTGCGACAAGAAAGCCCATGGAGAACAGGAAGGCTCCAGAGAAGGAGTAGGTCCACGTCCGGTCTGGGAAAGCAAAGGGGCCAGAGGAGGAAGCATGAGACGGGGCTCTGCCTGGGCCCGGTTGGGTCCAGCCCTACATGTGGATGCTGAAAAGCCTCTCCAGCTGGGCTGGGAGGCCCCTTCTATACTCAGAATGCAAGATCACAAATGGAAGTCCACATACGGTATGCCTAAATAGTCAGAATTTACAAATTGTATGTTTACACTGTTAAATAAAATGTTCTATGTTTCCACCTTGACGAAAACAGTTTTCACAACCACCTGGGATGCCGTATTTTAATTCAGAGTTCTTGGACTTCTCTAGGTACTGTGCTGAAGTGGTGAGGCTGGGCAGGGAAAGCCCGCAGCGCACTGCAGGCCCCCAGCCCAGCCCAGCCTGGCCCAGCTCCATCCCACACTGCCAGGGCCCTCATGCACATGTGTATAGATGCCCCGGCCCTCATGGTTGACCTCATCAGTGCCCCCACAAATAGCCACCAGTTGATCATCCTTTGGGTCAAGGGTCTGCACTGCATGTCAGCAGTGTCTGTCCTCATGAGGAAGGACCCCCAAAAGAGGACTGCCTAGACAGATGGCAGGCTCTGGGCCGTATGACAGAGTGTTTCACGGGCTCGGCTACTCACAATGTGGTCTAGAAAAAAGGCCACAGGATCTAGATGGACCTGTCCCTTTTACTGTATGGAGTCTTCATCTTGCAAGGGGGAATATGGACGGGGCAGGGCCAGAAGGGCCTTCTAAAGTGCTGGTGCAGGAAGGGCCCCTCTTGCCTGAGTCTAAGGGCGGTCCTGCTTCCCTGGCAGGGTAGAGGCAGACGGAGGGGAGAAGGGACAACAGGGACAACAGTCAACAACTCTACCTCCCTACCAAGGTAAGGGGCTGGGCATCAGGGAAGATCTTGGTCAGGAAGGGAGCCTGGGAAGGCACTGTCCTGTCCAAAACAGAGGGGAGAGGGATGACTAGGGCTCTAGTGCCCGAGCCTCCGCCCAGTGTCCCAGCATCTTTGGGATGGGTGCAGCCGGTTCCAGGCATGACACACTTCCTGTCACTGGTCCAAGTGGGACTTGTGAAGGGCTTGTGGAGGAAGAGGTCATTGGAGTCTTTGGTAAAACTGACAGTTTGACACAGAGGGAAGGCGACTTAAAGAGTCAAGACCCCTGCAGTCCAGGGGTTCGCTAATCACCCTCCCTCTGTTCCTGGCCCCTGTGTGGCCTCAGCTTGGAGAGTTATTCAATAGCTCCAGTGACCTTGGCGATCACTGTGAACCCCGGGAACTGCTGGGTTCTCTACTTCTGACCCACTCCTCGCTCCTCCCCTAGCCCGCGAGCTTGAGCCTCTCTGGGTCAGCTTCCTGCTTTGGTGAGACCCTGTCCCCTGTCACATGTTACCCCATCCCTACTCCAGGAAAAAGACATGACCTGAATGTCTGAATGGCTATAACATTCCTGAAAACCACTGCTCCTTGTCCCAGGACAGGATGGGGACATGGAATGGTCCCTGGCTTGACACTGTTCCATTTTACATTGTGTGTATTTGATACATTGCCATTTCACCCATAGGAAGGCTGGATGGAATAATAAGAACAGCATCTGCCTAGGAGTAAGGAATATGGAGTGTTCCAGGTCTGGTTCTGCCACACCTGGATGCTGAACATCCTTCCTGCCTGCATGACCCTCTCTGGTCTACCCTTTAATAATAACAGTCACCAGCGGTGACTGTGCTCCTACTACGGGCCATGGGCTGTGCTGGGTGCTCTACCTATGTTATCTCACTACATCATGAAAATACAACACAGAATGATAGGCATGCTCCCTTCCCACAGATAACAAAGCTGAGTCCCAGAGAGCTTAAGTGACCTGACCAAGGTCACACAGCTACTCAGCGGAGTTACATGTGTAACTCCAAAACTTATCCTCCCTGCCACTCTGTAAGGAAGCCTCAGTTTCCTCATCTGTAAGATTAGGAAATGAGGTGAAATGGCCCTTAGAGCCTTTTCCATCATCAAGATGCTGGGGCAATGCTCTGTGGCCCTCCCTGTTTATCTACTGAGAGGTAGATAAAGGGGATTCTGTGGGTAATGCAGACGTCAGGATACACAGTCAAGGGCAGGATGCATCACTCTGAAATGGAAGAATTATGCAGTAGAGGGGGCTCACTGTAAGCAAAGCTACAAAGTAGTGGGTAGAGCCCAGGCTTCAGAACCAGATGAATCAACCAGGTTCCCCGAGCAGCTGTGTGGTCATGGGCAAGTTGCTTAACCTCTCTGAGTCAGAGTTCCTCCTCTGTAAAACGGGATGATGCTACCCAACTTGCAGCGTTGTTCTAAAGATTAAATATGTCACATTTAATAATAAAGATTAAATCATATATGTGAAGCATTTGGCACAAATATTTGCTTGGCAATATAGTAGAACCTAATAAATGCGGGAATTGTTTTTAATATATTTTAAAGAATAAGGTGCCTTCTATATGTCAGCAAGAAGTAGCCACCAAGAAGTGTGATTTATATAAAAGTAGCTACAGTCTTAGGAAAAAATGGTATCCCATTATGAGCAAGACCATGGGGCAGGGCATGGTGGCTCATGCCTATAATCCCAGCACTTTGAGAGACCAAGGTGGGCGGACCACCTAAGGTTGAGAGTTTGAGACCAGCCTGACCAACATGTAGAAACTTTGTCTCTACTAAAAATACAAAATTAGCTGGGCGTGGTGGCACACGTCTGTAATCTCAGCTAGTCAGGAGGCTAAGGCAGGAGAATCCCTTTGAACCTGGGAGGCGGAGGTTGTGTTGAGCCGAGATCGCCCCACTGCACTCTAGCCAGGGCAACAAGAGCAAAACTCCATCTCAAAAAAAAAAAAGGCCATGTAAGGACAAGGCAACAGAAAGGTGTTGTGGATAAGGGTGGAGTGGTCTTCACATTGTCAAAAAGCTGATGAGCCAAGGGTGGGCCAGGAGCAGGTGAGATTTGTCTAGGACAGTCCAGGGAAGAGGGTCACACAAATGCTCCCAGCTTAGCCCCAGAAAGTCAGTTTCCTTTTTCTAGTTCTCCTCTTGCTAAGTTCTGTTCTGGGCTCCCTAGCAGCCCTTGCCCCAGGAAGGGTATACCCCATGCAAGTGGCCAGTGCTGGCTGTTCCCCTGCCAATTAATGCACTGGGATTCTCGGGTGGAGAAATCCATCTCTGGTGGGCTCTTTGGAAAACTGATGAGTTTCCGAACAAACCTGAGGACCAGACCGTCATTCTCTAGGGCCCAGCTCTGGCAGCTGCCTGGCCTCTGATTATGGCCTCAGCCCAGGCATCAGCAATTCTGTCAGATGAGGGATGAGGCTCCCAGAGTCGGTGACTCTCCCAGGCACGTGGCTGGCTGGCGTCTGACTAACACTGTGCCTTCTCATTCCTCATGTGGTACTCCTCTTTCTGCTGGGCCACACACAATGTCCAGCTTGCAGACTCAACTCTGTTCTGAATGTTGGCATGGCTGGAACTGAGATCACTTACCGACATCATGAATCTGAACATGAGGATGAAGTGGAGACTGTTTTACCAAATCTGTCTCGCCCACTGCTATCCATCCTCTAAACCTGCAGCCTGAGCAATGCAACATTTCCATCTGTCTATGAAAATAAACACTAATAAAAATATCATGATGCTTGTGACGAGAATCAAGTTTCTTTTTTTTTTTTTTTTT
>NW_016107402.1:1899508-1920761 GCF_001604975.1 Cebus imitator
AGTTTTAGTAGAGACGGGGTTTCACCATGTTGACCAGGATGGTCTCGATCTCTTGACCTCGTGATCCACCCGCCTCGGCCTCCCAAAGTGCTGGGATTACAGGCATGAGCCACCGCGCCCGGCGAGAATCAAGTTTCAATGTGCTAGAGGAAGGAACCACCTCATTGAGCAGATGACTCAAAACTATATCTAGGCTGGGGTGGTGGCTCATGCCTGTATTCGCAGCGCTTTAGGAGGCTGAGGCGGGTGGATCACTTGAGGCCAGGAGATCAAGACCAGCCTGGGCAACAGGGCGAAACCCTGTTTTGATTTTTTTCACACAAAAAATGTACATTTTTTTTTTTTTTTACCAAAAAAAAAAAAATTAGTCAGACATGGTGGTGGCACACATCTGTAATCCCAGCTACTTGGGAGGCTGAGGTGGGAGAGTCGCCTGAAGTCAGGAAGCAGAGGTTGTAGTGAGTGGAGGCTGTAGTGAGCCGAGACTGTGCCACTGCACTCCAGCCTGAGCAAGAGTGAGACTCTGTCTCAGAAAACAGAAAACAAAAAAATTACAAAAAAACCCAACTGTGTCTATAGTAGCTCTGTGATAAAAATATGGCCTTTAGAATTAGGCCTTATTCCATCCCTCAGCATGTGTGTGACCTTGGGCAAATAGCTTTTTTTTGAGACACGATCTCGCTCTGTCATCCAGGCTGGAGTGCAGAGGTACAAACACAGCTCTTTGCAGCCCCAACCTCCTGGGCTCAAGTGATTCTCCTGCCTCAGTCTCCCGTGCAGCTGAGACCACAGGTGCCCACCACTATATCTAGCTAATTTTTTGATGTTTTTGTGGAGATGGGGTTTTGCCATGTTGCCCACGCTGGTCTCAAACTTCTGGGCTCAAGCGATCCTCCTGCCTTGGCCTCCCAAAGTGCTTAATTTACAGGTGTGAGCCATTGTGCCCAGCCATGGGCAAGTTACCTAACCACTCTGAACCTCAGGTTCTTCATCTGCAAAATGAGGATGAAAAGAACACCTACCCCATAGACTGTTCATGAGGGTTGCACCTGGTTGTGCCTGGTCCCTGTTAGCACTGCGGAAATGCTAGTTATCCTGATACCATTATTATTGTTTGACTTTGGAAGATATTGAGGGATCTTTTTATCTTCTCCGCTTCCCCCCTGCAGATTTTCCCTCCAGCATATCTCACCTGGGTTAATATTAAGGTGAGTTTGCTTTGCCAAGGTACACATACAAGGCCTGTCAGAGAGGGGCAATCCAGACAGGCTGGAGGGTGAGAATCAAACATTTGCTTTGATAACTCATCTCAGCCACCTCTTTTATGGATAAACAAAGACTGACTTCAATAACACACTGATAACCCTTCCATGGTTTTTTAGAGTGCTGCCAAGACTCACCTTGGTTACGGTGAGGAAAGAGGAGAGTCAAGACTTGGATTCAGAAGCCACACTTCCCTCTGGCTTCAGCTGAACTCACCTGGGAGTGTCTTCACTCGGCACACGTAGGGGGCACTCTCCTTGAACCAGGTGGTAACAAAGACCGTGATGGTGCCAAGGAACTCTGTGTCAGGCGTCAGGCCGAAGAACTCATACTCTCTCTGCTTCCCTTCAAGGCGCTGCATGGGACAGAGAACCCACCGTGATTCCTGTTACACACCAATCTCCACATGGATCCCAAGAAAGCTCAAACCAGAAGCTGATGGGTCTGTCTTTGGCCCTCTGTTCCCATTCCCCTCCCTTCTGCTTTATGCCCAAATCCAATCAATCAGTCTCCAAACGCGTGTGCCTTTCACTTGCAACACTATCCGGCCCATAGGAAGTGGTTATACGCTCTAGCTGCTGCCATTATGACCTCCACCACCCTCCCACCCTCCCACCATCCCTCTCGTTCCAATTCTTCTCGTCTCTCAACTTTTCTTTGTTAAACATCAAAAACTCTCCAAATACTCATCCTTTCTTTTTTTCCTCATTGCTTCTGCCTTAATTGGGCCCCAGGCCTTCGGCCTGGACCCTAGCAGTAGGCTCTTTCAAGCTCACTCATCTCCGGGTTTGCCCCTGTTGACTTCCATATTCATCTTGGTGTCACAGGGATCTTCCTAAAAGATAACCTGATTATAATGCTCTTCTATTCAAAAGCCTTTGATGGCCTCACCCATATTTACAGAATAGAGTTCCGGTCCCTGGCTTCCAGTCCAGACTCATGTATCTCTGCACCCCACCTGGCTCTGCAGGCTCTTCAATGCTGGATACCTGTCACTCAGGTAAACAGTTGCCTTGCATAAGAAAGCCCTAGTTTCTTTGCATCTGCCGGTCCTTCTGCTGGAACTGGGCTTTGATTCTCATTCCTCTGTGTATCTCTCACCTCTTTGACACCAAACTCCTCTCCCACGGATGCCACATGTCATCCTCTCTGGCTCTCCTCCTGCCTCTCTGATTGGTCTTTCACTGGCTTTAGCCCCTCTGTGTTGTTCTGCAAGGTTTGCTCTTCAACCATTTCCTTCTCTTTCACAGACTCTCTTGCCACTTAGTGATCTTATCTGAGCCCATGGCTGCTATGAGCACCAATGTGTGAATAACTCCTAAACTTATTCAGGAAGAGCTGTTGAGTCTCTGATGGGCCCTGGCAGCTCCCTGATGGATGGTAGCACGTGGGCGTCTCTAAGTCAACATGTCCAAACATGCTGGCCTCCTCTCTCTGGGGCCTGCTGCTCCATCCCAAACCCCAAACCCACATCTGTTTTTAATTCTCTAATTTTGGTAACAACATCACTCTTCTTCTAACATCCAGGGCCTAAACTTTGAAGCCATTTTGGACGAATCCCCTCTCATATCTTAAGTAGCTAATTGCCCTTAAAGGACCCAAAAAGCTTCCTTTAAAGGGCCAGAACCCGTGTTCTTGGGAGTTCAAAAACTGAGAATTTTCTTCTTTGGGTCTTTGCATTTCAGCTCTGCCTTCTCTTTTTCAGGCACATGGAGGCCAAGGTTGAGGGTAATTTATTGTTTTCTTTTGTGTGTGTGTGAATGGGGGCGGTGGTGAGAGTGGGTAAAGAAGCACATAAATGCATTTTTTAACCTATTGTACTGTGGAACTCATATGGTGAAACTGGACACATTACATATCATGAGATAGAACCCCAGGAGATTTGCCAAGGCCCTGATTCCTCCTTCCCCAAGTTTTTCACTCCCACCATCCTGGTTCAGCCCTTATTTCCAGCTTATGCCATTGCAATAGTCTTCTAACCTTCTACTCTGATATCTCTTCTATTTCCATATTTGATCTTTCTTCATTTTGATCCTAGTAATTTATAGCTTCTATTGGACCAAACATCCCCAAAATAACAGCTATAAATTCTGAGCAAAATGAAAAACAATTACTTAAAGGCAGTAGAGAGAAAATAAAAGCAGGCACATATTGGAGAGAGGAGAAAGGGCAATGGGTAAATTTCCCATTTTTACTGTCTTTTAGCCTGAAGGCAGACCCCAGTCTTACCTTGTAGGATGGCTAAAACCTAGATAGAAACCCTGTATTCTTACTAACTTGAATACCCAAAAGGCGGGGTTTGGAATAATCATAGCGCCTGGAAAATGAGAGAATAAATCACAGAAAGGAGAGATCCACAGAGAAGAAGGCCCAAACTCTGTGTATAAACTCTGCTCAAATCCCTGACTGGCCCCTAAAGCAGGCATGAATGGGGTAGACGCCAAGCAGCCCAGATAAAGTTAAAAACAACAAAAAAAAAGAACAGAGATTTCAGAGTTTGGAATTCAGGCAAATTAATTGCCTGCTAAAACCAAATGAAACCAAACCAATACTCTTTGGAGGAATATAACAGAGTCTACAGTAATTTCAACATAATGTCCAGGATATGTTTCAAAATTGTTAGACATACAAAGAAAGAATATGTGACCCATATTCAAGAGAAAAGACAATCAACAGTAACTGACCCTGATGATCAGAATGTTGAATTAGCAGACAATGATTTTATTTATTTTTTTAAGACAGAGTCTCGCTCTGCCACCCAAGTTGGAGTGCAGTGGTGCGGTATCAGCTCACTGCAACCTCTGCTTCCCAGATTCAAGTGATTCTCCTGCCTCAGCCTCCTGAGTAGCTGGGATTACATGCGCCTGCCACCATACCTGGCTAATTTTTGTATTTTTAGTAGAGATGGGGTTTTACCACGTTGGCCAGGCTGGTCTCGAACTCCTGGCCTCAAGTGATTTGCCCACCTTGGCTTCTCAAAGTGCTGGGATTACAGGTGTGAGCCACCTCGCCTGGCTGACAATTATTTTAAAGCAGCTGTATAACAATGCTTCAGTAAGCGAAGCAAAAATACGCTCATATTGAATGAATGAATAGAAAATCTCAGTAGAATATGGACATTACAAAAACCGGGAACTTTAGAATTGGAAAAATTCTAGATATTATTATCTGAAATTTTAAAATCCACTGAATTATCACAACAACATTTTGAAAATGACAGAAAAAAATAGAGACCCTGAAGAAAGATTGATAAGATAGAATTAGATAGCGGTGATGGTTTCACAACTTGTGCATATGCAAATAACATCGGAATTGTATGCTTTAAAAGAATGAATTCCACGGCGTGTAAATTATAACTCAAAAAAAGGTAAAGGCTCTCAGAGCTAAAGAGATACATTTTAAATATAACAACAGAGACAGATTGAAAATGAATGTAAAAAGATACACAATGCAAACCATTGGAAGGCTGGAGTGGCTATATTAATCTAAAGTAGATAAAGTAGACTTCCAATACAAAGAGTATGACTACAAAAAAAAGGAACAATTCATATGACAAAAGGGTCAGTCTACCAGGAAGGTACAACAATCATAAATGTATATGTATTTAATAACTGAGTTTCAAAATGCGTGAAGCAAAAATGCACAGAATTAAAGGGGAAATAGAACTCCTGGGCTCAAGAGATCCTCTTGCCTTAGCCTCCCAGAGTGCTGGGATGACAGGCACGTCAGGTGTATAAACAGACACACCTATAGTTGGAGAGTTACTATTTTCAGCAATTAAATGACCAACTGACTTCTCACCTAAATCAGGAAAGACAGAGAAGATCTGAATATCACAAGTAACCACTTTTACCTAATTTATATTTACAGCACACACCACCAAACAACTGCAAAATATACATTCTTTTCAGGTGCACAAGGAACATTCACCAAGACAGGCCATAGGCTGGGCCAGAAATAACATAAGCCCCGATAAATTTAAAAGGACTGAAATCATACAGCTGTGTCCACAAACTGAGTAAGCTAGAAATCAGTAACAATAAAATATTTAGTAAGAACCCAAATACGTAACAAATAATAGACATGATAGGGACTCTCCCTGCTCAGTAATCTCTAGTGGCTCCCCCAACTACTGAAAGAAGTCCCCTCCACCACCCTAACCCTCCTACAACATAGTCCCATCCAGTCTTCTGAGATTTATCTTCCAGGGTCCCCCTACACCAGAGGTTCTCAAGCTCTGCGTTGGGGAAGAAGCACCTGGGTTGCTCACTAAAATCCAGATCCAAGGGATGCAAGTGCAAAATCTTAAGTTGACTGGAAGGGGACCCAAGGATCTGCATTTTAAACAAGTGCTGCAGGAGATTCTGATGCTGTTTCTTTGGGACCATGTTTTGAGAAACTGTTTTACATGTCCTTATGTTCCTGTCAAAGTGGGCAGTTCCAAAGTGCTTTTCAAAAATGTCCTAAGATGGCCGGGTGCGGTGGTGCACGTGTGTTATCCCAACACTTTGGGAGACCAAGGTGGGAGTATCTCTTGAGCCCAGGAATTCAAGACTAGCCTGGGCAACACAGTGAGGCCTTGTCTCTTTTTTAAAAAAATAGCTTAAGTTTTCCTATTTTTCTCTCTGATTATGGTGGAGCAGTATAGGCAGCCAGTGGTGGAAGAAATGTCGGCTAAACAGAACTGGATTCAAATTCTGTCTACACTATTATTTGCTGAACAACCTTGAGCAAGTGACTTAACTTCTCTTGGTTCCCTCATCTAGAAAATGGAGATGATAGAACCTTTCTCACAAGGCTCTGATGAAGATGAAATGATATAATATGCATACACTACCTGGCATGCATCTTATGCATACATTACCAAGATGCCATTAACATTAATATATTACCAGGCTTGTCCCAGAAATTGGTGTTGGCTTTCTGGAAGCCAATTTGATAGAATTAGATAGTGGTGATGGTTTCACAACTTTATGAATAAACAACATCTAAATTGTGTGCTTTAAAAGAATGACTTTTGGTATTGTCTTTCTGGAGGCCAATACCAATTTCTGAGGCATGTCAGGTCATATATGCATATTATGTCATTTTCGGCTTCCCAAAAGTTTTCTGGAAGTCTTCCAAACCTTGCTGCTCTGACATCCTGCCCCACCTCCCAATACCCATATTTTCCTCTACTGATAGCTATTGCATTCTTGTTTTAACTCCCTCTTCACCCCCTAGATTATAAGCTCCTTGCAAGCAGGAACCACAAAGTAGGAAATAAATATTAATTTAACTGAATTGTGGATTGGTGGCACGTGTTAGGGGTAGGGGGTACCAAATATTTTCTGAATACAAAAAGAAAGAACTTCTATATTATTTGACAATTTATGCCCTTGCCTTCTACCTCTTAGTATTACTCATCTTACCACATTCAACTGTATATAGTTCCTGCAAATAGTGGAGAGCTAGTAAAAAGAACTGCAGCAGTAGAAAGTGATCCTCGCATTTTCTAAAGTGAACATCTGAAGATATTAACAGAGGTTGTTCCCCAGGATGTGAGAAGGTATTAAACAAAAAATAATGTAGCCAGGCGTGGTGGCTCACGCCTGTAATCCCAGGATATTGGGAAGCTGAGGCAGGTGGATCACCTGAGGTTGGGAGTTTGAGACCAGCCTCACCAACATGGAGAAACCCCATCTCTACTAAAAATACAAAATTAGATGGGCGTGGTGGCGGGCGCCTGTAATCCCAGTTACTCAGGAGGCTGAGGCAGGAGAATCACTTGAACCCCAGAGGCAGAGGTTGCAGTAAGCAGAGGTCATACCATAGCACTCCAGCCTGGGCAACAAGAGCAAAATTCCGTCTAAAAAAACACACACAACCAACCAAACAAACAAAAAACAGTTTCTCTGGTCAAATAAATTTGGGAGAAGTTGTATTAAACAAATTGATAGTGGAGTCTTGGCTCTGTAGGACTTGTCAGAGCTTTTGGCTGGCTATTGCGTGTGTGAATCTACAAGAGAGAGGTTGTCATTTGTGATGTTTTCCAGGCTTCAAGGAGCCTCTCAAGGGACATGTTTTGGGAAATGCTGATTTACATAACATGTCCCCTTTTTTCTTAAAGCAGCTCAGATCTAATTGAGAAGGGAGAGGCTTCCTAGGCAGAGAAGGACCAGGGTGCAACATACACTTACCATTTGGTAGGTGTGGTTGACTTGGAGCTCTAGGCGGTAGGACAGGTCTTGGAAGATTTCTTCCAGGGTTAGCCGGTGGCCATCCCCTGCACGGATGGGCGTGGGGGTAGGATGAACAATCATCTGGATTGATCTCACTTTGGGGATACAGGTCACATCAGGTGGTTTGAGGGTAGCTGGGGATAGGGAGACAGAAAAGAGAAAAGAAAAGTCAGAATTGATGCGTAGTATCTGAGGCCACCCTGAACAGTGGAAAATGACTGGACTCTCTCTCCTTCCACTCCAATGCCAGCTAAACAAACAGTGAAAAGAGAGACGTTTCTGCAAGCCCTGGTGTTTGGGTTTCAGGCTGGCAAAGGGATGACCAAGGGTGGATGAAAAGAACCCAGCGTGAGGGGTGCCAGCTGCCTCGCTTAGTCATGCCTTTGGCTTGCCCTACACATCCCAGCCCCCTGTGTCCCCACCTTAAGTCAGCCTGGAACACCCTTCCCCCCTCATCTATTGAGTATGACAGCTTTGGGGATGTCAATGACATCAACTACACATCCTAAATAATATCTGGGGCCTAATACTAGGATGCAGCCTCAAAGGTCAGGCTGAAGACTTCTGTCTCTCTCAAGATGGAATTTTCCAAATCACCAAATGACCTTTGCTGGTTTTACTCCTTTGAGAATGTGATGAAAACTATGGCTCTTCTCCCTGCCAAAATGTACACATACAAAAATCTTGCATCCAACTTCAGGGATTCATAGACCTCACTTCCCCTGAATCTAATTTGTAAAAATACCTCAATGATCCAGTGGCCTTGAAGATTGAAAATAGCTGAGTCAGAACAATGTTTACTTCAGTGGTGCTAATAAAATTGAAAATCTGAGCTGTATGTTCTCAAAAAGGGAAATAGATAAGTAAATTAGAGTACCTCCCTAGAATGGATCATTTTGCACTGTGAAATACCATGTTTGCGCAAAAATGTTTAATGATACGAGCAAACATTCACGATACAAATAGATGGAGAAAATGAACGCAGGACCAAAAGGCAATGCCACATTGCAAAATAGATACAGCTACTAGTAACTGCAGTTATGTTTGAATGGTAAGGTCACTTTGGGTGACTTTTATTTTTTTTTGTGTATTTCTATATTTCACAAATTCTCTACAGTAAGCGTGAATTCATTGAACAAGCCAGGTTAAAAATACAATACTTAATTTTATTTTTAATTTTTTTAAAAAGCTATCTGTGACTGTAAAGTCAGCTGGTGAACATCATCACATGCTTAGCTTGTGTGGGGAGTTTGCCAACTGTGTTAGTCCGTTCTCACACTGCTCATAAAGACACACCCGAAACTGGGTAATTTAGAGGAAAGAGGTTTAATTGACTCATAGCTCCACATGGCTGGGGAGGCCTCAGGAAACTTACAATCATGGTGGAATGAGAGGCAAACATGTCCTTCTTCACATGGTGGCAGGAAGGAAAATGAGAACCAAGCAAAAACAGAGACCCTTTATAAAACCATCAGATCTCGTGAGAACTTACTATCATGAGAATAGCATGGGAGAAACTGTCCCCATGATTCAGTTACCTCCCATGGGTCCTTCCCACAAGACAGGATTATAGGAACTAGAATTCAATATAAGATTTGGGTGGGGACACAGCCAAATCATATCAGCAACTGCTATCCACTCCTTCATTCATTTACTGAGTATCTTTGTTTTCTTTTGAGACAGGATTTCACTGTGTCATCTAAGCCGGAGTGCAGTGGTGCAATCCCAGCTTACTGCAGTCTTGACATTCTGGATTCAAGCTACCCTCTCACTTCAACCTCCTAAGTAGCTGGGACTACAAGTGCATGCCAATGCATCTGGCTAATTTTTAAATTTTTTATAGAGATAGAGTCTCACTGTGTTCCCCAGGCTAGTTTTGAATTCCTAGGCTCAAATGATCCTCTTGGCTCAGCCTCCCAAAATGCTGGGATTACGGGTGTGAGCCACCACGCCCAGCTATTGAGCATCTTCTATGTGCCAGGCACTATGCTGAGGGCTGAGAATGTGGTGGATTCTGCCGCCCACACGGGTCGTTCTCCAGCTCACATTTTAGAGAGGGAGGCAGATAACACGTGTCAGCAAACACAGTAATTGCAGCATGAGTGATGAAGACGATAAACTCTATATTGCAATAGAGAATTACAGTTGGCAGCCTACCAAAATCAGGTGGTCAGGGCTGGAGGTGGGGACACTGACTTCGGAGGTGATGTTGAAGCTGAGCCCTGAGGACTGGAAAAGAGCCAGTCATGTGAAGAGCCCACAAGTGCCCCCAGACAGTGGGAGCAGCAAGGACCCCGAGGCAGGAACTGTCAGAGGCCTGGCTGCCCTGGGAAGGCATGTTCAAGATTAGGACCACGATAGGCAGCGCCTCAAGGGCCATGGCAAGGAGTTGGATCTTATTTTAAGAGTCATGAGAAGCTCCCAGAGGGTTTAAGCTGAGAAGAGAAGGTGGGATTTATGTGTTGAGGAAATCTCTCTAAATGCTCTGTGGAGAATGGGCTGGAGGAGGTGGTAAAGGGGGGAGTTGGGGAAACAAGTTAGGTGGCTTTGACCACAGTCAGTTGAGGGGTGAGATAAGCGTAGTCTGAACTAGGGAGGTTGGGATGGAGGTGGAGAAAAATGAACAAATCTGCTAGGGCCACACAGTAATTGATGGGGGGGGTGTGGTGCCTTCCCCAAAAGTCACACCCCCAACTGTCCCCCTCCCCTTGCAGAAAGCCCCTTCTGGGCCCTCCACCCACTCCAGAGGGGAAGAGCCATCCCACCCCAAAACACCTGCGCTTTCCTCTCCCCTCCCCTGAAGCCCACAGGGGCTCCAACTCACTGTGTTGCAGAGCGCTGAACCTGTCGGTCATCTTGGTGGCTGTCCAGCCTCCCGCGCTGACGGCGGTGACCCTGGCATAGTAGAGTTCCGTGAAGTTGCCCGTCTCCACCGTCAAGTTGCAGAACTTCCGGGTGATCCGCTGGCAACCCTTCTTTGCCACCCAGTCGCTCTCTCCGTACCTGCAGGCCAGGGAGGGGCCGGGTCACCGAGGTGATGGAAAGGCTGGCCCTAGCCCTGTGGCTTATTAATAATGTCAAGGAGATCTAATTTACTTAGCACATTCAGTGGCCCAGGCCCTTTATATGAATATCTCATTTTGTTCTCACAATGATCCTCTGAGGCATTTTCTTTTTCTTGCTTTCCTTCTCTTTCTCTTTTTCTTTCTCTCTCTTTCTTTCTCTTTCTCTCTCCCTCCCTTTTCCCCTCCCTCTCCCTCTCCCCCTCCATCCCTCTCTCCTTCTCACCCTCTCCCTCTCTCTTTGTCTTGTTGAGACAGGGTCTCGCTCTGTCGCCCAGGCTGGAGTGCAGTTGCGCAATGTTGGCTCACTGCAACCTCTGCTTCCCGGGTTCACCTGATTCCTCTGCCTCAGCCTTGAGAATAGCTGGGATTACAGGAGTGCACCACCACGCCCAGCTAATTTTGGTGTTTTTAGTAGAGACAGTATGGCCAGCCTGTTGGTCAGCCTGGTCTCGAACTCCTGACCTCAAGTGATCCACCTGCCTCGGCCTCCGAAAGTGCTGAGATTACAGGGGTGAGCCACTGTGCCCAGACTATTCTCTTTATTTTGCAAATAAAGAAGATGAGGCTCAAAGAAGTAAAGAGCCCATGTGTTTGAAGCCTGCATGTGGGGAGCCAGGATTTGAACCCGGCCAGTCTGAGTCCACATTCTGGGCTCATCATCACCATAACCCTTTGATGTGGGCCCTGTTATCTCCATATTACAGATGAGAGAAATGAGGCTCAGAGAGGGGAAAGTAACTTGCCACAGGACAGCATGGCATGACCAGGAGTGGAAGCCAGGTTTGAGGACTCCTGAGTCCAGGCCACCCCTCCTCACCTGCATAGGAGGGAGAGGAGCAGAAACAGGAGCGTGGGCTAGAGGGGCTGGGTGCATCTTCGGTTGACCTGATCTCACTAATAATAATAAGACAATTGTTGGTAGCTTATAATTTTCCAGGCACAAGTGTAAATGACTTTATCTCGTTTAATCCACCCAACAACTCTGCGATGAAGGTGCTGTCATTCTCCTCACTTTGTGGGCAGAGAAACTGAGGTTTGATGTGCTTACCTGGCTGCCCAAGGTTATACAAGCACGAGCTGGCATTTAAGCCCAGACAGCCTGACCCTATCGCCTGTACTTTTCACCCTTATTTTATTCTCCCTCCGCAAAAGAAACATAAAGGAGCAAAGCTTTATCTGGGAGGGGCTGTGTGACACCAGTCCTGGGGACATGGGGACATACAGAGAGGAGGGGATTCCTTGGAGAGGGGTTGGCTTCAGAGCAAAGGAGGTGGGGTCAGGAGAGAAGCATACGTCTTATACTCGATGCTGTAGACGGTGTCTGGGGTACCCTCTGGCCCGCTCTCCCAAGTCAGGATGTTTTCAAAGTTGCTGGACTGGAATTTCACGTTCTGGAGCAGATCTGAGAGGTCCTCAGGAGCATGAGCTGCAAGAGGGTGGAAGGAGGGTGAGCAGGGGCTTTCCCAGCGTCACCCTACCCACGTGTGGACTCAGAGTCCTGCTCCATATAAATTTCTTGCAAAGTGCCTTTGCTTTCAAGATGCTAGCCTGGTGGGTGAGCAGGCAGACCCCGGCCCCCAGCCTTCTATAAATAGGCCAGCGAGAGAGGACACTCCCCACACTGCTCTAAGGAACCGTCCACTGTCAGTCATTTTGCTTTGCATTGAGCCGTGATTCACATTCCACACATGTCACCACCTTAAGTGTTCAGTTCAATGGTTTCTTAGTATTTTCACAATGTTGTGCAACCATCACTACTATCTAATTCCAGAACAACATTTTCAGCACCACCCCAAAAAAACTGCATGCCCATTAGCACTCACTCCCCATTCTTCTCCTCCCCTAACCCCTGACAACCATGAATCTACTTCCTGTGTCTGTGCATTCGCCTACTCTAGACTTTTTATATAAATAGAGCCTTGGCTTCTTTCACTTAGCATAATGTTTTCAAGTTTCACACATGTGATTGCATGGATTAGTACTTCCTTTTTAGGGCTGAATATTATTCCATTGTGTGATACACCACATTTTGTTTATCCAGTCATCAGGACATTTGGGTTGTTTTTCCGTTTTGGCTACCATGAATAATGCTGCTGTGAACACTGCAATTTTATAAGTGGACACATGTTTTCAGTTGTCTTGGTTATATATCTAAGAGTAGAATTTGGTAGGTTACATGGTAGCTGTATCTTTAACCTTTTGAAGAACTGTCAAACTACTTTCTAAAGTGGCTGCACCATCTTTTTTTTCTTTGAGACAGGGTCTTGCTCATTCCCCCAGGCTGGAGTGCAGTGGCGTGATCATGGCTCACTGCAGCCTCAACTTCCTGGGCTCAAGCAATCCTTGCATCTCAGCCTCCCAAGTACCTGGGACTATAGCTGTTCACCACCACATCTGGCTAATTTATTTTTTAATTTTTTATTGTAGAGATGGGGTCTCACTATGTTGTCCAGGCTGTTATGGCTGCACCATCTTAAATTCCCACCAGCATTGTTCGAAGGGTTTAATTTCTCCACATCCCCATCAATGCTTGGTATTGTCTTTCACTTTTTAACACAACCTGAAGTTGGTGTCCTCACCCTTATTTTACAGATATGTAACTAAAATGTGTAAGAAGTAACTTGCCCCAAGTCAGTCATTTGAAGCAATGGTGGAGGAGGCGCTTGTGAATTCCGGTCTCTCCACTGGCTGAGCCCATCCCTGCCCACCCATCAGGCTGGCTTCTCAGAGGCAGAGTTATCTTGCACAAAATTTGTAGGGGGCAGGACTCTTGACTGAGCCTACACATGAGCAGGGTGACCTTAGGAAAGTTGTTTAAGCAACGAGAGCTTCAACTGCCTCATCTCTAAAATGGAAAGAGTTTGATTTACCTAAAGACAGACAATAATGGCAACGGCAGCCGCTGGCATTTGTGAAGTGCCCGACCTCTTACAGGCAAGTCCCTCGCTTCATTAAATCCTCACGACAATGTGCCCACTGTCACTATCCCCATTTGATGAAAGAGGAAAACTGAGGCTGAGAGAGAGCTGTTGCCCAGCTTCACAGTCAGCATGTGAAGAGCCTACAATATCCATCCCGTGCTAGACTGGTTGCGGGGCGCAGAGAGGGGGGCAGTGTCAGTGGATGTGTTTAGTGCCTAACAGGCCCCTAAGCACATGTGTGGAGTCCGAAGGGAGGAGGCCTGGGAAGGCCAGATGTTCGCTGTGTAGGGAGGGGGCTGTCTCGTTCACCCTTTTATATCAGGGTGGGCGACTTCAGGGACCTGAGCACCTGATAAATGGGTGAATTTAGGGAGGAGGAGAGGAGACAGGAGGAGAGAAGCTGGGCCTTTAAGAGTCCACAGCCTTCTCTTCCAGCTGAGCTCTGTGTGCGGCCCAGCTCTGCTTACGGTAAGCCAACAGAAGCGAAGGCCTCAGCCTCAAGGAAGGGGCTGGGGAGGGGCCGAAGCCACAAAGAGCCCTTAACTTATAAAGCTCTTCCCTCAGCCCCCCAGGCTTGGGCTGTGGACAGCAAGAGCCTGCGGCAAAATGGTGACCCAAGCTGGCAGCTGGCTCCTGACTCAGAGGCCCCTGTTGACTGGCCTGGGCAAAAAACCGGTGGGAAAATGTTCAGCACCCCAACTGGGTCAAGGCCTTGAGGCCTGGGTGTGTGTCTTTGATATGTCTATGCCTCTCCTTCCCCAGACACACCGACGACCACCGGCAGGCCCAAGGTGTGAGGGAGCGGACAGTTACTGATTCCCGCACTCCAAGAGGGGAGCTCAGGCTTGGCGAGGACTGGTGGGGATGGGGAAGCGTGGTCCGACCCTGCCGCACATCCTCTGGCTAACCTCGAAGGCTTCCCTCCTCTCTGAATCTGGGTTCTGGCCCAGCAGCTGCAAAATGTCTTCAGGCTTCCTGGAGTCCCCAGAATGGGGCCTTAGGGACAGCATGGGGAGGTGTCTACTGCCTCTACCCAAGATGACGGCTGTGCCGCAGAGCCTCAGGCTGCAGCTGACGTCCTGTTTGGATGTGAGACTGGGAGGAACTGGGGATACTTCTGGAGGGGGCCATGATGGATTCAGGGCTGAGTCTAAAGTTGGGGAAGGGAGTCCAGTCAAGTCAGACCTGGTGGGGTGGTACGTCAGGGCAGGAGGGTGAGGGTGGCATTTGAGAGGCTCCATAAAGGGTTGGGGTAGAGTCTGCAATGGGAACGGTTGCTGGTTGAGGTCAGTGTCCTGGGTGGGAAACAGGGCCCATCTGGGTTGAAGGCTGGTGGCTGAGGTGGGGCATGTTGCCAAGGCAAAGGACCCTGGGCTCCATGCAGGTTGGCACCACTTTTCAGGCAGGAACTGCAGTTGACTTCCTGAAGTGGGGTGAGTGGACCTCGGCCCACCCCTCTCTTTTAGGGGTATCAGGGAACTAACAAGGTCTCCCCTTTTCTCCTGCCCCACTCGCTCCTTCTCCTCCTCAAATCTGTCATCCATGCCTCAGCCTGTGCTGCTTCGGCCCTTCCTGGTTGAAAGTCTGTATTGTGAAACCGGGGGAGGCATGTGTTGTGTGGAGCCTGGCAGGCTGGCGGATTTATAAAAGGCAACATGTTTTTTCACATTCTTGTGGAAAACAACGTTCTGTCCACCAGCTGGGAAGCTAAGGAAAAACACACAAACAAGAAACAATTCCACATGCTCTGGAGTCAGCCTACGATTGGGGGTGTGAGGGGCTGGGCGTGCAGCATGAGACAGCTGACCCTCGACAATCTCCTAAGGGCTGTTTCTTGTGGATCCCCCGTCTCAAAGGGCCAGGAGCCTCTAGGATTTCCAACCAGTATGGCTGGGGTCTAAAGGAACGTGACTTGGGGCCTTGCGGGGGTGCCTCGCATCTTCCTGGGATGCCCAGCCTGATTCTGGGGAGCACAGACTGAAGGAACTCTACAGAGCTGGAAGTCCTGAGGGGAAGTGGCAGAGGGACCAGTGAGCTCTGCAGCTTTGTGGACCTCTTCCCGCCCTGGAGCAGGGAGGGCTTGGCTGAGGCCATACCTCGTCACCATCCTCAATCAGGACTATGCATTGACTTCCTAAGGAAGTTCCCTGAATTGAGCAGAGACAGAGTCTAGGGGCTCATGTAACATTCTCCATCATGAGGAGCCCCCAACCCACTTGATTGGCTTTGAACACTATGGCCTTAAGCTCTGTTTCCAAACGGGTCCTGTGTCTTAAGACCTATTAATGTAGCAGACCTAGCCACTCTAGGAGAAAATGCTTTCAGATCCGTAATAACAAAAGGGGCCAAAGAGGCCCTGCAGGGGCATGGAGGGTGGCAATGGCAGAACTCAAGCTCCATTCCCCCCATCCTTCCTCCGTCTCCCCTGTCAGGCCAGTGCCAGGTGAGAGGCAGAGGAAGGGACAGTACAGCCTGTGCCAGCACCTTTTGAGAGACCGAAGGATGTCTGCCTCCTCCAGGCCAATTCTCCATTCGCCGAGGTGCAGCGATCCAGCACCCCAGTTCGGACAGCTAGCTATATCCCCCAAGACCTGAGGGTCAGTTGGGTCCCTGGAAGAAGCCAGGGTCTGAGGCACCCTCTCATGCCCCCCAGCAACACAAGCTGGGCATTTGCTTCTCCGTGAACACCCGGCACCCCTCTCAGCCCTAGGAGGGAAGAAACGAAACTGACTATGCTGGGGCTGGGGAGGGTGCTGGGGAGATGACCCTGCTCATGGGCCCCTGGGATGGGGGAGGTCTGACCACAGGGTGAATGGGCACTCACCGGCCAGGGATCCCACAGCCAGGATGGTCAGCAGCGTCCTCATCGGGGCCGGCACAGAGCCCTCCCTTGGCCTCCACTCTGCCGTGCACAGAGGGAGGGCTGGGAGTCTTGGCGCCCTGGCAGCTGGCTCCACCCGCTCCACTCAAGCATGGGGCGGGGAGAATGGGGCGGGCGGAACCTGAGCCGGTGGGGAACAGGGGTACAAAGGTGCTCTGGCCTGGGTGCTCTGGAATTCCAGGTTCTGGGCGGGATCCAAGGGAGTTCTCTTCCGTCTTGCAGAAAACAGCAACAGTAACAGGCTGGCTTGTTTATCTGGTCTGGTGGCTGATTCATCCCAAGTGGTTTATCAGGGAGCTGAGGGGCAGAAAAGGCAAGAGTAACCCACAATATGCAGCTTATCAGAAAGCAATTTGGCACTGTGGATCAAAAGCCTACACCACAGGCCTATCTTTTGCTTTAATAATTCTATTCCTAGGGGATTTACCCTGAGGAAAATAACTGGACAAGAGAGGAAAAAAAAAAGTCCCAGAATGTTTCTTGCAGCAAAGGAAAAGCTGTGGCTCCTTTGTTTTGTCTGGCGGGAGGAGATAGAGGGTGCCTGATGCTCCTCCTTGACCCGCCATTTCAAGGCAGGTCCCCACACTTGGGGTGGGCTTGGGAACGGCTCTCCCCTGAAGAGGCTGTTGGGGGTGAGGAAGCCCAGACACTCTTACCTTGAGCCTTTGGGTCTAGGATCTGCAAAAGGTTAGAAAAAAAATGGAACTTGAACTTCAGTGATACTTTTTGCTGTGCTAGACATGGGGATGAAATTCATGAATGGGCCTTTGCTTCCGGACAATGAAGATTCAGGCTGCTCGCCCATGCTGTCATTCTGCCACATGGGGCAGGGTCTACAGAGATGAACACGAGCTTCGTGAGCTTCGTGTGAATGAAGGGACGGGTGTATAGGAAATGGTTTTCTGCTCCCTGCAGGGCCCCGGAGAAGGTTGAAGGGGCCTGGGGCTTGAACTCTGGTCAGGGTGGACATGATCAGAGGGTCCTGCCCCTGGGAAGAGTTTGCCTGGCCCCAGGCCACAATGACAAGCTGAGGTTTTAGCAGGGCTCCTGCCAAGCCCATTGGATATAATGGGCTGTGATATCCTGGATCCCTGTTTAAGTTTTTCTTTCCTGAATTGCCATTTGTTTGTTGTCAGCCCCGAGCCTTTGCTAAAGTTTGTTTGACAAATCTAAGGTGTGCTTTGAAGAAATGAAGATAGGGCCCATGCCAGTCATTTTCTGTAATTGCAGGAAACTACATTTCCCAGACTCCTTTATCAAAGGCTCTGATCTCTGCCTCATCAGTCTTCCCCCAGGGGTTAAACCTGGAGGAAGACTGGGGAGGCAGAGATCAGAGCATTTCTCCCCATCTTTTCTGCTTTAAGTGGCTTCCCCAGCAATGGCTGTGTCTAGCTCCCCCTCCCTCTGGACAGTCCACCAGCCAGGCAGCCCCCTCTGTCTCTCTTGCTCCTGTCTGGAGGCCAGCTCCTGGCTCTGGCAACACCTTCTCCCTGCATCTTTCCCTTCAGTTGGTAGGATGGCACAGCTTCCTGCTATGGGGAAATCTCTGAACTGTCTCCTTGTCCTGATTAGAGTCCCAGCTCCTCCATCATCTGGGTTACAAGCTCCTTTACATTCAAGTCCCTTGGTCTGAAAGACTGGTTTCTGTGATGCTGAATGAACCATGATGGATATAGGGTTTTTGATGACTTTGATGACAAGGCAGTATGGGGAGACTACAACCAGAGAAACAGGTTACAAGGAACCCTTAGGGAGAAGTAGGCTTTGGATTCTAGTGGCTGGGCAGGAGGACAAGACAGCCCCGCAGGCCTGTGGAACATGAAAGCCTTCCTTGGGGTCTCTCAGAAGCCCTGGAGGAAGGAACTTGATGGAAGAACTAGATGTCTTGTAATTATGGGGATCTGTAGTTATGTAGGAATTAACGGGAAGGAAGACACCTGGATTGCTAAGGAATGTGGGAACACCCAGACTTCATTTCTAGCAGTTTAAGAAAAAAATAGGCCGGGCGTGGTGGCTCATGCCTGTAATCCCAGCACTTTGGGAGGCCGAGGTGGGTGGATCACCTGAGGTCAGGAGTTTGAGACCAGCCTGGCCAACATGGTGAAACCCCGTCTCTACTAAAAATACAAAAATTAGCCAGGTGTGGTGGCAGGCACCTGTAGTCCCAGCTGCTTGGGAGGCTGAGGCAGGAGAATCACTTGAGCCCAGGAGGTGGAGTTTGAAATGAGCTGAGATCATGCCATTGTACTCCAGCCTGGGTGACAGACCTAGACTCTATCTCAAAAAAAAAAAAAAAAAGAAAGAAAAGAAAAAAATGAAAACAACCTCCATGTCTGACAATAGAGGTTTGGTTAAAAGAATAATATGTCCACCCAAAGCAAAACAAATGCAGCTTCCAAAATAATGCTGGAGAAAAATGTTTTGTGACCTGGTAAAGATTCATTGTATATTTTCAAGTGACTAGAAGCGTGTCGTAAACTATGTATAGTACCACCCTGGCTAAAACGCATACCTGTACATGCAGAGCAAACACCTTGATGGACATAGATGAGCACACTAGGGGAGTTATCTCTGGCTGGTAGTGGAATTGTAGGCAATTTTTCTTTTTTCCCTTTGCTTATCTGCGTTTTCTAAAGTTTATATAGGAAACATACTAATTTATATTAAGGGAAAGCAAGGTTACTAAACGTAACAAATAGGCACTAAAGACAGGCCTTTGTCTGGGTTCTACCCTCCTCCTGGAATGCCATTTCCATTCCCTTAGCCGACTCCCTTCTCCTCGAAGCTCACCAAGACAGTTTCTTCTTCCACAGTGTGGCCCCTCCTCGTCACTGCAGCCCATAACATCTCACTTTGAAAGTCCTTCCAGAGGCCAGGCATGGTGGCTTATGCCTGTAATCCTGGCACTTTGGGAGATCAAGGAGGGAGTATCGCCTGAGTCCAGGAGTTTAAAATCAGCCTGGGCAACATAGTGAGACGCTGTCTCCATAAATAATAAAAAATTAGCCAGGTGTGGTGGCACGTGCCTGTAGTCCCAGATACTCAGGCGCTTGAGGAAGGAGAATTGCTTGAGCCCAGGATGGGAGGCTGCGGTGAGCCGGGACTGCACCACAGCACTCAGCCTGGGCAGCAGAGAGAGACTCTGTCTCAAAAAACAAACAAAGAAACCAAGTCCTTCCAGAACGTGCTGCCTGGCCCCCATTTTGGCATTGTCCACTATGGTATTTCAGTTGTGTTACGTGTTCAAGAATGGAAAGGAGGCCGGGTGCCGTGGCTCATGCCTGTGAATCCAGCACTTTGGGAGGCTGAGGTGGGAGGATCACTTGAGGACAAAAGCTTGAGACCAGCCTAGCCAACATGGTGAAACCTCATCTCTACTAAAAATATAAAGATTAGCTGGGCATGGTGGCTCACGCCTGTAATACCCGCACTTTGGGAGGCCAGGGCCAGAGGATCACGAGGTCAAGAGATCAAGACCATCCTGGCCAATATGGTGAAACCCCATCTCTACTAAAAATACAAAAAAGTTAGCCAGATGTGGTGGCACGCACACCTGTAGTCCCAGCTTCTCAGAAGGCTGAGGCAGGAGAATCGCGAAAACCTGAGAGGTGGAGGCTGCAGTGAGCCGAGATCACACCACTGCACTCCAGCCTGGGCGACAGAGTGAGTGAGACTCCATCTCAAAAACAAACAGGCCGGGTGCAGTGGCTCATGCCTGTAATCCTAGCACTTTGGGAGGCTGAGGCGGGTGAATTGCCTGAGCCTAGGAGTTCAAGACCAGCCTGGGTGACATGGCAAAACCCTTTCTCTACTGAAAATAAAAATAAAAATATAAAAATAGCTGGGAGTGGTGGTGAGCACCTGCAATCTCAGTTACTCAGGAGGCTGAGGCACAACAATGGCTTGAACCCCGGAGGCAGAGGTTGCAGTGCGCTGAGATTGAGCCACTGCACTCCAGCCTGGGCAACGGAGCAAGACTATGTCTCTAAACAAACAAACAAAATATTGGGAAGGAGAGATTTGGGTTGGAGTGGAGGTGAGACATGAGCACTGTCTTCAAATATTTGCGGGGCTATTGCGTGGAGAAGGCTGTAGACCCTTTTTGTGTGACTGCCTCTGAAAGGAAGACTGGGGTGTTCCTGGGAGACATGGGGGGGCCGTTTTAAAATTTAAGGACATTGCTCTCACTATGATGATGTGGCTGCCTTGAGAGGCAGAAAGTTCTTGGCTGCTGGAGGTTTTCACAATGAAGCTGCTCCAGTGGTAGAGGTTCCCCAGATAACCTTGTTCTCTAGGCTCTACAACTGGACGGTGCTTGTCAAGCATTCTGAGTGCAAAGAGCTCCCTGCTACTCCTCTGTACCCTCCACATGGCTGAACGTAGAGCAGGTATCCAACATCCACTTACAGCATTGACCTTCAGAGCAGCAGGTTCGCCTTGCTGATTCTCAGACCCAGGAAAAGCACTTGCTTTCTGTCGGACAAATTTCTCCAGTGCATGTGTGCGCTGTCCTGCCTCCGAGAATCCCTTTCCACCTCCACTTTGCTGTCTCACTCCGATGCATTCTTCAGACCTCTTCTCAAATTCACTCCCATCAGGAAGCCCTCCCTGTGTGAGCCGCTCACTTGGTGGGGTTGGGAACACCAGCTCTGTTTTCCCAGCTCCCGGTGTGTATTGCATGGTGCTTTCCCGTTCCCCATGGAACTGACCACAGGGACAGCGTTCCCCATGGAACTGACCACAGGGACAGTGTTCCCCATGGAACTGATTACAGGGACAGCATTCCCCATGGAACTGACCACAGGGACAGTGTTCCCCATGGAACTGATTACAGGGACAGTGTTCTCCATGGAACTGACCACAGACACAGTGTTCCCCATGGAACTGACCACAGACACAGTG
>NW_016107402.1:1921760-1931638 GCF_001604975.1 Cebus imitator
GTTCCCCATGAAACTGACCACAGACACAGTGTCCCCCATGGAACTGACCACAGGGACAGCGTTCCCCATGGAACTGACCACAGACACAGTGTCCCCCATGGAACTGACTACAGGGACAGCGTTCCCCATGGAACTGACCACAGACACAGTGTCCCCCATGGAACTGANACTGACCACAGACACAGTGTCCCCCATGGAACTGACTACAGGGACAGCGTTCCCCATGGAACTGACCACAGACACAGTGTCCCCCATGGAACTGATTACAGGGACAAGGCCTGGAGCTCGCTGTCCTGGGTGTCTTAGTGTCTGGTGGGAGCTGGCACAGAGCAGGTACTTGGTAAGATTTGCTGAATGAATGAGTGTGCCAGAGAAAGCTGGCCAGGGCTTAAGACTGTAGGGAACATCCCCAAGCTATAGGAAAAGCCCATTTTATAGTGAAATACTCAAGAATGTGACCTGTTCCTGTCGCTTCTCTCATCACCCAGGAATGCCAGAAGCAAGAACATCAAAAGGCAGTGGGCTGTTTCCCGGAAGTCTTCGGGGAGTGTGGGGTGCTGTCTTCATGGCTGACGACTCTGCAGGGGGAGATTGAACGTTCCTGGAGAGCAGAGGCCGGAGAGCCCTTCTCACTCCAAGGCCTGGGTTGTGTCAATCAGGGACATTGACTACATGGCCCAGGTCAGGAGCCTGGGTCTGTTCCCAACCTTGCACCTGACTCCAGGTGACTATGAATAGCTCGTGTCCCCTCTTGAGGTCTCAGTTTCCCAGTCTGTAAAGGAGAAGCTTGGTCTAGAAGACTCCTAAGGGCCTCTGCAGCTTGTGTGGCCTCTGCTTCTATGTCACTTTGGTGTTGGAAACCTCCCCTGACATCCCAGAATCCCCTTCATGACTACTGTCATTCACATGAACATAAATTCATTGTAGAATTTTCTGACTCTACTTATAATTTCAGCTCTCTCTTGGGAGCTTGAAGTTCCAGAAGCTTATAAGGCATGTACAAGGCGATGCTTCTTCATAAAAACATTAAGAAGATCATGTGCCTCCAACCAGGATGGCGGAGCACTTTCACAGGCTCCCTATGAGAAAAAGCCAGGAGAATTGAATGGAACATGGACTTTGAGTAGACAGACCTGGTCTGAATTCTAGCTCTGCCACTTCTCTGCTGTGTGAGGGTCCCTTACTTCTCGCCCTCAGCTTCCACATCTAGAAATGAAAATAACTGTGCACTCCTTGGCGTTGCTGGGTTGCTGTCTCTGGACACTTTCTGAGAAGGAGGTCTCATGCAGCAAGCATCCTCTGTTACAAAATGAGGAACCCAAGGACCAATGAGGTCCCTTAAAAACCCTTACAAAAACCTAGACTTCTGGTGTGCAGGTGTGGGCCATGAGGGCAATGTTAACATTCCGTTAGAAGTTTGAGGCTGGGTGCAGTGGCTCACGCCTGTAATCTCAGCACTTTGGGAGGCTGAGGTGGGTGGATCACCTGAGGTCAGGAGTTTAAGATTAGTCTCGCCAAGATGGCGAAACCCCATCTGTACTAAAAATACAAAAATTAGCGGGGTGTGGTGGTGGGTGCCTGTAATTCCAGCTACTCTGGTGGCTGAGGCAGGAGAATTGTTTGAACCCAGGAGGTGGAGGTTGCAGTGAGCCAAGATCGCGCCAGTGCACTCCAGCCTGGCGCCTGGTGACAGAGCGAGACTGTCTCAAAAAAAAAAAAAAAAAAAGAGAAGTTTGAGTTGACCGTTATTGCTGAGGCCTGGTTCTAGGGTTGGAGAAAGTAATGGTGTTGCATCCTGCAGGTTGGGCGTCCAGGCTGGGTTAGAGTTACTTAGAAGAAGGGGCTTTCATGAAAGGGCCTGGAGCTCAGAGATGGGGGTGCGGAGGGCTTCAGGCTCCTGCTGGACTCTGGCTACCCAGGTGGTCCATTGAGCACCCGGAGAAACAGACTCAGAGTGGGGACACGCCTCACCCTGGAGGCACTGCCACCTAGAGGGGGCCTCTAGCCACATGCTGATGTATTTGCCACCCCTCAGGACACTTGCCTTCTCCTCTTCATCCACTTAAAGAAGCAGTTAGGGGTCAAAAAAGAAAAAAAGACTCAGCTTGTATAAAGCCATCACACCTCTGTGTCCTGTATTGTCACACACCAAGGGTGTGGCTCCCAGGGCTGGAACCCAACCAGTATCTCTTGAGGAGCTGACTCACGGAGCTGACTCATGCATTTAGATATAACTTCTAGTCTGTTTTTCTAGAAGAAACATTCCCAGCCCTCATGACTTCAGCCCCACTTTGTGCACACCGGAATGAGCTCAGGGAAGATGTCACAGGCAGTCATTGATCAAACTCAAATCACATGGGAAACAGTAAATTAGAGAATAACGAGTCCCAGCCTGAGCAGCACCGGTGCCCCTCAGAGCAAGATGCTGGGCGAGGGAGGACAGGCACCCACGGGCAACAGGTATTTGGGATTGGGATTGCACCATCGCATTTGAGATCTGCTGCAACCTTATACGTAAGTCAGCCACAGCCGTCCACTTACTGACTCAAGTTCATACACCAATTCACTCACTTATCCATTCATTCACTTATTCAATCCCAAGCTTCCACTCTGTGCCAGATGCTGGTGCCAAGAGGGAAAACAACTCCTGTCCTAAAGGAAGTTTTCAGGATGTCACGTCCCTCACCCCAGCCCTCCCCTTTCCAGGCTCCCTGAGCCCAATTCAGGTAAGACCAAGCCCAGCAGCCCTGCCATACCACCACTGTCCAGGAGGTGGCAGCAGACAGGCCCAGAGAAGCTCAAGGGTTGACAACCCAGCAGTGGGAGGAGGAGGGCGGGAGGGTCACCTGGAGAGGATGTCCTTCCCTGTTTTCTGGAAAGGACCAGATACCTGAAGCTGGCCACAAGGGAGTGTGGTGGTGGGCGCCTGTAATCCCAGCTACTTGGGAGGCTGAGGCAGGAGAATCATTTGAACCTGGGAGGTAGATTCACTGTCCCCTTGTCTTTGTGAATTAGCAAGGACATTTGGTTACAAGTAATAGAAGGCCCTGGCTTAAATGCTGGGGGAGGAAATATAATTTCTCAACCCTCAAATGTTCACAGTAGGGACAGATCTCCCTGTAACAAAAGACAGATTAGCAAGAGAAAAACAAGCAAGTCTGTAACACGCACGGTGCAGATCACAAGGGAGAAACCTCAAAGAAAGCTGACAGTGTAGTGGCTTAGGACTCTGGCTTAGAGAGCATCTTCAATAAAGAACAATAGAGCTGGGCGCGGTGGCTCACGCCTGTAATCCCAGCTCTTTGAGAGGCCGAGGTAGGTGGATCACGAGGTCAAGAGATCGAGACCATCCTGGTGAAACCCCGTCTCTACTAAAAATACAAAACATTAGCTGGGCATGGTGGCGCGTGCCTGTAATCCCAGCTACTCAGGATTCTGAGGCAGGAGAATTGCCTGAACCAGGAGGCGGAGGTTGCGGTGAGCCGAGATCGCGCCATTGCACTCCAGCTTGGGTAACAAGAGTGAAACTCCGTCTCAGAAAAAAAAGCAATAAATTTTAGGCTGGGTGCGGTGGCTCACGTCTGTAATCCCAGCACTTTGGGAGGCCAGGGCGGGCAGATCACTTGGTCAGGAGTTCGAGACCACCCTGACCAACATGGTGAAACCCTGTCTCTTCTAAAAATACAAAAATTCGCTGGGTGTGCAGCTACTTGGGAGACTGAGGCAGGAGAATTGCTTGAACCTGGGAGGCAGAGGTTGCCCTGAGCCAAGATCATGCCATTGCACTCCAGCCTGGGTGACAGAGCAAGACTTCATCTCAAAACAACAACAACAACAAAGTTAGCAGGGCATGGTGGCTCCCACCCCAGCTTCTTGGGTGGCTGAGGCACGAGAATCACTTGGCCTGGGAAGTGGAGGTTGCAGTGGGCTGAGATCACGCCACTGCACTCTAGCCTGGGTGACAGAGAAAGAGACTCTATCTAGCAAAAAAGAATTTTAAAAGTGGGATGAAGCCGAGGCCTGGGGTGCAGCTGCACCTGGAGGAGGGGCCGGAAGCAGGAGTTATCGTTTCCCATCTCAGCAGCCCACAGGGCAGTGGCTACTTTCTTGTCTTGTCCCAGGACTTTCTTGTTCCTCAGACTGGGAAATGGGCCATAGCAGGCTGGAAGGTACCTGCTCCAGGCCCAGCCAGCCAGGGAGACTACTGAACTCCAGGGAGAGGGACTTGGTGGATCCGCTAGGCTTGGGTCGAGTGCCTGCCCTGGCACCAATAAGTGGTGACAACTGCGGGGACAATGCTAGTCAGTCACCAGGTGGCCTTGAGAGAATCACTGGAAACTGGGAGACCCTTGATAACACAGAACCACGGGAATGAGTTTGGGCGTGCAAGGCTAGGCACACAGAGGCTGTTTCTATACCCTTCCATGGACCACAGTTGCAGTTGGGTGACCTGTCAGCTCCAGCCTCACTGCAACAAGGGATATTGGTTGGAAACCCTGCCCTCAGCCCCATGGCATTCCCCTTTCTTGTGCACTCAGCTTGATGGATTCCAGCCACAAGTGCCTGCAACTCTGCCTCGGGGAACGGCCTCCACACTGGAATGATGAGAGGGAATAGCTAGAGTCCCTGGCTCCTGCCCCTCGCAGGGGGACCAAACCTGAAGTGCATCCTACATGGACTTCCAGAGCTCTCCAGGGGCACTGAGGTCCAGCCACCCACACCAGGGACCTGTTGATGACACACTTTGCCTGGGCTGCCGCCCCCAACCCTCCGCCCCATCTTGCCTCCATAGTGCCCTCCTGGCGTTACCTGGATTACTGCACTGCTTTCTGGCTTTCTACTTTTTCTCTGGGTTTGCTTCTGGGGACTCAACTCAAGACCCTTGTCGTCTTAGCTAGGTTTCCCAGAGGAGAGGTCAGGAGCTTTTGAGAGACAATAGCATAGGCCAGGCACGGTCACTCACATCTGTAATCCCAACCAACACTTTAGGAGGCCACGGCGGGAAGGACTGCTTGAGCCCAGGAGTTTGAGACCAGCCTGGGCAACATAGGGAGATTTCCCTCTCTACAGAAATAAAAAAAATTAACCAGGCCTGGTGGCACATGCGCGCACAACAGAGCGAGATCCAGTCTCAGAAAAAGATAAACACATACGCTTTTCCATTCAATTATCCCTTTTTCTCTAAAAATAGAGCTCTTTATTTAAACAGTTTAGGGTAATACCAACAAGCATTAGGATATCATTTAAATAGGATATAAACACAGAAAAATAGAAATAAATACAAATATGTAAGAACAACCTAACACTGTTAGTCCTAAATTTTCACCGGATGTCCCTCCAGTGCGGGCCCAGCCCACACCACGCAGCTGCAACCTGCTGTGCACGTGAGAGAGCTTTGTAACAGTTACGTGCCGAGCACTCAAGGCAAAGTATTATACTGATTCTCACGCCCTATCCTGATGCTTCTCATGGCTTTTTGTGAATGACTTAATGACGATAAAGAAGATGGAGCTGACAGTTACTAGAAAGCTCAAGCTATGTCAGAAATTAAACTCTGGAAATAATTCTTAAAACAAAAATTTGTTTTTTTTTTAAGAATTGGTCGGGTGTGGTGGTTCACATCTGTAATCCCAGCACTTTGGGAGGCCGAGGTGGGTGGATCGCCTGAGGTCAGGAGTTCGAGACCAGCCTGGCCAACGTGGTAAAACCCTGTCTCCACTAAAAATACAAAAAAATTTAGCCAGGTGTGATGATGGGTACCTGTAATCATAGCTACTTGGGAGGCTGAGGCAGGAGAATCACTTGAATCCAGGAAGCGGAGGTTGCAGTGAGCAGAGACCACACCACTGCACTCCAGCCTGGGTAACAAGAAGAAAACTCCGACTCAAAAAAACAAACAAATAGTAAGGTTTAAGAATAGAAACGGAGTGGTTATTTCACACAAGCCTAAGATGATGCCGATGATAGCTTTTACTTTTTTGAAATTACCTCCACGAAGCGGCTTGGCTGGGTTCCACAGAGAACATCAGCACAGGTCTGGGAATCTCCCTGGGAGCTGGCCCTGAGCCACAGCCATCCCCAGATCCGTGGTTTGTTTGCTTTTCCTCTCCTGGGCTCAATGATGTGGACAAGCCTCACTGCAGGGAAAACCCCTGGGGAGACACAGGTGTGTGTGTGTCCACCTGTCCATTCCAGCAGTGGTGGAGGCCTTCTGACCCTTAGAAATCGTGGCTGTGACCTTCATATTTTATTGACATGGCCAAGGGGTCAGAGGTTGGCCTGGCTGTGCAGAGATCGAAGCTCTCTCCCTTGGAGATGTGCACAATAAGTCATCGGAGTAGCACTGCTGGGTGACCTTGGGTAAGTGCCTTTGCCACTCTTGACCTCAGCTCCTTTGAAACAAGATAGGTGTTTGATTGGAAAGTGGTTTGCTAACTTTTTTGGGGGCAGTGGAACCTCTCTAAACAAAACCTCACGTGGAAAGCCACAGTGTGTAAATCAGGGCACAGTGAGGCTGCTCCGGTGAAAGTGGCGAGGCTCCTAGAACCCCGTAGCACCCTGTGCAACTGCCACCAAGGCCTTTGGGGGACATGGTTTGAGAACCCCTGGATAAGATGCCCTAAGAAGCTTTTCCAGTTCTGCCATTTAATGCTGTACTCTTGTGGCGGCTTTAAAACAACACAGCTCTGCGGCTTCAGGGGCTTTGAAGATCCGTTCTTCACAAATCCAGAGACGTTAGTCCTGGCAGGTTGAATGATCACAGAGGCGGGGTTGTTCAGATTCCCCACCACAGAACACTTTGGTCCTAAGGGTGAAAACTCAGCTATGCTCGTTTGTATTCAGGTGGGTGTAGGTTAGCTGAGGATGCTTCACCACCCTCAGGTAAGGATAGTCACCTGAGGGTGGTGATGCAACCAATAGAAGGCATTGGTTTCTTATAAGGAGAATGAGACTTCTTAGGATCTCAATAGTCAACCAAGGGTCTAAAGTGCTGTCCAAACAGGGCTTATGGGCCTAGAAGTCCGATTCCTGCCATGTTACTGTCCTACTCCAACAAACTGGGTCCCTAGAAGGTGGAGCACTTGGTTCCTTCCCTGGGAAGCAGGGTTCCCATTGCTGGGTAATGGTGGAGAGACCAGGGTCCCCTTGGGTGGGGCTCTGGCTTCTGAGAGCTTGATCTCCTGATGGGGAGGCAGTGAGGGTAGAAGGAAGGAGGTAGATGGGGGATGAGACAGGCTGAATGGTGAGTGCTCTGTCACTCTGGGTTTAGGGGCCACAGGTGGGAGATGCCAAGGGGTCTCCTGGAGCCTGGATGGATGGAGAATTCTACCAGCCACCACATAGAGAGCACCAAGGACACAGAGGGCTCCGTGCTACACATGGCTGAGATCCCCGAGAACCCTCACGACACCCAGGTGTAGCTGCAGACGAGGAAGCCGAGGTAGAGAGGGGAGGTGGCTTCCCCAAGATCAACAGTCAGTGAACAGCAGAGCTGGGATTTGAACCCCGGCCTGACACTGAAAACCGTATAGTGCCATGACTCCAAAGACCAGGATTTGAGGACAGCCACCTTTCCCTTCCCATCCAAAACCCTCGGCCAACTGGATTTTAATCTGGGCCTAACCTAGGGAACCCATGAATCAAGAGGCTGAGCCCTGGGGTCGGGGAGCTCAGTGGCTGCTGGGAAAGGCATGAGGTATAGCGGGTGTGCTTCCAGAGGTCCCAAGTTCCAGAGGGCCCCTTGCTGGTGTCTGCCCTTGATGTCTGCTGTGACCTGACCTCACCTGTTTTGTGCTGTCCTGGGATAATTTTTCCCCCTGGCCTGTCACCCCACCAACCTCTGACCTCAGCCCACTCTGTGTCCACCCCTCTTGTAGCTCTGCCTAAAGTGGTGGGTCACAGGAGGAAGGGGCCTCTTATTGCTGAGCCTGGCAGACAAACCACTGCTAGGTGGACGTCCTGGAAGTGCAATGCCCCTCTGCCCTCTAGGGGAAGTATGGAGGCTTTCGAGTTTCTTGGGAAGCCCAGTAGTCCTCGCAAAGGCAGAGGCATCACAGTCGGTGGAAGCCGGGGGAGAGCTCACCTGGCCATGTAATGCCCTAGTGTCCTCTCCTCAGTCCTCTGGGTGCTCTCAGCCCCCCAGCTGCCCGGACCACTGTCCTCAATTTCTGATTCCCTCACCTCCTCTTCTTCCTCTTCCTCTTCAGGGCTGCTGTCCCAGCAGACGGTCAGTGTCCGAAAAGAAACTGGGAGCTCCCCAGAGACCAGATTCGATGCTGGTGGTAAGGTGCCCCAGGTGGCCCAGGAGGAGAGGTCGTCTTTTGGGAGCTCTTCCAGGAAACCCGAGTCCTTGGAGAATTCCAGCGATGGGAGAGGCGCTTGGTGCCCGTCCCCACCTGACCCTTGGCCTGGCCCCTTCTCAGACAAATAGCCAGAGGATCCAGCCCTGTCCCAGGAGGAGTCCATAGTGCTGGCCCAGCTTCTGTCTGAAGAATCCCAAGCAGAAGAGCCTTCGCCTGGGTCCAGGGGAGCCCTGGGCCTCCCTGAGTCCACCTCACCTGCCTCTGAGTGCTCTGGAACCTGGCGCTGTTGCCCCAGGAAAGAGGGCGGTTCAATGTAGGGCTGGAAGCTGACGCCATCTTCCATGTCCTCCTCCTCTTCCTCCTTGTCTTCCGCAAGTGCCTTTGTCCGTCCTGCCTGCTGGGTGGCTGGGGCCCTGACTCTAGGCGTGGTCCTAACCCCTCTGGTCAGCTCCTTTTGTGGACGGAGGAGCAAGTCATTCAGGGATTCTGGTCTGCTGGGCTGAAAGGTTGCCACAGGGTGTGTGTGTCCAGAAAAGTCCTGATATGGGGAGGGGAGAGAGGAGCAGAAAAGTTAGGCTTTCCCTCCTGAAGCACAATTATCTTCATCTAAATTTTCCTAGAAACAGACCTGAGAAAAGGATTCAAGTGTAAGTAGTTTCTTTGAGAGGTGATCCCAGGATGCACTAGATGGGAGTTTGGGGGAGCAGCCCTAGGGCTCCTGGCACTTAATCCTGCTGGGGACTCAGGGAACCACGGGGGCACACGCACCTCAGAGCGATCCCACGAGGGGGATGCCCCTGGGCTATTTACCCACAGCCCCTGTCCGTCATTGCTGAGGGATGGAAGAGCTGGTGGCAGTGTTAATTCTCTGCCACTTAATGCCTGCCATGTGCAGGGGCAGTGTGGGCTCCAGAGGCCAGAGAAAGCCCACTGGGTGCAGGTGCTGGGAGCTGCCAGTCCAGCGAGTGTGCTCTTAACAGGAAGTCTGAGGGCACGGGGCAGGGCACAGATACATCTACCCGAGCCTGTCATCTCGACAGTTAGTGGGGTTCTCTCACAGGCCCTGGAGCTGGGAAATGTGGAAATGCTCCCCTTGCCACCCTGCCATGATGCAGGGACACTCAGAACCCATCCTCAAAGCCCCCATGCCCATCAGAGCCTCGCCCGTGCCCAAGCTGCATCTGCCAGCCCTTATCTGAACAGGGCCAACCCATATCTCCTCCTGGGCTTCCCCTGCCCCAGCAGGCCCCTAGATTCTAAGGGAGAGACCCAGCAGAACAGGGAGGGAGCGCCAAGGTCAGCCAGGCACAGCTCATCCTGGGATAAACTGTGAACTAAAAATTGGGACCCTTTTAAGACATCCCCTTTGGTGCCCCCTCTCCTCCTCCCCTCTGGTTATCTCTTCTGAGGCCCAAGGCTGGGGGCTGTGCTCCCACCACCTGACACATCCCAGCAGAGGTGAAGTTATTTATCTTAAAGGAACTTAAGGCACTCCTCCCTCCTGGGCCTATTTGCTATTTTATTCAGGACTGAATGCATGCATTACTAATGGTGGAAATTCAGACACAAAGATAG
>NW_016107402.1:1931648-1948369 GCF_001604975.1 Cebus imitator
AAGCTTTGCCACATTCTTCACATTTGTAGGGTTTCTCTCCAGTATGAATTTTCTTATGTGTAGTAAGGGTTGAGGACAAGCTAAAAGATTTGCCATGTTCCTCACATTTGCAGGGTTTCTTTCCAGTATGAATTCTTTTATAGGTAGAAAGATTTGAGGTCTCATTATAGGCTTTGCCACATTCTTTACGTTTGTGGGACCTTTCCCTACTATGAATTATTTTATGTTGCACTAAGTGTGAAAGAGTGCAAAATGTCTTTTCACATTTAAAAGGTTTCTTTCTAATTTGTCTTATCTTATGTCTGTTTGAATCTGAAAATTTTTGAAAGACTTTCACAAGTTTTTTGAATCGAAATATTTTGCTCTGGGTAGTTGTTAAACACTGGTTAAGTCCATTGGAACATTCTCTGAGCACCTTACCCTCATCCGTGCTTTGACAACATTTTCTTAACTGTAAAATTTTAAGTCTACATTGTTTATATCTTCTCAGTATCACTTTTTGGAAACAGTTTTTTATGCCCTGCTTTGGCCAATGTTCTTGGGCAAAATAAGAACATACAACTGAAAGAAATAAAAATAACAAATTACTCCACATACTAGACTCAGATGAATATAGTTTACAAATATTATGTATAAAATTGTACAAACTACATCAAAAGATGGCATAGCAAAATATTACAGGCCTGAATTTTTTCACAGACATATAAATGTAACAAAAATATATAGAGAAATTACATTTATAAAAAATTAAAGTAAGTGTGTGCAATGCCCCTGGTGAGCCCAATGCAAAGAGCCACATAGAAGAAAAGTCTCTTCCATTTATGCACCACAGATCTTCCTGATTTCCAATAAAACATAGCGACTTCAAATAAATGGCCAACTGCTGGTTTCTTTTTTAAAAGACAAGGAAAATACTGCCTTATACATCTTTATTTCTGGATGCTAGGATCTTTTACAGCCACTGGTTCCTGTCTCTCATCACATAAAGATCTGAAATCAATAGTGGTATTCTTTCAAATGACAGTTTGAGTCTGCTGAGACAAAAGGTAGGTTTGACAGCAGCAGAAAGACTGTGGTATCACAGACAGAAAACAACTGCAGCAAGTGATTACTGGTTATTAAGAAGAAATATAAACGGGCTGAGTGTGGTGGTTTACACCTGCAATCCTAGCACTGTGAGAGGTCAAGGTGGGTGGTCCTGAGGTCAGGAGTTTGAGACCAGCCTGGGCAACATGGTAGAACCCTGCCTCTACTAAAAATACAAATTGGCTGAGCATGGAGATGCATGCCTGTAATCCCAGCTATCTGAGATAGGAGAATTACTTGAACCTGGGAGTCGGAGGCTGCAGTGAGCTAATACCATGCCACTGCACTCCAGTCTGGGTGACAGAAGAGAAACCGTCTCAAAAGAAAAACGAAGAAGAAGAAGAAAGAAACATGAAATGAACTCCTTTAACTAAAAACTAAACAGAAAATTTTACACAAGGCAAATTCTAAAAACATGTTTGAGAGAATCCCAGAATCTCTAGCTAAGATAATTGTTTTCAGACTATGTCAGATGAAATTACATTTTAAAGATTGTGACAGGTAGCTTTTTTTAAATGTTCAAATCTCAAAGATTACAATAGGGCAATATAATTTCATTTAAAATATTATATAATTTTCAAAAAAACATAAAAAAGATACAAATATTAATTATTTTAAACACTGAAAATAAGTTGAATAATATTCAATGGGTAAAACAGGAACACAGCCCACTGTGAAAATCATAAAAATAAGACTGAAAACAAAAAATATCTAAAGTATTTTTTCAAATTTTGGAGGTAAAAAATAGAAAAATAACTGGAAAATCCTAAAAGTAAGAAAAAATGATGTAAAAATGAAGAGGTTCAACAAACAAATCAGGATAAAGCAAAGATATATATAAAAAATACATATATAATTACATTTTCAAAAATCACAGACTAGAAAAAAGTTGTGGAAGCTGCAAGATAAAAGTAATGTGTCATTTACAAACATAGTGTTATAACAATTGAATTACCAAAACAAATTTTGTAGGCCAGAAAGAAGCTGTGTGACACAGTCTAATTCCTGCAGGGGGTGGGGGAAGCAATCAAGTGAGAGTAATAACCATCAACAAACCTGTCCTGCCAAGTAAGAAAATAAATTGGGGTGTGGGGAGCTAGGGAGAGATGGCATGGGGAGAAATGCCAGACATAGGTGAAGGGGAGGAAGGCAGCAAATCACACTGCCATGTGTGTACCCATGCAACAATCTTGCATGTTCTTCACACGTACCTCAAAACCTAAAATGCAATTAAAAAAAAAAGTTAAGTACCCTTACCAAACAGAGCCTATACCCTATTATTCTATTTGGAAAATGAGTATCCAACTTCTGGACTGCCTGGTTCTTAGGCTTTTCTGATGTCTTGCCACTTTATTTTTCTACTCAAGTCTAGTTAAGAGCAAACTAGAGAAAACAAAAAGTAGCTCAATGCAGCCATTGACTAGTATATCTGGAATCCAAATGCCTAATGGAAGAGGAGGCTGAGATTTAGGATTGTAATGAGGCTTAGGCAATTTTTCATGCATCAGAAGTGTCAATGCTCTCTTATTTCCACCATTCCTGCAGAAAACCAAGAGCTGGTTTTCAGGAACATTTGCACCCACTCATTCTAGAGCCGGTTCTGACTTCTGATGGCTTGTACAGGTCACTAAGGCAGCCCAGAAAGCTTCTGTCAGAGCCCAGGAATTTCAGTATTGCAAGGAGAACTGGAAATGAAAACAGCCCACTCGACAAGTTAAACTGCCTACAGCAGAGACTTGAGAAAAATTCTATCAGCAATGTAATATCCTGAGCCCAGAATGAATCTATCCATTGGGAGAGAAATTGAATCAGAATCCTCCTTTGTGTAAATGCCCTTCATGTTGATCTTTTCTTTCCATCCCGTGCTGTTTTGGTATCAAATAGAATCTTTCAATTTTAAGAAAGTGTAGCACTTAAAGGACCTTCAACTGGCTGCGATTTGGCTAACAGTATGCAAAAACTGCTTTAATCAGAAGAGTCCTGGGGGATGCCTGCTGAACAGCTTCATCTCAAGCAGGATGGTAATGGTTCCCTCTGATCAGCTGTTGAAAGATTTTGAAAAAACTGAATTTATTCTTTTCTGCTGTCATGATGATTTTGCCTTGACTTTCACCCTCTGCACCACAAACTCAATGCCACACTTCCCTGCTGTGCAACCAGATTGAACATGAATACAGAATGAGTCCCTGGAAAGAAACTCAAGCCCCAAACTAGGCCATGATTTAAGAGAAAGCCTATCTCCAACTCTCTTAAAGTGATTTGCTTATTGAAGGAAAATTCTAAGTTCTTTGCATCTTACATATGCTAGAAAAAGATGTTTTAAATATTTCATAGGCCTGAGAACTAGACAGAGCCAATTGTAATTTTATCATAATCCACATCTGGCATGAGGACGTAGAGCTACATCAAATGTCTACAAGTCTTGACCTCATTCCAGCTTGTGTTCATCCATTGGTGCTGTCAGAAATACCTATATTTTGTTGCCCATGCAGTTTTCCTGTGCTTATGGATTCCCAAAAAAAAGAAAAGAATCTTCTGGGCTGGGCGTGGTGGCTCACACCTATAATCCCAGCACTTTGGGTGGCTGAGGCAGGCGAATCACGAGGTCAGGATATTGAGACCAGCCTGGCCAATGTAGTGAAACTCCATGTCTACTAAAAACACAAAAATTAGCTGGGTGCACCTGTAGTCCCAGCTACTCGAGAGGCCGAGGCAGGATAATCGCTTGAACCCAGGAGGCAGAGGTTGCGGTGAGCCAAGATCACGTCACTGCACTGGGGACAGAACGAGACTCCTTCTGGGGCTTTGGCTACCATCTCATGTCTCTTCACATTCCAAGGTTCTTTTCCTTGCTCCAGACAGGTGATCAGGTCTGGCTTAGAGGCAGCAATACCCAGGAAGACCAGGTTTCTGTAGTTCTCTAACATCACATTTCTATGTAAATTCTGCTGTGCAGTGTCCAGGCATTGCCACTCCTCCAGAGAGAATTCTACAGCCACATCCATAAATGTCAACACTCCACCATTTCTAGGCTTCCAGGGGGTCCTGGCATCTTAGCTGTGGATCTCCAGTACCAGCAGGTCACAAGTCCTCGGAGGTTGGGCCTATAGTGGCTGGTAATTTTTATTTAATTATTTTTTTTTGAGATAGAGTTTCGCTCTTGTTGCCCAGTCTGGAGTACAATGGCGCAATCTTGGCTAACCACAATCTCCACCTCCTGGGTTTGAGTGATTCTCCTGCCTCAGACTCCTGAGTAGCTGGGATTATAGGCATATGCCACCATGCCCAGCTAATTTTGTATTTTTAGTAGAGATAGGCTTTCTCCATGTTGGTCAGGCTGGTCTTGAACTCTTGACCTCAGGTGATCCACCCGCCTTGGCCTTCCAAAGTGCTGGGATTACAGGCATGAGCCACTGTGCCTAGATAATTTTTTTAAATTATTTTTGGTACAGGCAAGGTCTTGCTGTTGCCCAGGCTGGTCTCGAACTCCTGGCCTTAAGTGATCCTCCCTCCTTGCCTGAACCTTCTATTCTTGTCTTGTATTAAAGTTTAAGCATTGAGGAAGCACTTCCCAACACAGCCTGAGTTCTTTTCAGCTGAGTCTCCAGGTAGGGATAGCCATGGTTCAAAAGCAGCCTGCCACTTGGGGTCACCCTGGCGTGCACCCCATTAGGGTCTGCCTGTGGGTCCCTACTTTGAGAAGCAGATTCCTTGGGCTTCCCATCTTGGGGTCTCCCAGTCTATCGGGGGTGGAGGAAACCTCCACAAATGTTGCACCGCCTGATACAGAAGGCGCTGGCCACGTGTGGCTGCTGAGCATGTGAAATGCATCTGGTCCACACTGAGATATTCCAAATACAAAACACACATCAGATTTCAAAGAAGCAGGGAAAAAGAATGTAAAAGATCTCAATCATTTTTATCAGGATTGCACACTGAAATGATGCCATTCTATTGGATGAAGTAAAATCTGTTATTAAAATTTGATTTCCCTGTCTCTTTTTACTTAATTTAACATGGAACACTTAAAACTGCACATGTGGCTTGCATTGTATTTCTTTCTATTAGTCAGTGCTGGTCTGGAATATTTGTGAGGTTCTTGAAGGCAGGAACCACACTGGATTGAGATCTATATTCCCTGGAATCCGGAGGATGCAGGGCGTCAGGAGTGTCAACGCTGCCTTAGTGGAAGCAGGAACAAACCGGAGCAAGGGGCCGTGGACCAAATCTGGCTGGCCATTTGTTTATGTAAAAAGGTTTATTTTTTATTTTTCCAAGACAAGGTCTCACGCTGCCCAGGCTGAACTGAAGTGCAGGGGCGTGATTATGGCTCAGTGTAGCCTCCACTTCCTGGGCTCAAGAGATCCTCCTGCCTCAGCATCCCAAGTAGCTGGGACCACAAGCATTCTTCACCATACTCGGCTTTTTTTTTTTTTTTCTTCAAGTTTTTTTTTAGAGATGGTGTTTCACCATGTTGCCCAGGCTGCTCTTGAACTCCTGGACCAAGGTAAGCCTCCCACTGCTGTCTCCCAGAGTACCAGGATTACAGGCGTGAGCCACCACACCTGGCCTGTAAACAGTTTTACTGGAACTCAGCGATGCCCATCTATTTACAGATTGGCTACGGCTCCTTTTGTGCTGTAACTGCAGCGTTGAGTCATCCTGAGAGAACATAAGGCCCACAAAGCCAAACATATCCACTATCTGGCCTTCTTTGGGCAAGTTTGCCAGCCCTTGCCATAAATAAATGCAGATATACATGCACGCATACACAGGAAACAAATCTGAAACTGGATGAGCACCAGAGTGATGTGTGGTCATCTCTGGGTACTTTTGGTTTGCTTCTTAGAGCTTATCTGTATTTTTTAGTTTTTCTCTACTGAGTCTGTTGACTTGGCAAGCAGGCCTCTTATAGGTCATCATACTTTGATCAGATTTTATTAGAAGAAAAAAAGGAAAGGTTAATAATTTTTGAAAATGGCCAGGCGTGGTGGCTCATGCCTGTAATCCCAGCACTTTGGGAGGCCAAGGAGGGTAGATCACTTGAGGTCAGCAGTTCAAGACCAGCCTGGCCAACATGGTGAAACCCTGTTTCTACTAAAAATACAAAAATTAGCCTGGCATGGTGGTGTGCGCCTGTAATCCCAGCTACTCAGGAGGCTGAGGCATGAGAATCATTTGAACCCGGGAGGCGGAGGTTGCAGTGTGCTGAGATCATGCTCCTGTACTCCAGCCTGGGCGACAGAGTGAGACTCCATCTCAAAATGATAACAATAATAATAATGTTTAAAAATATTAAGTAGCAAACTACTGTGTTCTTGGCCTCTGTACTGTGCCGGGGCAGGATGCTCTCCCTGTTCTTAGTTTCTTCGGGGGACAAGGGCAGGGTGAGCCACAGGCCAGTCACACTGTGCACAAGTCAAGGGCTGACTGCCAGGAGTCAGGGGTGTACAGGGAAGGCTTCCTGGAGGAGGCGTGCAGGGGCAGGCTGGAAGGGTGAGAACCGGAGTGTGAATTGGAGGAGCGGGTATAGCCTGGGGGCAGGAAAGGAGCTTCCTACCTTGTTTCCGGCCTCCTCCTTCCAGAATGCCACCTCATACTTCAGATCCAGTGGGGGCATGCAGGGGGGCAGCTGGTAGGTGGCATTGACACTCAGGATCTCCTCCGTCTGGGTGAGCACCAGGAGAGGTGGGGCCGGCTCCACTGCAGAAACAGAGCAGGGCCCGTCAGTAATCCCAAGGGGCCACGCTGCCTCCATCCCCCCAGACCAGAGAGCTGTCTTGGAAATGGAAAAGCAACCAGCATGTTTCAAACACTTCCTGTGCACCTAGCACCTTATAACCTGTTATTCCGGCCTTGCACTGACCCTGGGAGGGAGGTATCACTATTCTCCTTCCTTAGAGGGGAAAACTGAGGCTTAGAGAGGAGAGGTGACCCGGGCAGGCTCATCGCTGACCTGGCTTCACTCATGCCATCCCTTCCACCTGGATGCCCTCCACATGTCACTGGCCTGGCAGATCCTGCCCATCTGGGTGCATTTCCTATTGCTGCCATGACAAATTACCACACACACAGTGGCTTAAAAACCATACAGACTTATGATCTCACAGTTCTCTAGGTCAGAAGTCCAGGGGGGCTCAGCTGGTTCCTCTGCTCTGGGTCTCACATCTGGAACCACTGGGGGAGAAGACACTTCCGAGCTCCCTTGGGTTGTCAGCAAAACTTAGTTCTCTGTGGCTGTAGGGCTGTGGTCCCTGTTTCCTGGTTGATTGTTAGTGGGAGCCTCTCAGCTCTGGAAGGCATCTGCATTTCCCATCACATTGCCCTTCCATCGTCAAACCAGAGACAGCACCACGGCCTGTCACTTTTCTTCTGCCTGCAGCTGGAGAAAGTTTCAAGGGCTCATGGGATTAGACTGGGCCCATCTGGATTATCCAGGATAACCTCACTATTTGAAGATCTATGTCTCAGTCCATTTTGTGTTGCTATTACAGACTATCACACCCTGGGTAACTTATAATGAATGGAAATGTATTTGGCTCATGGTTCTGGAGACTTGGAAGTCCGAAAACATGGCACTGGCATATGGTGAGGGCCTTTGTGCTGGCCTTCCCAAGGCGGAAGGTGGAGGGCAAGAGAGGGGGAGAGTGAGCCAGGGAGAGAGGGCAGAACTCACTTTTCTTTTTTCTTTTCTTTTTTTTTTTTTTAGACAGTCTTACTCTGTCACCCAGGCTGGAGTGCAGTGGGGCAATACCGGCTCACTGCAACCTCTGCCTCCTGGATTCAGGAGATCCTTCCGCTTTAGCCTCCCGAGTAGCACCTGGCCAGAATTCACTTTTCTAACAATCCATTCTTGATAAACACACTCCCGCAAGACTGACGTTAATCTGTTCATGGGGGTAGAGCTCTTAAGGACTAAATCACCTTTTAATAGTGCTGCTTCTTAATGCAATCACAATGATGATTAAATGTCAATATGAGTTTTTTTTTTTTTTTTTTTTTTAGACGGAGTTTCGCTCTTGTTACCCAGGCTGGAGTGCAATGGCGCGATCTCGACCCACCGCATCCTCTGCCTCCTGGGTTCAGGCAATTCTCCTGACTCAGCCTCCTGAGTAGCTGGGATTACAGGCACGCACCACCATGCCCAGCTAATTTTTTGTAGTTTTAGTAGAGACGGGGTTTCACCGTGTTGACCAGGATGGTCTCGATCTCTTGACCTCGTGATCCACCCGCCTCCGCCTCCCAAAGTGCTGGGATTACAGGCTTGAGCCACCGCGCCCGGCTGTCAATATGAGTTTTAAGGGGACATTCAAACCATAGCAGTCTATAACCTTAATTAAGATTCCCTATTGCCATGCAATACTGACATCTGACATATTCTCAGCTGCCAGGGACTAGGGCAGAGCAGTTTTAGAGGCTCATTCTGCCTACCATGGTCTTCCCCCTGCCCCCCACCCCAAATCCATATCTCTTTCAAATGCAAAACCCATTCCCTCCATCCCAGTGTCCCCCATGATCTCACCTCCTTATAGTATCAACTCAAATTCCCAAATCAACAGTATTTAAATCAGAGTCAAATAGACCCTGGGCATCGTCCAACAGCACAGCTGCTGGGGTACAGGTTTTCTCCATCTGTGGGCCAGCAAAACTACAGTTATCTGCTCCCAACCATAAAATGTGGGACAGGCACAGGATGGCAGTTCCAGATAATCTGGTTCAAGCATGGGGAAATGGAAGGGACAATAGAGTCATGTTCCAACGCAGCTGGAAAATCCAGCCGAGAAAACTCCATTACGTTTCAAGGCCTGGGAAAAATTCTCTTTGGCTGTTAGCACTGCCCTTTGAACTTCTGGTTTCACTGTCTGAGTTGCTAAAGGTAGTTCTTTTTTGCTAAAGGTAGCAGGTACTTGCAGCTAAGTAGTTTTACCAGTGTGCATCTCACCAGTAAAACTGGACAGTCCAACAGCCTTCTTGGATTTCATACCCTCTGTGTTCCATTTAGCCCAAGCTAACAGTGTTTCTGTGGATGTAAAGTTCTCAGGAACTTTATGGGTCTCCTATGAATGTCATGGGGGAATCCACTGCATTATTAGACAAATCCAGGTCCACAAATCTTTTTTTTCAGATAAACCTTCTCTACTTTGGCTCCAGCTGACATGGCTGAAGGACAATGCTCTTTAGCTTCCTAGAAGTCCCCTGGTTTGATTTAAGGGCACTGTGAGTTACACACTTAATCTCTTCAAAGAGCCTTTTAAGTGACTGAGTACTTTGATATTTTATCTTCCTGAGGTTTGGTACAATCATACACTTGGCTGTTTCTCTATGTCACACTTTTGGGAGCAATTTTTTTTTTTAGATGGAATCTTACTCTGTCACCCAGGCTGGAGTGTAGTGGCGTGATCTTGGCTCACTGCAACCTCCGCCTGTTGGGCTTAAGTGATCCTCCTGCCTCAGCCTCCCGAGGAGCTGGGATTACGGGTGCCCACCACCACACCCAGCTACTTTTTGTGTTTTTAGTAGCGACAGCATTTCACCACATTGGCCAGGCTAGTCTCAAACTCCTGACCTCAGGTGATCTGCCCAACTTGGCCTCCCAAATTGCTGGGATTACAGGCATGAGCCACCGTGCCTGGCTACAATCTCTTAATTTTATTGTTTTTTTCATATGTTGAGAACTTCGGAAATCCTCAAGTCCTAGTTCCTTTCTGTTTAAATTCTTCCCTCATGTTCTCTCTCTCCTCTTGCATTTTACCATAAGTGGCAGGAAGAAACCAGGCTGTGCCTCCCACATTTTATTTGGAAACCTCCTCAGATAAGCACTCAAGTTCATCATTTACGAGCTCTGCTTCCCATATGACTGCAGGACACAGTTCTGCTAAGCTTTCTGCCAATACGGAACAAGTGTCTCCCTTTCTCGAGTTTTCAATAATGTGTTCCTTACCTTGTGAAGCAATGCCTTGAGTATCGGTGTGTCTACTAACAGGCTCTTCACGATGATTGAGGTAATCTCGGAGGGGATTTAGCTTTTCTCTATAGTGCTGCTTGTTTCTTTCTGCACTCTGAGTCTTTAACTTCCATATTCCTACTGACAGTCTGTTGAGGGCCCTCTAGCCTTGCCCAATGGTTTGAAGATGGAGAGGGCAATGTGACAAGGGATATGGCAGCCAGAGAAAACTAATACACCATCCTTCAAGTTCTAACTAAAATGCCACTTCTTCCATGCAGCCTTCCCTGATTCCCAGCCAGCAGGGATCTCTGACCACACTAGTCACCTCTGCCCTGTGTTTGTGGTCAAGGTAAACATGTGGCTTCCTCATGATGCCATTACTTACATGTTTAGATAACATCTGCTGGGTACTGATTAGGTATCAAGCTTTGGGAAGGGAGCTGACGGGAATGGGGAGATGAGGCCTCCTTATATCCTGACCTCCAGATCAGGATAAGCTTTGGGGTAAATGAAATATGCAAACCACCATAAGAAAGTGACCAAGGCCACAGATGAGAGCAAGAAAAGTGTGGAGGAAGTGCAAAGGCAGGAAGAGTCACCCTGGCTTGGGATATGGGGCTGAAGAATCAGGAGAAATTCAGGGAGAGGCACACAATTAAAACATTTTAAATCTCTTTGTGTTTTTCCCTTTATTCTTCTAATGTCTTATTCCTATCCATCCAATTATTGTGGTTTTTCCACCATCCTTCTAGCCCCCACAGCCTTCCTGTCTGCCTTCTCATCCTTCCTTCCCATCCATCCATCCATCCATCCATCCTAACCTCCCTTCCTTTCCCCTCAATCACCCTTTCTAACCAATATTTTTCCTTCCTATGCCTCCTTTCTAATTATTCATCTATACTTCCTCCCTTTTATCTAGCAGGTAAGCCTTCTTAGCTACTCTCCATTCTTCACATCCATCCATTCTTCTTTTTTATCTTTCTATACATCCTTACTTCTTTTTTGAGATGGAGTTCCACTCTCGTCACCCAGGCTGGAGTGCAATGGCGCGATCTCGGCTCACCGCAACCTCCACCTCCTGGGTTCAAGCAATTCTCCTGCCTCAGCCTCCCGAGTATCTGGGACTACAGGTGCACGCCACCATGCCCAGCTAATTTTTGTATTTTTGGTAGAGATGTGGTTTCACCATGTTGACCAGGATGGTCTCGATCTCTTGACCTTGAGATCCACCCGTCTTGGCCTCCCAAAGTCCTGGGATTACGGGTGTGAGCCACTGCACCCGGCCACATCCTTCCTTCTTGTCTCTCCTTCCTTCCTGGCTTCTCCTGCGCTCCAGCCCTTCCTTCCCTTCCTGGATGTCCCACTTTTCTTCTCTGTTATCTACCCACCCATCTCACACACCCATCTTTCTTTCCTTCTGCCTTCTGTGATAGTTAAATTTTTTTTATTTAAGACAGGGTGTTGCTCTGTCACCCAGGCTGCAGTGCAACAGAACAATCATGGCTCACTGCAGCCCTGACCTCCCAGGCTCAAGTCATTCTCCCACCTTGGCCTCCCAAATAGCTGGGACCACAGGTGTGCACCACCACATCCAGATTATTTATTTATTTATTTATTTATTTGTAGAGATGAGTTCTACCTATGTTGCCCAGGCTGGTCTTGAACTCTTGGGCTCAAGTGATCTGCCTACCTTGGCCTCAAGGGATCCTCCCACCTTGACCTCCCAAAGTGCTGTGATTACGGGTGTGAACCACAGTGCCTGGCCGGTGATGGTTGATTTTATGTGTCAATTTGACTGGGCTAAGGAATACCCAGGTAGTTGGTGAAACATTATTTCTGGGCCCATTTGTGAGGATTTTTCTGGAAGAGATCAACATTTGAATCCGTAGACTGGGTGAAGATGTGTCCTCACCAATGTGGGCAGGCATCATCCAGTCCACTGAGGGCCCAAAGAGAACAAAAGATGGAGGAATGGCACATTCATGCTGTCTCTTCCTGAGCTGGCACATCAACTTTCCCACCCTTGGACATTGGAGCTTCCTGTTCTCAGACATTTGGACTCTGGGACTGACACCAGCGGCCCTTCTGATCGTCGGGCCTGTGGCCTCGGACGCCACTGCTCCCCTGGTCTTGGGCCTTCAGACTCAGATGGAATCACACCACAAGCTTTCCTGGTTCTCCAGCATATGACCGCATATTGTGGATGTTTTTGTGTCTATAATTGCATGAGCCGTTTCCCATAATACATCTCTTCTTATTATATCTTTTTTTGTTTGTTTTTTTGAGACGGAGTCTTGCTCTGTCACCCAGGCTGGAGTGTAGTGGCATGATCTTGGCTCACTGCAACCTCCGCCTCCCAGGTTCAAGCGATTCTCCTGCCTCAGCCTCCTGAGGAGTTGGGACTACATGTGTGTGCCACCACGCCCAGTTAATTTTTGTATTTTTAGTAGAGATGGGGTTTCACCATGTTGGCCAGGCTGGTCTCGAACTCCTGATCTCAAGTGATTCATCTGCCGTGGCCTCCCAAAGTGCTTGGATTACAGGTGTGAGCCACCACGCCTGGCCTCTTCTTATTATATTTATATATATCCCATTGGTTCGGTTTCTCTGGAGAACCTTAACTAACACACTTCCTATCCTCCTCCATCTCTCCATCCACGTGTATTTCCTTCCTCATAGGCATCCATCCTTCCATCCAGCCCCCTTCTTTCCCATTTTCCATCGCTGCCTCCTCCATCCTCTCCATCCTCCCTTTCTTCTTCCCCATCTGTCCTTCCCTCCTTTTATCCATCCGCCGAGCCAGCTTCTTCCCACAAGAATCATCCCTTCTTCCTTCTCTACCATCCTTTCCTGCTGCCCTGCAATCAGCCCCTCCCTTTTCTCTCTTAAAGCCTTATTTTGTCCTTGAACATTGTGAAAAGCCTGGGCAGCAAGTTACAGCTCTCAGCTCTCTGAGGACACTGTCTGGGCATTTATCCTCCCCTTGCTACCCGGGCCTGCCCAAGGTCAGAAAGATCTAATTTATATCTGTGTCCACCGGTTACTAGCGGTGTATTCTGCCAGGTTTCTTAGCTTCTGGGTGTTTTGGGTTGATGGAAATGAACCTCACAAGACTGCTGTGAAGATTAAAAACAGACTGAAAAAAAAGTGCTCTCCCCACCCAGTGTCAACACTTGTGATTTCTGGCAGTAAGCATGGGACATTTTTTTCTACCTTCTTTATCACCCCCTGCCCAAATTTCTGCAGCCTACAGAAGACACTTTAGCACCCAGAATTTATTTATTTATTTATTAAAAGACAGAATCTCGTTCTGTTGCCCAGGCTGGAGTGCAGTGGCATGATCTTGGTTCACTGTAACCTCTGCCTCCTGGGTTCAAGTGAGTCTCCTGTCTCAGCCTCCCGAGTAGCTGGGATTATAGGCACCCACCACCATGTCCTGCTAATTTTTGTATTTTCAGTAAAGGTAGGGTTTCACCATGTTGGCCAGGCTAGTCTCAAACTCCTGACCTCAGGTGATCTGCCCACCTCGGCCTCCCAAAGTGTTCGGATTACAGGCATGAGCCACTGTGCCTGCCCCAGAATTTGTTTTAAGCATTGATTTTAAGGAGAGAAGTTGAACATAAAAAATAGGAATAAGCATATCAAGTGCCTTGTGTAGTCCATGACCCAAATGGTGCTCAGCTGAAGATAATGAACATTGTTAGCAGAGAGTGCATGTGAGATTGCTGGCACTGGCTGGCGCTCCCCTAACTCCCTGACAGGCTGCCAGACATGGCCCCGGGCTGTTGCTGGTCCCACGCCCCATCTCAAAGGGGCTGGCCCCAGGGAGCTGCCCTCTGCTTTGGGGAGGTGGGAGACAGATGGTCAGGAGTGCAGCACCACTGAGCACGGCTCCTGGATGGGATGGAGATCCTCCCACTGGGTACCTTACAAACAGACTTACCTTCAAAAAGGTAATCCAGGTATTCGGACTCTACCCAGGGGGACTTGGAGCTGGGAGAAACCGTCCGCACGCGCCCTTTGAACTTGTTGTACAGGTCCTGTTTCTTCAGGCACATCAGAGAACACACCAGCTCCTTGGTTCCTGCACATTTTTCAACTTTGCGCCACCGTCCAGGGGTGGGAGAGCTGGAGAAGGAGAAAGGAGAGCTTGGGCCACGAACTCAGCCTCTCAGGGTTGGGAACTTAGAGAACAGGTGATCATGTGTCCCTCCATTTGGCTGGACTGCCCATAAGTCCATCTGTCCAGACTGGCAGACACTGGCTGAGACAGGATAAGAGCAGCCTGGTCAGGAGCTCAGGTTCTGGAACCAGATGGATGGGAGTGGGAATCCCAGCCCTGCCCCTCCCTAGCTTTGGGACTATGGGCAGGTTCCTGCTCCTAAGCCTCAGTTTCCTCATCTGTAATGCCTCCCTCACAGGGTTGTTGGGGTTGCTGCTATTCCTAGTACTAGTGACCATTACTATAAGTTTGTTCATTCAGGCTTCTATGGGTCACCTGCTGCATGCCAAGCACCATGATGGGTACTCTATGGATGTCAGAGGGGAACATGCAGGTCCATGACTCCAAACTGGCCCTTCCGTCTCTTCTGCCACGTGAGGACACAGTGTTTGCCCTTCCACTATGTGAAGATGCAGAGAGAAGGCGCCATCTGGGAAGCAGAGAGCAGCCCTTACCGGAACAGAATCAGGTGCCACTGTGATCTTGGACTTCCCAGCCTCTAGAACAGTGAGAAGTAAATTGCTATTATTTATTAATAGCAATTACTAGAATTACCCCATTCTAAGGTATTTTGTTAAAGCAGCACAAATGGACTAAGCCAGAGACACAGGGCGTCTAACTCTTAACATGCTTTTGTTTTGTTTTTTGAGATGGAGTCTCACTCTGTTGCCCAGGCTGGAGTGCAGTGGCATTGGCTCACTGCAACCTCCACCTCCCAGGTTCAAGTGATTCTCCTGCCTCAGCCTCCCGAGTAGCTGGGATTACAAGTGCATGCCACCATGTCTGGCTGATTTTGTATTTGTAGTAGAGATGGGGTTTCACCATGTTGGCCAGGCTGGTCTTGAACTCCTGACCTCAGGTGATCCCCCAGCCTCGGCCTCTCAAAGTGCTGGGATTACAGGCGTGAGCCACCGTCCCAGCCTGACATGCTTTTACAAACTCACTCTGGTCAAACAGCAAGGAGGCCACAGCAGAAAATATGACTACATACTCACTAGAATGGTTAAAATGAAAAAGACTGATAATACTAAGTGTTAACAAGCACATGGAGTAACTAGAACTTCATCATATATTGTTAGTGGCAATGAACAATGGTACAGTCACTTTGGAAACCGTTCAACAGTTTCCTGTATACATTCATTACCTAATCTCCTAGATTCTACTCCTAGATCCACTTTCCTTCTCCCTCTGTCCCTCCCTCCCTTTCTTCTTTCCTTCCTCCCTTCTCTCTCTTTTTTGAGAGACAGAGTCTCACTCTGTCACCCAGGCTGGGGTGCAGTGGTGCAATCATAGCTCACTGCAGCCTAAAACTCTTGAGCTCAAGGGATCCTCCCACCTCTACCTCCTGAGATGCCAGGGCTACAGGTGTGTGCCACCATGCTGGCTAATTTTGAAAGCTTCTGTGGAGATGGGGTCTCACTATGTGGTCTCACAGGCTGATACTCCTAGATCTTTATTTAAGAGAAATGAAAACATATTCACACAAAGACTTACATATGAATGTTCACAACAGCTTAATTCATAATAGCCCTATTACGGACTGAACTGAGTTGCCCCAAAATTCGTACGTTGAAGCCCTCATCCCCAATGGTACTATACTTGGAGATAATCATGATTAAATGAAGTAATAAGGCTGGGGCCCTAATCCAGTAGGACTGATGTCCTTATAAGAAGAGGAAGAGACACCAGAGTGAACACACAGAAGGCCGTGTGAGACCGCAGCAGGAAGGTGCCATCTGCTAGCCAAGAAGAGAGGCTTCAGGAGAAACTAAACCTAGCAATGCCTTGACCTTGGACTTCCAAACTTCAGAACTGTGAGAAAATAAATTCTGTCATTTACGCAGACTGTGGTAATATGTTATGGCAGCCCTAGCAAACTTATGCAGATTTGGGCACCAGAAATGAGGTGCTGATGTAACAAATACCTAAAAATGTGGAAGTGGTTTTGGAACTGCGTAATGGGTAGAATCTAAAAGAAGTTTGAAGTGCACGTTACAGAAAGCCTATATTGCCTTAAGGGGTCTACTGGTAGGAATATAGACATTAAAGGTGTTTCTGGTGAGGTCTCAGATGGAAAAGAAGAACATGTTATTGGAAACTGGAGGAAAAATGACCCTTGTTATAAAGTGGCAAAGAACTGGCTGAATTGCCTTCTAGTGTTTTGCAGAAATTAAAAGTTCAAAGATCATTGGCTAGCATTTCAAAAATTATAACATAAACAAACAAGAAAGAGAGGACTTAAAAGAGATAAACTTGGACACTTAGCTGAAGAGATTTCTAAGCAAAGTGCAGAAGGTATGACCTGGTTTCTTCTTACTGCTTATAGTAAAATATGAGAGAAGAGATACATGAAAGGAACTGGTGAGCAAAAAGGAACTAGAACTTGAAGACTTGGAAAATTTTCAGCCAATCCACATTACAAAAAAAAAAAACACCCAGCAACAAAGACATCCATCCGACAAATAC
>NW_016107402.1:1948391-1955820 GCF_001604975.1 Cebus imitator
AAAAAAAAAAAAAAAAGAGAGAGAGAGAAAGCATGTTCTGAGGAGGACATCGAGGACATCAAGGTTGTGGCTAGAAAATCATTTGATAAGGAGATCAGAGGTGCAACTCATGGAAATACCGATGGGGTTATACCAGCAGAGGCACTGCCAGCTTTGACTAACGGGGACGGAGATGAGACAGAATGAAGGAAGGCCGTCAGACTTCTAGGATTCTAAAGAAAAGCACAAGAGCTGGAGCTATTTGGCTGTGAACATACATTATCCTTCAAGAACAGAGAAAAATTACCTGGAAGATGATTCAGAGCTCAGTAGGATTGTCACTGCCACCAAAGACCTAGAGGCAAGGCTGTCCCCTCCTCAGTTTCAGCAGGCTAGGCTGCTGCTAACCAGGGCCTCGAGAGTAGGGTCACCACCCAGGGCAAAGGGGTGGGGCTGCCACCCCAGTGGACCCAGAGGGCAGAGCACTGAGCCAGAGGGCTATTCTTGAGACTTAAAATCTAATGGAATTTGGCCTGCCAGGTTTTAGACTTGCTTGGGACCTGTCACTCTTTCCTTCTTTCTTATTTTTCTCTTTTGGAACGGGAAGGTCTATTCCACACCTGTCCCATCACTTTATTTTCAAAGCACAAAACCAGCCTGGTTTCACAGGTTTGTAGGTGGAGAGGAATTTGGTCTCAGGATGAGTAACACCTCCAGTCACACACACAGACCTGATTTGGATAAGACTTTGAACTTAGAGTAGATGCTGAAACGGGCTAAGAGTTTTGGGGCTGTTGGGATGGAGTGAATGTATTTTGCATATGAGAAGGACACAAATTCGGGAAGTCTGGAGGGCAAGCATATGGCAGCCCTAGCAAATGAATATCTGCCCGGAACTGGAAACAATCCACATATCCACTGACGGGGAAATGGATTAACAAATGTCATACAGATTCATAAATGGCATTACTACTCAGCAATAAAAAGGAATTAATTACGAATACACCTAACAATGTGGGTGGATTTCAGAAACATTATGCTGAGTAAAAAGAGCCAGACACAAAAGGGCATGTACTATGCAAATCCATTTATACGAAATTCTGGAACATGCTAAGTTCAATCCACAGTGTTAGAAAGCAGATCTGTAGTTGCCTCGATCTAGGAGGCCCGAATGCAAAGTGGATGAGGAAACTTTCTGGGGTGACAGAGATGTCTTACATCTTGATTGTGGTCGTGGTTACATGGGTACATACTTTTGCCAAAACTCACCAAATTGTATACTTTAAAATGGGAACATTTTATTCTATATATATATATTTTCACTCAATAATGGTTTTAAAAGAAAATTGGAATGAATTCCACAAGGTAGGCTATAATAAGAAATGTGCATTCTTAGTTGTGAACGTGTCAGCTAAAAGCAGACTAGAGTTTTAGGAAAAATAAATGTAACCAAGAGAAAGATTGTAAATGAGATGCTGAATAATCTCAAACATGAAAGCACACAATTTTTAAAAAAATCAAGAGTGAGGCCAGGGGCAGTGGCTCATGCCTGTAATCCCAACACTTTGGGAGGTCCAGGCGGGTGGATCACCTGAGGTCAGGAGTTTGCAACCAGCCTGGTCAACATGGTGAAACCACGTCTCTACTAAAAATACAAAAATTAGCTGGGCGTGGTGGCATGTGCCTATAATCCCAACTACTTGGGAGGCTGAGGAAGGAGAATCGCTTGAAACCAGGAGGTGGAGGTTGCAGTGAGCCGAGATCACGCCACTACACTCCAGCCTGCATGATGGGAGCGTGACTCCATCTCAAAAAATAAAAAATAAAATCAAGAGTGAAATCTAATTCATTTGGAGAACAGAATAGTAGCTAGATAGACAAATAAAAGGCATTTGAAGGCAAAAGACAAATATTCTCTCCTTTTTCTTTAATTTGAGACAGGGTCTCACTATGTTGCCCAGGCTGGTCTCAAACTCCTGGGCTCAAGCGATCCTCCCACCTCTGCCTCACAAAGTCTTGGAATTATAGGTGTGAGTCACTGTGCTCAATGAAAAGACAAATATGGAAAACAGAAAAAGATGATTCAACATACAAATGATATGAGTCCCTAAACCAAAGCAAGAAAGTAGAACAAATTCTAAAACTATAATTTAAGAAAACGTTCCTGAAATAAAAATGACTTGGAACTATGTATTAAATGGGAATGTTGAGTACCTAAAAATATCAACTCAGAATGAATAAGCATTACCAACATACAGTCAAATAAAATTGCTAGATTTTAAGGAAAGAGCAACAATCCTTTATTAGTCAGGATTCTCCAGCGGAACAGAATAGGATCTACATATATATGAAAGGGAGCTTATTAAGGAGAATTGGCTCATATGATCACAAGGCGAAGTGTGATGGGCTGTCAGCAAGGTGGAAAGAAAGAAGCCAGTAGTGGCTCAGTCCGAATCTGAAACCCTCAAAACCAAGGAAGCTGAGTGCAGCCTTCAGAGAGCCCCAGCAAAAACCACTGATTTAAGCCCAAGAGTCCAAAGGTCGAAGAACCCAGAGTGTGCTGTTCAAGGGCAGGAGGAGCAGAAGGAAGCATCCAGTACGGGAGAAAGAAGGAAGCTAGAAGACCCAGCAAGCAAGGCTATCCCGCCAGCTTCCGCCTGCTTTCCAGCCACCCTGACAGCCAACTGGGTTGTGCCCACCCACAATGAGTGAGGGTGGGTCTTCCTCTCCCAGTCCCCTGACTCAAATATCGGTCTCCTCTGGCAGCACCCTCACAGACACACGCAGAAACAAAACTTTAATAGCTGTCTAGGCATCCTTCAATCCAATTAAGTTGACACCTCGTATTATTAACCATCACAAAACCTTCGGGCAAAAAGAGCAAGAAACTATTAAGACACAAGAATGTATGTTTTAGGATAAAGAAAATGAGTAAAGACGGGTCATTCTAGTTCTATCATCTCCCCTGTCCTTGAGAGCCAGGATTCTCAACGTGAAAGAAAGAAAATACAGATGTAATATAGAATAAGTCAAGTAAAAATCCTAAGAAATTAAATTTAGATTGGAAGCACCAGTATAAACTTATTAGGCATTTTATCTTAAAAATTATGTACATGTAGGCTAGGTGCGATGGCTCATGCCTGTAATCCCAGCATTTTGGGATGCTGAGGGAGGCAGATCACTTGAGGTCAGGAGTTGGAGACCAGCCTGGCCAACATGGTGAAACCTCGTCTCTACTAAAAATACAAAAAATTAGCCAGGTGTGGTGGCAGGTGCCTGTAATCCCAGCTACTTGGGTGGCTGAGGCAGGAGAATCTCTTGAACCCAGGAGGCAGAGGTTGTAGTGAGCTGAGATCACGACACTGCACTCTAGCCTGCATGACAGGGTGAGACTCTGTCTCGAAAAACAAAAACAAAAAAACTTATGTGCATGTGTGTGTCTATGTGGTATGCACACATCAGTCTGTTCACTGAAAAGACCAAAAGCAATGGCTAAGTGGTGAGTACCATAGCTAGCATGCAGATTAGGGTCTTTACAACCATTTCTTACTAAATGGAGAAATGGCTGACTGCAGGTTTTAGGTCAGGAATTGTACCAGAGGGGCCTGGAACATCTTGTTGTAACAGACAGCTGGCAAGGTATCAAAGACCACTAGAGTCAGGTTAAAAGGATGACACTCCCGCTGGACAGACGGGGCAATTCAAGCTTCAATGAGTAGAGTGCATTGCAATAGACTGAAACCATCAAACACGTTTAAATGTTTGAGTTTATATGATAATAATAAGCTAGCGATCACCTTTGGGAGATGATAAGGAACCAATTCATTATTTTGAAAATTGATAAAGGAAAAATCAAGCATTTATCTTCTCCTGCCTATTTGAATAGTGTGACTGGATATCAAATACCAAATGAGAGGACACATCTCTTTATAAAATAATTTCAACTAACAAATGAAAAAATTATATAATTAGAATATCACCATTTTACAACCCCCACAGGTATTTAAAATATAAAAGAGATGAAAAATATCATAGAAGTTTAGAAGACAGATTTTCTTTCTTTTGAGGATCTTGCTTTGTTACTCAGGTTGGAGTGTAGTGGTGTGATCTCAGCTCACTGCAACCTCTGCCTCCTGGGCTCAAGTGATCTCCCCACCTCAGCCTCCCAAGTAGTTGGGAACACAGGCACACACCACTATACCTCACTAATTGTTTGTGTGTGTGTGTGTCTGTGTGTATGTATGTGTGTGTGTATGTGTGTATGTGTGTGTATATATGTGTGTGTATGTGTGTGTATGTATGTGTGTGTGTATGTGTGTGTGTGTGTGTGTGTGTGTCTGTGTGTGTGTGTGTGTGTGTGTGTGTGTGTGTGTGTGTTTCGTAGAGACCAGGTTTCACTGTGCTGCCCAGGATGGTCTCGAACTCTTGGACTCCAGCAATCTGTCCATCTCGGCCTTCCAAAGTGCTGGGATTACAGGCATAAGCCACCATGCTTGGTCCCAGAGGACAGACTTTCAACTCCTTAATAAATTTATTCCAGCCACACTACACCCAGCTGTGTGACTTTGAGCAAAATATACCCTTGGCACTTCAGACTCCTGCTCTGTAAAGAGGCGTCCTGGACTCGTCCTCACAGAGCTGTTGTGAGATCAAATTCATTTCATGTGTTGACAGTGCCAGTCACACTGTAAATAGTAGGTATTTTCTGCCACCTGATAGAGCTCTTGCTTTTGAAAGCTCTCTTGCAGTCTGTCCCTGCCCAAGCCAGGCCCCCGTCACTCACATGTGCATCCCACAGATGGAGGGAAGACATGAGGGAACAGGAAGGGCACAAGTTTTGGAGTCAGACTGGAGTTCCCCTTCTGGCTCCATGACGTCCTTCCTCAGACAAGACACAGCATCCCCCTGAGCTCCATCCCCTCACCTCTACAATGGAGAAAACACAGGGCCTGCCTGGTGACATTGGCAAAGGAAGTGAAACATTCACATAGGGCCCTTGGCCCTTGGCCTGGCATAGGATGGGTCCTGAGGACACAGTGGTTCCCTCTCCTCCCTGTTCTCCTGTTCTTACCAATTCCAGGTGAATCCTTCTGTGTTTTTGCTTCTATCATCTCACTGTCCTGCTAAAGAATTTCAAACGACTCCCATTTATGTTCAAAGATGGTGGATCTGCTTCCACTGTCAGAGTTTCTGGATTCGCAGCTGCCTAGGCTGCCAAATTGAGAAGGATCCCATGGGGAAGTATGATCATTCAGCCAGTTGCAGTGGCTCACGCCTGTAATCCAGCACTCTGGGAGGCCAAGGCGGGTGGATCACCTGAGGTCAGGAGTTTGAGACCAGCCTGGCCAACATGGCAAAACCCCATCTCTACTAAAAATACAAAAATTAGGCAGGCGTGGTGGCGCATGCCTATAATCCCAGCTACTTAGGGGGCTGAGGCAGGAGAATCCCTTGCATGAAGGAGAATCGCTTCCACCCAGGAGGCAGAGGTTGCATGAGCCGAGATTGCGCCACTGCACTCCAGCCTGGGCGACAGAGCAAGACTCTGTCTCAAAAAAAAAAAAAAAAAAATTGTGATCCTTCAGGGATGCCTGATTGCTCAGGTAACAGCGCCTCTGCTGTGTATCTAGTTGCCTCACTGATCAGCTGGGACAGCTCTAAGCACTTCATCCAGCCACTTGAGAATTTCATCCTCTGGCCTCAGGGCTCCATCTGTGCTCCACACCATCCTCAAAGACCCACCCCCGACCCCGGCAAGCTGGTCACCTGTATGCTGCTCTTCATTCAACATCATCCCCACCTCCAGACCTTTATCAAAAGCCCCTCTCCAAATGCCTGCCAAATGCCATCTCCTGTGGGGCCCAGAGCACCAGCCAATGCTGCCCATACTGGGTGCAGCCGTCCCAGAGAAGCCCCTTCGGCCCCCACCCGCCCCCTCAGTCTCCCCATCCACCAGCTGGGAGAGTCCCCTCTACCTCTGATAGGCCACAACATAGGTCACATCCTGGGGGTTGCCAAGCCCTGGGAGCCATGTCAGGTACACGCTGAAGTTCTGGGAGAGCAGTGTCACATTCTGGGGAGGGGCCAGACGGGGTCTCCCTGAGGGAAAGAGAGGGATCATGAAGCCTCCGCTCCTGGCTGATCTTGACTTGGGCCACCCCAAGCTGAGGGGCAGCACAAAGGGTAGGCAGGTGCTCACTGAGTTTGTGGAACCAGGAGCCATTGACTGGCTGTACCGCTGCCCTTGTACCATGAGAGAAGCCCCTGTGCCAGGAGGGGAGGCTCCTGGGCATGCTGGGACCTGAGGGTTCCAGCAGAATACCATGGAACAGGAAGTTAATGGCCTCCAGGAGGGAGTGACCCTGTGGGTATGAAGGACCCTGTGGGTATGAAGGGACTCTGTCCTGTTCTCAGCCACGTCCCCAGAGCCTGCCTGTCATGGCCGCAGCATATAGTAGATGCGCAATAAACATCTGTTGAGTGAATGAATGAATATTACAATAACATGGGTTACACCAAAGGCTTCCTAACCTGTCACCCTGCTTCCAACCTTTCCAACACAGCAAAGGTTGCTGCCTAGGCATTAGAAGTAGAAGCCATGCTCAGATGGCCCAAGCCAGTGTCCAGAGATAAGAACTTAGAGGCGTCTCTCCCTCCTGGCAAACTGGGCTCCCTATTTTCCACCCATGCCTTTAAAGGGGCCATTCGGGCATCTGCCCTTGAACTTAATCTGACCCACAGCCTTGTCCCTTATAAAATACACTTCTCGCTGCCACTAGCTCTCACTTTCTTTTTGCCTGACTCTTCATTCCTGCTTCATGTAGCCCAGGATGGAGGATGGCCCTCCCCACTCATTGCACCCTCCCTGCTTGGGATCTGTAAGTAATAAGCTTTTGAACTTGTTTCCCATTGAGGTGGTGTACTGAATTTGCACCTTCCATCTCAAGAACCTGGGCCCAGCCTGGGCCTGATTTTCCCTGCGTTGCTGGGGACACAGCCTGGCTCCTAGCCCAGAGCAATGGTCGGACAGGCACAAACTTGGACATGGATCAGACAAGAGCCACAGGGGCGTCTGCCAGTATAAACAAGTGTGAAGGACCCCCAGACATGGGTTAGACAGTTAGGCATTAAGCTGTGCACCAGGTAAGAAGTATTTCATGGGCTGGGTGCGGTGGCTCACACCTGTAATCCCAGCACTTTGGGAGGCCGAGGTGGGCGGATCACCTGAGGTCAGGAGTTCGAGACCAACCTGGGCAACATGGTGAGACCCCCTCTCTACTAAAAATGCAAAAATTACCCAAATGTGGTGGCAGAGGCCTGTAATCTCAGCTGCTCAGGAAGCTGAGGCATGAGAATTGCTTGAACCCAAGAGGCAGAGGTTGTAGTGAGCTGAAATCGTGCCACTATACTCCAGCCTGGGCGACAGAGCAAGACTCCATCTCAAAAAAAA
>NW_016107402.1:1955830-1967764 GCF_001604975.1 Cebus imitator
AAAAAAAAAAAAAAAAAAAAAAAAAAAATCAAAGTATTCCCTGAAAGGCACACTGTAAATACCCTGCCCAGCTCCCCGGCATTGTACATTAGGGCAGGCTTGCCATCCGCTCTGCTACTGGAACGCGAATTTAGCTGGGGGCTCTCAAAAGCCCTTGTCTCCAGGTGGGTGATCACTGCATCCACATTTGCAGGCATGCTACTATGCAGGTTTAGGTGACGCCTATATTCACTATTTATTTCACAATTTCAGTTTTGTATTCAACTTTCAGATTTGTGAATGGCTTTTTTCCCTGAAAATTCATTTTAACTTAAAAGTATGTTTTTAATTCCCTCGATTTAATTAATGGACTATGTGCATATTTATATCTAAGTGTGCTTACATGTTAATAATGTATTTGCATAGTTATGAGAATTCCACATTGGACTCCATGGTGGTAAAAAAATAAATACGGGCCGAGCACGGTGGCTCATGCCTGTAGTCCCAGCACTTTGGGAAGCTGAGGCGGGCGGATCATGAGGTCAGCAGTTCGAGACCAGCCTGACCAACAAGGTGAAACCCTGTCTCTACTAAAAACACAAATTTAGTCGGGCATGGTGGCACGTGCCTCTAATCCTAGCTACTCAGGAGACTGAGGCAGGAGAATCACTTAAACCCGGGAGGTGGTGGTTATAGTGAGCAAAGATCATCTTACTGCACTCCAGCCTGGATGACAGAGCGAGACTCCGGCTCAAAAATAAATAAATAAATACATACATACACACATACAATATCTGCCATGTACATCTTTTTTCTGTTGGTTTAAGAAAATATCTGACAGGTGTACCTACTTCTGAAGGTTCATCCAAGCCCATATATTGGTGAAAGAGTGTACTGACGTGGAGTATGTGTGATTTTGTTTTCAGTTCTGCTCTAGATCATAACTGTGTAAAAAACACTGTCATAGTCAGTTACACTAAAATTCATGAGCCCAAATGTAAAATGAAAGTCTGCACTGTAGTCCAAGATCACTGCCCTGTCGATAATTATGTTCTCGTTTTGATTTACAGAAGAGCTTTATGGTAGAAACACCAGAAAACATCTCATACTATTAAAAGCCTTTTTCTCCTTTTTTAAAAAACAAACAGTTCGGGCATGGTGGCTCACACCTGTAATCCCAGCACTTTGGGAGACTGAGGTGGGAGAATCACTTGAGACCAGGAATTTAAGACTTGCCTGGGCAAGACAGGGAGACCCCATCTCTACAAAATACATTTAAAAAAAAATTAGCAGGGCATAATGGTGAGACTCAGGAGGCTGAGGTGGGAGTATCGACTGAGCCCAGGAGTTCAAGGCTGCCGTGATTGCACCACTGCACTTCAGCCTGGCCAATAGAGCAAGACCCTGTCTCAAAAAAAGAAATTTACAAAACACCTTGCCTTCAGTCCATTCTCCACATAGGAGGAAGGGTTAAAATGAAAATCAGATCATGTCCCTCTTCTGCTTACACCCTCTAAAGGCTTCCATCTCGCTCCAGGTAAACTCCAAAGTCTTTATTATTTTTACTGTATTTTATTTTGAGACAGTCTCACTCTGCTGCCCAGGCTGGAGTGCAGTGGTGCAATCTTGGCTCACTGCAACCTCCACCTCCCGGGTTCAAGCGATTGGTTTTCCTGCCTCGGCCTCCAGAGTAGCTGGGATTACAGGCACATGCCACCACACCTGGCTAATTTTTTTAATCTTTAGTAGAGACAGGGTTTCACCATGTTGGCCAGGCTGGTCTTGAACTTCTGACCTCAGGTGATCCACCCACCTTGGCCTCTCAAAGTGCTGGGATTACAGGCCTGAGCCACTGTGCCCGGTCTAAACTCCAAAGTCTTTACCATCATCACCAAGGTCCTACCCAATCCGACCCACCACTCCTCCCTTGCTCCCATTTCTCTGTCCACGCAGGCCTTTTTCCCCTTCCTGGAGCACCCCAGCCACACTCCCGACTCCAGGCCTTTGCACACACTGTTCCCTCATGCTGTCCCCTCTGTCTTAATAGTTCTGCCCCTGGGTATCTACCTGGCTCACTCCTTTGCTGTTTTCACACTCCTTTGGTGTCACTGTCTCGAGGATACTTTCCCTGACCACCTTTAACTGACCTCTACCCCCCTCCGTGGCACATTTTCCTTGTCACTGTCAATCCTGGTCTTCTGAAATATGCATCTGATTACACCACTCCCCAGTTTCATGCCCTTTCCTTGGCCTCAGAATAAAGTCCACACTCCTTATTGAAGTGTGTGAGGCCCTGCCTGACGTGGCCTGGCCTGGCCAGACCGTCTCACTGCTCTCTCCCTGACAGCTACCCTACAGGCTCGCCAGGCTATCTTCCTTCTGGAAGTTGCCAAGCCACTGCATCCTTCTGGATGTTTTTAAACCCATGTGTCTTTAACTTCCTGGTGTTCACCATCTAATCTTTGAAAGACTTGATTCAGGCTGGGCGCAGTGGCTCACGTCTGTAATCCCAGCACTCTGGGAGGCCAAGGCGGGCAGATCATCAGCATTGAGAGTTTGAGACCAGGATGACCAACATGGAGAAACTCCATCTCTACTAAAAGTTAGCTGGGTATCGTAGTGCATGCCCGTAATCCCAGCTACTCAGGAGGCTGAGGCAGGAGAATCGTTTGAACCCAGGAGGTGGTGAGCTGAGATCGTGCCATTGCACTCCAGACTGGGCAACAAGAGCGAAACTCTGTCTCAAAAAAAAGACTTGTTTCAAATATCACTTCCTCCAGGGATTCTTCCTTGACATATCTGCGAGGTGGTGATGATGATGATGACAATGAGGATGATAAAAATAGCAGCTAAGCCCGGGCATGGTAGCTCGCGCCGGCAATCCCAGCACATTGAGAGGCAGGGACAGGCGGATCACCTGAGGTCAGGAGTTCGAGACCAGCCTGGCCAACATGGTGAAACCCCATCTCTTCTAAAGACACAAAAATTAGTTGGGTGCAGTGGTGCACACCTGTAATCTCAGCTACTTGGGAAGCTGAGACACGAGAATAGCTTGAACCTGGGAGGCGGAGGTTGCAGTGAGCCAATATCACGCCACTGCACTCCAGCCTGGGTGACAAAGCGAGACTATGTCTCAAAACAAACAAACAAATAAATAATAGCAGCTAATGTGCACTGTGCTGTGAGCCGGGTTCCGTGCTAAACATTTTACCTGCACTTTCTCTTTTAATCCTCACCACATCCCTAGGAGGTAGGTGTTCATTATAATAATTATAATCACTACAGGTGGGAAAACCAAGGCCCTCTCAGCTATTAAATTGTAGAATCAAATTCAATCCGGGCCTAGCCTACTCCAGAGACCGAGCTCTTGACAGTACTTTGTCCTCTAGGTTCTCATGGGTTCAACTTTATGATTCCAACTAATCCATCTATTGACCACTACTAGTCAAACAAGATCTGTTGACCACGGTGTGCCAGGGACTTCAAAGAGGAACACAGCTTCATTCCTGCCCTACAGGAGCTCATGGTGTCATGGAGAATTCAGGGCCCTGAGGTGTCCCATGGGCCATGATGGAAATCCATACAGGTTGCAGAAAGCATCAGGGAGGGCCCAGTTCTCCTGCCTGCTCTCCCCAGCTTCGGTTGCGTACCTCTGACCTTTTAGACCCAAAAGTGGGTGCCTGCTTCCACCTTATCCTGTGTCCTCTAGCTGGGACTGTATCACCACGATGCTAGTGCTGTTACCACTCCCAGCTTGTGGACTTCCTGATGGGTACCCAGCAGGCCAGGCTACCTGCAAGCCACTTCTAAGGTATCCTATGGACAGGACAGTCCTCAAATTTGAGCTAGGTCACACCAGAAAAACAGCAGCTTTCCTCTATGAAGCCTTGAAAGGATGCCAGGCACTGGTTTGGCTCTTTACCTGCAAAACCTCAATCACCCTCGGGACAGACCACCCTATGAGTAGGTGTCATTCATTCCCCTTCCGTGGAAGGGGCGCTAGGCTCAGAGACAGATGCTAACTAACTTGCCCGAGGCTACGGGGCCAGTTTGTGTAGGAGCCGGTATTGGAACCTGGATCTGCCTGTACTTCCCCTAATCATCTCACCATAGTTAGTGTTGTGTCTATTAAGTATTTGTCAGGTGAAAGCACAACCAGATCTAGGCAGGAAACTACTGGGTTTGACAGTGAAATGTGGACAGAAGGCCCACCCTCCCTCCACACATAGGTACGCTGTCCCTCATCAGCCACAGAGATCGCTGCTGTGGGCACTGGGGGCTGGTGCATCCCTGGCTGGCCTAGTGACCTGGCGGAAGGACAGCCTGTCCCTGGTGCCCATCCCGGAGACCAAAGCTAGCCAGGCTCGCTTCAGCCGTCCTCTCTCTTCTGTGTGCCTCACCTCTGCCATCCTCCTTGGGCAATTCCCTGGATTGCTCCCAGCTTCAGTTTTCCCATTGGTAAAATGAGAATAATTATCTACCTCCTAGGATAGCTGGGTTGTGAGCTTCTAGAATAATGTGGTGCCTGGCACAATGAAGTTGCTCAATGAATACTGGCTTTTATGATAATTAGATTACACCCAGGGATGTTACCAGATCTTTAAACTGTGAGTCCAAGGCTAGGAAAACATCCTGGGGGCAATTTCTGGACCTCCTCCTCCCTGCTTTGGTTGGAGTGGTGGGAGGTGAGGTTTCCCGGTTGGGTACTGGGGCGAGGTATTTTGTACCCGACGCCTACCTTACCAGTAGAGAGAGGAAAAAAAAAATGAAAAAGAGAAAGTGTCTTGTTAGAAAGCAGGGCACAGGAGAAACCAGAGTTCCGTCCACCCGAAGGCCTGGCGGGAATCCGAGCGGACCTCAATCCGTCCCACTTTCCCTACTGCTCACACTTTAGGGTCGATTGCGGTTTTCACGCAGGGATCAGTGCTTTCTTTAGAAAACCTTAAAAAGCACTTCGTTTAAAAAAAAATGCAGTTGATTTTAAAATTGCCGCTGTCTTTTTTCCAGTTCTCCTGAAGTTGGAAGAATTAGGAAACTGGATTAGTTTCCTGCGGGAAAGGAATTTCAAAGACCCGGCTCCGTTCAATCCCCGGGAGAAGGAAATTGGCAGCGCGTGGGCAGGGCCGATTCGCACCCGGCTCCGGCGGCTACGGACCCCCTCCCTGTCCGGGGAGCTCCGGGTCCGAGGGTGGGCGCGGTGCGGCCCGGCCCGGGGGCCCCCTTTCCCCCGCTCTCCCTTGGCCCCCCTTTCCCCTGCCCTCCCGCGGCCCCGCGTCCTTACCTGGAGCTGCCTGCAGCAGGCACAGGAGCAGGGGGCCCCAGCGCCCGGGCCCCGCCATGGCCTCCCCGCCCCGGCGTCCCCGCCCGGGCTCAGGTCCCGCCTCCCGCCTCCAGCCTCCCGCCTCCTAGCCCACCGCGGGCAGGTGACGCGGCCGGCAGCCAATGACTCGTAGAGCCGCGGGCCGGGCCCGCCGCCCGGGATTCACTAGGGGGGGCCCCGGGGACAGCCCCGCCGCGGGGAGGGAGCGCGCCGGCCCCCGCGTTCGAAACCCGTCTGTACCTCCGCTTCGTCTGCACTTAGTTTTGTTTTACTCAATTCCTGGAAAAAAAAAATCTGTAAACCCGGGCATGGGGGAAGGGTGGGGGAGGGAGGAAACGGGCTGATGATCAATAACCCACGGTCAATCCAGTGCTCCAGGATGGGCCATTTGGCAGGACTAGGGAGAGTTCAAGGCCGGTTTGGCCACGCGGTGTCAGATGCCGTCGGCGGGATCCGAGCGCGTTTCTGCGCCGGCTGCTGAGCTGAGCGCCTGACACAAGTGATCTCCTCTAATGCCCCCGGGAATCCCCGGGGTCGGTGCTGCGCTTCCCCACGGACTTCTCTCTCGGGGAGCGGCAGGCCCCGGAGCCTAAGGTGCTGGCTCCCGGGAAAGCTGTCTTTCTGACGCCGAAGCCTGTGGTGTTCACCCGAACGGTAGTAGCTTCCAAACGGGGCACACGCCAGGACGCGCAATGTGCTGCGACCCTTTAGGAGGCTGTTGCCGAATGGTGTGTATCCACACCGAGGTGTTTGCAACACACTGAGAAACAGAAAAGCGCGGGCTAAAACATGGGCCCATGAAAAGAGAGAGTGTGCGTGTGTGCGCGCATAGACACAGATTTGGAATAATAACTACCAAAATATTAATGGTTGTTGTCTTTGGGTGATGAGGATTTTCTTTTTCAAGTTTCTTCTTTTCTGATCAAATTTTAGTTTCCAGTTTTTTGAGAATTATTTAAAACTGGGATCAGCTTTGATCCCACCAGTTTTTAGGAGAGAAGGTGATTTTCACAGAGCTTGGTGGATACAAAAGTTGCTCTGAGTTTTGCCACAGGGGAAATTTCTTTTGGAAATTTCAAGATGCTTCTGGGACTAGCATCAATTTTTTTATTTTTATTTTTTGAGATGGAAGCTCTGTCACCCAGGCTGGAGTGCAATGGCACGATCTTGGCTCACTGCAACCCTGCCTCCCGGGTTCAAGCGATTTTCCTGCCTCAACCTCCCAAGTAGCTGGGATTACAGGCACTCACCATCATGCCTGGCTAATTTTTATCTTTTTGTAGAGCTGGGGTTTCACCAAGTTAGCCAGGCTGGTCTTGAACCCCTGATCTTGTAATATTGGGGTTTAGGGGTTCAGGGTGCCCCCAGCTCCCCTGAGAGGACGTTTCTTCAGGTTCTTGGCCTCCTGTCCTCTCAAGAGTGAGAAAGGGGACCACAACGCACAGTGCGCAGTAAATGCCGGACTCAAAAGTGTTTGTAGAAAATGATTTATTTAAAGAGACAGAAACAGGAGGAGAGAGAAAGAAACAGCTAACTCTCACGCTGAGTGAGAGAATCCAGAAAGATGGAATCCAGGAGAGAAAAGCAGCTTCCACCAGAGTGTTAGGGACTAGAGAGAGATGGAGTTTAGGAGGGGAGGACAGGCTTCCACGAGAGAGTGTGGAAGGCGGCTCCAGAGGGGAAATCCAGGAGAGAGAAAGATGGCTTCCACGAAGGGAGTGTTCGTGGAAGGAAACCCAAACGTGGAGTCCGAAGGGGTGTGGAAGAAGGGGACTTTTAACCTGGGAGGAACCCCCACCTTTTCTAAGTCCCCTGGCCAATGAAAGGAGTTCCTTAAAACTTCCGCTGGAGTGATTAACTTTTAGTTTCTTTCCGGGCCTGTAAATAAACCGTTAAATCTCTTGGATAGAGAAAGATGGAAGGGGGGCATGCATGGCACTAGAAAGTTCTTGCCCTTAAAACTATGCCCCTTTGTGGACCCAGAAAGAGAACACATTCCCTCAATCAGGTGATCTACCCACCTCAGCCTCCCGAAGTGCTGGGATTACAGGCACGAACCACCACGCTCAGCCTTAATCAGGACCTCTTAACAAAGCCCTACTCACAGAGGATGCAATCAGACCTCAAAGGCACAGGGTGGAAGAGGATGGAAGAGCCACAGCAGGCACTGTCAGTGTTTGTATCTTGTGATCTCTGAAATGTTGACTCTTTTCTTACTCTTTTCTTTCTTTCTTTCTCTTTCTTTCCTCCTTCCTTCCTTCTTTTCTTTTTCATTCATTCATTCTTTTTTTTTTTTTTTTTTTTTTTTTTTTTTTTTTTTTTTTTTTTGAGACAGAGTCTCACTCTGTCACCCAGGCTGGAGTGCAGTAGCACAATCATGGCTCGCTGCGGCCTCTACCTACTGGTTCAAGTGATTCTCCTGCCTCAGCCTCCCAAGTAGCTGGGGCTACAGACATGCACCACCATGCCCAGCTAATTTTTGTATTTTTAGTAGAGACAAGTTTCACCATGTTGGCCAGGCTAATCTTGAACTCCTGACCTCAGGTGATCCACCTGTCTTGGCCTTCCAAAGTGCTGGGATTATAGGCGTGAGCCACCACACCCGGTCCTGAAATGGTGACTTTCATTTTCACTCAGCAAGTGAAACTCTTTCAGACCCAGAATCCCACTGCGCTTGGAGTGATTCAACATCGGGCACGGAAATGTCTTCATTTGCCACCTGCCCCACCCATGGGCTCCTGTGCTGTGCGTCTGAAACTGACACCTGCTCTTTTTTTGATAATGGTTTTTCACATGTTTCTTCTCTTGTTCCTCTCTCCCTGCCCCCATCATTTCAAGTTAGGAAATTGTGTATCCAGATGCCTTGTGATCATGAGCCTGGCCAAGTTGGATCTCTCAAAACCTTAAAAAAAGTCATCTATAGATGCCAGTCAGAAAATCTCAGCCAGTTACAGTGACCTCACCTCTACTTAGATCCTTAGTATACTGTTTCAATTTCTTTCAGGCATCTCAAATACTGACAATAAATCCATTCTGGAATAAAATCAATATATCTCTATTGAGATCTCTTTATCCTAAACAGCTAGTTGTACGAGTCTTTATTGAGTCTTTGTTATATAGTGGCACTGCAGTTTACATATAGCATTTAATCTTCTCAACAGCCCTATGAGGTGGATATTATTAATATCCCCTTTTAACAGATGAAACTCAGAGCGGTTACATTCCTTGCTTAGGTCACACAGCTAATTATAGTGACAGGGCTGCAATTCGGAGCTCAGTCTGTCTGTCCTCAGAGCTTGTGATTTTAAAACTTCTGCTGCCCAGTCTCTTCCTGCTTAAGGGCAAACAAGAACACACTTCCCCAGTCTTAATCACTTCCTGGTTGCAAAGATCACGGTGCTGACCTCTCAACTCTCATGAGCGGAACTGTGGGCGCTGGAGAGCCAGCCTCCTCTTTGGGTTGGAACATGAGGCAGAAGGAGTGGTGCTGATAAATGTTTCACAACTATTTGGGGGTTTCGGGGATAAGGGGAGAAGTCCTGCTTCCTTGTGTTTGCCAACCTTCATGGTGTGAATATCCCCACCGTGGCTGACTTCAAGCTAGCAAATGTGAGGTCACTGAACACACAGATAAGAAGAAATGTACACGGTTGGCTCCTGAGCCTGTCTAAGCCAGCTCCAGCAGACCAGTGGGTGGAAGGAGCCATTTCCCTCACTTTTAGAGGAGCCAACATCTGCTGCACCACAGCTGAGCTTGTCTATGTTTAGAACAAACCATATCTCAAGCCCCAAGGGCCTGTGGGGCTCATGTTAAAAGTCTCTGGTCCATGAAATGAGGCTTGAAATCTCTTCTGCAGCTGTCAAAGGTTTTTACAATGTGGCCTCCATCCGCCTTTTGAAGTTCCACACCAGTTATCTGTGTTTCAGCCACAGAACCCTGTCAGTTCCCTCTTTCTCTTGCCCCCTGACCTTTTCAAACACTGGTCCTTGTGGCGGGAGTTTCCTTTCCAGGCTTGTCTTCTGCTAGTCTTCCAGCAGGCTCCCATTCTTGCTTCCAGTCTTGCCTTGCACGCCACATCCTCAGGGAGCCTTTCTTAACCACTGTCTTTGATTTACTCCCAGTCCCCATGTATATCTCTGACTTAGTCCATTTTGTGCTGCTGTAACAAAATACTGCAGACTGGGTTATTTACAAAAGGAGAAATTTATTTCCCGTAGTTATGGAGGCTGGGAAGTTCAAGCTCAAGATGCCTTTGGGTTACGACCCAGTCTCCCTGCTTCCAAGATGGCACCTTGAATGTTTCGTCCTCTGAAAGGGAGGAACACCATGTCTTCGTATGGCAGAAGAGGAGAGAGAGAGAGAGAGAGAGAGAGAGAACTCATTCTCCACAAGCTTTTTTTTTTTTTTGAGACAAAGTCTTGCTCTGTCACCCAGGCTAGAGTGCAGTGGTACAGTCTCAGGTGACTGCAACCTCCGCCTCCTGGGTTCGAGCGATTCTCCTCCCTTAGCCACCGGAGTAGCTGGGATTACAGGCTCCTCCCACTGTGCCTGGCTAATTTTTTGTATTTTCAGTAGAGACAGGGTTTCACCATCTTGGCCGGGCTGGTCTTGAACTCCTGACCTCATCATCCACCTGCCTCGGCCTCCCAAAGTGCTGGGTATTACAGGTGTGAGCCACCGTGCCCAGCCTCCCACAAGCCCTTTTTATGACAGCCTGAATCCATTCATGTGGCAGAGCCCTCATGACCTAAACACCTCCTATCAGGCCCTACTTCCCAGCACTGCTGCTTTGAGGATTGAGTTTCCAGCACATGAATTTTGAAGACCACATTTAAACCATAGCAGCCTCTTTGATACAAATGAATCACAATATCATAATTTTTTCGTATCGAATATCTTCTTGGAGACATCTCTAATGACTCACTCAGAGCCTGGCATATAGTAGATGCTTACTGTGAGTAAGCAAACCTTTGCTGAACGGGGGTTAGTCAAACACAATTTCATATGCCCTAAACAATTCAGCTTCACTCCTGATTCTTATCTGCCACACCTTAGCCACTCATTAAGTGTTTACTGAGTTGAACTTGGCATATGACACATAGTTAGAAGACCTCAATATCTCTTTCGAAAGTTTACTCCACTCTCGTGCACCCCTCCATAACTGGGATTTTACAGTCTTCTGTTGTCCCCAAGAATAATGTTTAAGAAATAATGTGGCTGGGCGTGCTGGCTCACGGCTATAATCCCAGCACTTTGGGAGCCCAAGGTGGGTGGATCTCCTGAGGTCAGGAGTTTGAGACCAGACTGGCTAATTTGAAACCCCATCTCTACTAAAAATACAAAATTAGCTAGGCGTGGTGGTAGGAGCCTGTAATCCCAGCTACTTCAGAGGCTGAGGCAGGAGAATTGCTTGAACCTGGGAGGCAGAGGTTGCAGTCAGCCGAGATTGTGCAATTGCACTCCAGTCTGGGCAACAAGAGCAAAAGTCCGTCTAAAAAAAAAAAAGAGGAAGAAATAATGTACAATAAGAGAAACAAAACCACATCGTGTGTGTGTGTGTGTGCGTGCGTGTGTGTGAGTGAGAGAGAGAGTGAGAGAGAGAGAGACAGAGAGAGAGAAAGAGTTCACAGCCTCTCCCTCTCCTGTCTACTAAGATAATTATGTGTGGGCTGGCAAAGTGTCCCATAGGATCGGGTTGATGGACATGGAAAAAGGCAGGAGAGGCGGCAGAATGTGAGAGTCAACTGGGGCTGGGTTTTAAAATAGAGTTTTGGGGGCATTTGGAGAGAAAAGGAGCAAGCGCAGGGACCGGCTGCCCTGACTAAGAGCTGATGTGAGTGTGAATATGAGATGTAAGGAAAGAGAGGTGAAGAAAACGATTTCCAAACTTTTGGTTCTGTGTCAGGACCGAACTCTCTTTTGGCATTTTCCCCCACCAAGAAACTAAAGATTTTAAACCACTGCTGTTTTGACTCTTCTTCTTCTTGTTTTAATGTGATGCTGGAGGGAGGCAGGGCCCAGTATAAGAACAAGGAGACCCATCTGTATGTGGGAGTGGAATTTAAGACTTTACCAGCTGCAAGGACACACACTCCAAGCTGACATAAGTGCAAAAGGAATTCTGCAAGCTCCCCAGATTGAGAAGTTCAAGGTTGGGTGTGGCTGTGGGATGGCTCTAGCAGAAAGAGATTCCGATTGGCCTGGCTTGGATCACATGCCATTCTCTGAGCCAATTGCTGTGGTCAGAAGAATGGGCTACTGTTATTGGCCACTCTGGGTAGAATGCCCACCCCAGGGGGTAGGGGTGGGGGTGAAGGGTAAGGGGGCACTGTGATTGACAGCTCCTCCTCCAACTACAGGGAATGGAAGAAGATTGGTTCCCCAAAGGAATGGATGCTGCAGGAATAAACCGCGTACACCCACTGCCGGCTTGCAGATGAGGAGACCTTAGACATCATCCACACCAACTTCCTACCCTGAAAGTCTACGCTCTTCAACATCCTGGAGAGACCAACTGGATACTGCTGCTTGGACTCATCGGGGGACAAGATCCTGCTATCATTTGGGGCTGCCAATTCTGTTTTTGTTTTTTTTTTTAATTGTTTTTTCTTTTTTCTTTTTTTTTTTTTTTTTT
>NW_016107402.1:1967939-1976401 GCF_001604975.1 Cebus imitator
TTTTTTAGTAGAGACAAGGTTTCACTATTGCCCAGGCTGGTCTTGAACTCCTGACTTTGTGATCTGCCTGCCTCGGCCTCCCAAAGTACTGGAATTACCCCCAGCCGCCAATTCTATTTTTGAACAGTTCCAGTTAGGAACATCGCCCTTACTTTGATCTACCTCCTTGCAATTTACCCCAGTCATCTAATTCTTCCTTTTGGGGCTTCACAGAAGAAAACAAAGCCCTTCTCTCCATGCCAGCCTTTCAGACGTTTAGTCTCAAGATCCTTCTTGTTGATGGTGCACAGATGACAGCTGGTTTCCTGGGGTAAGAGCACCGGCCTGGGAGCCAGGAGACCTCAGTTCCTCCAGCCCTTATGCTGCCTTTACTGCAGCGAGTGGCCTCGCTGGGGGGGAGGTATACACTGTTCCCATTTCACAGGTAAGGCTACTTAAGTAAAGGGAGAGTAAGGGACACGCCCAAGGTCACCCAGTTGGAAATGGGGAAGGGGGAGCTCACATCCAGGATGACACAATTCCAAAGCTTCCTTTCTTTATCACTCTGTGGTCTCGACAAAGTTGCATCCTTTCTCTGGGCCTCAGTTTTCTCATCTGTAATTTGGGAACTTTAACGTGCATTAGAATCACCTGGCTGGAGTGCAGAGGTGCGATCACGGATTACTGCAGCCTCAGTCTCCTGGACTCAAGCAATCCTCCCGCCTCAGCTGGGATTACAGGCGTGGGCCACTGCGCCAAGCCAGTTTGGGCTTAGACCTGTATTAAATGGTGTGTGTGTGTGTGTGTGTGTGTGTGTGTGTGTGAGAGAGAGAGAGAGAGAGAGAGAGAGAGACAGAAAGAGACAGAGAAGAGAGAGAACAGGCAGCCAGCATTTTGCTCCACAGTAAATTCAAACAATTGAAGGAAATTCAAATAGGTAAATAAGTGAAGAGAACAGTTTGAAAATTTGAGTTTAACTTTTGGCTCCTCCAAAACTTAACTATGAATAGTCTGCTGTTGATTGGAAACTTTATTGATTACATAAACAACAATTATTTTGAATGTCATATATATTATATACTGTACTCTTACAATAAACTAGAGAAAAGAAAACATTATTAAGGAAAACCTAAGAAAGAGAAAATACATCTAAAATTATTAAATGGAAGTGAGTCATTATAAAAATATTCATCCTCATTTTCTTCATAATGAGTAGGTGGTAGAGGAGAGGGGTTTGGTTTTGCTGTCTCAGGCTGGAAGAGGCAGAAGAAAATTCACATTTAAGTGGACCCTCACAGTTCAAACCCATGTTCAATGGTCAATTGTATATCAGTGGTTGTCAAGGGCTGGGGGATGGGAGAGAAATGGGGTGTGGCCTATTTTCTAGGTGATGAAAATGTTCTCAGATTAGAGTGTAGTGATAGTTGCATGATTTTGTGAATATATTAAAAACCGCACATTTTTAATGGTGAATTTTATAGTATGTGAATTATAGCTCTGTTGAGGGGTGGTTTCTAGGGACGCACAGTTTGAGGGTGGTAGAACTGGTATTTGAACCCAAGGCCATGTGGCGGTCTGGGAAGGAGCCAGATTTCAGATCGTGGCTCAGCCGGCAGTGAGGCGGGGGGTGTGTGTGGGGGAGGGGGAGGGGGGACACTCCCTCCAGACCCTGGCGTGGAGGACTCCAAGTGTGGCGCTGCTCGAAGGATCCCACGGGAGTGAAGACACAGGAGGAGTGGTGGAGGAGGGTAGGGCCATTCTTATCCAAGAACCCCCCTCCCTTTCCTGTAAGAACAGTGAGGCTCTTTCCAGCCCCGCCTTCATCTGCTCCTTCCAGGCCTGGGAAGGCCCCTGGCGCCTGACAGCGGCTCCCAGGAGCGCTGGCTGCAGGGCTTGCAGGGCAGACACTGTGCGTGCATGCAAGACTCTGCTGGGAAAGCGTGCACGAACCTGCTGCCCGGCAGCTCGGCAGTTGGGAGCCAAGCCCTCACTCACAATGGGACTCTTCTGCGCCACAGTGGGGTTTTGGGTTCTACCTGCTGTTCGTTGCGGGCGTACTGTGTGCTACATCCTCCTGCAATTCTCCTCCCTTTGGAGAATTATTTCTGGATCACACCTGTAATCCTAGTGAAGAGGGAGACCCAGGCATCTCAGATCAACTTCCCCTTTTCATTCCTAAGACTGTAAACTTCCCCTTTTCATTCCTAAGACTGTAAATCAAAGCCCTTTTCATATGTAATTCCTAAGACTGTAAACTGAAACCCTTTTCATATGTAATTCCTAAGACTGTAAACTGAGATCCTTTTCATATGTTAAGCTATAAACCTAAGATTCTTCCACGTGTAACATCTAAAGTATAAACCTATATAAAGAAGGAACCTTCCTTTGTTAGGGGAGCTTGGCTATTAGGCAAATACGCCACCTTGCTCCCGGCTGAATAAACTCCTTCCTCCAATATTTGGTGTCTGAGAGATCCGTTTCCCACCGCCGCTCCTGCAACATTTTTGGTGCGTTGGCCGGAAAACGAGTCTCGGATAGCAGACGGCAGGAAAAAGTCTCTTAGGTGGTTTGCCTAGCCCTGTGGAGCATCCCTGCAGGGGGACTCCTGCTCGCTGGGGTGACGCATCCTGAGAGCGGTCCTGGGCAGGTATTTACCTGGTGGAAAAGCCTCACCAGAGCGGAGCAGGGAGGCCCTGCAGTGCGGATCCACCCAGTGGCTGAACACCGAGGAGGAACAAGCATTTGGGGAAGTCTGGACAACTGAATTTGGTAAGATTGTACCCGGGAAAGTAGCTCACCCCCTTTTGGGTGGAAGCATGGCCTGATCACCCACGGGTGCCAGATCAGCATGTTGGAAGGTAGTTCTCTGTTGAATTGGAAGGAGAGCATTCGGCTGTGTGTCTGTGTGTGGATGTGTGTCTGTGTGTGGGTGTGTGTCTGTGTGTAGATGTGTCCAGCTGGAATCATCAGTCCTAAAAGGTATTGGGCCCATTAGGAAGGGCCTCATGCATCAAGGAATTTGTAAGAATTAGAGACAGCCACATAAGGCTGAGTGAAGAAGCCTCTGGGCATGTAAAAGGATTGAAGTGAATGTAAATCGGAGAGTGCTCTGTGCTGCCTCTTGCTAGTCGGGAGCTGCTGTGAGTGAACTAACACTCTCCTAAGTGTGGGAATTGTTTCTTTGAATTGTTAATCTGGGTCACTCCCATAGCCCGCCCACCCCATTAGGAACCATGCTGAAAAATTTCAAGAAGGAATTTAGTGGGAATTATAAAGTAACGATGACACCAGAGAAATTAAGGGTTTTATGTAGGGAAGGTTGGCCAGCATTTAGGGTGGGTTGGCCCCCAGAGGGAACCCTAGATAGGCCCCTTGTCTCCAAAGTAAGGCCTGAGGTTATATACGGCTAGCTAGAACACCTTGATCAATTTCCATACACAGACTCGTGGTTGCAGTTAGTGTAAAACGCTCCAAAGTGGCTAAGAGGGCAGGCAGCGACTGTTTTAGTAGCCGAGGGACAGATTGCTAGAAACCACCATCCCCCTCGCTGCCAAGAAATGTGGACTTCCAAGTCCAGGCAAAGTCAGTGGCAGAAACAGGCAGGATTTGCATGTATGAATACTTCAGTTATTGGAAGTGGCTAACCAGGCATTTGTAAACCAAGAGGTGGTAAGCCAGAGGGAAAATCATAGGGAAAGGGAACGTCAGGCTCAACGGAAGGCTGACTTGACAGCTGCTGCTATGAGAGGAACGCCCCCCAGAGTGTGGAAAAAGGGGGGTTCCTGGAAAGCCCCACAGTCTGCCCGCCTGCGCCTGCAACGCGATCAGTGTGCATTTTGTCAAGAAATAGGACATTGGAAAATAATGCCCACAGTTAATGGGAGAACAGGGCGGTCCTAAGCACGAGGATCCAGATAAAAAGTGAAGGGGCTCTGTTCAATCTAATGGAAGGGCCACTGGATTAAAAGAGAGGGGGGCCGGACTCATATGCCCCCAAAGAGCCCACGGTCCAGACGACAGCCCTGTAACCCCCATGGAAAAAAAACAGAACCAATATTGTTAGAGCTCTTAAGGTGTTAAGAGAACAGACTTTCTTGTACTTAATGGACTGCCCCTGCCCCCTTTCTCCGGCAAAACCTGTTGTGCAAATCGAGGGCCACTATCCCATTCAAAAAGGAGACTCCCTGCAGCTAAAAATCCCTTAGGCAGGGGTCATCTAGGCTCTCACTGTACCTTGGGAAGGAGAGTGGAGCCTTCCTAGCCAGAAGCAGAAGACTGATATTATCACCCAGGCCCATGCAGGGCTTGCGTGGCTTTGCACCCAACTCATACACGCAGTTGGGATTATTGCCAGTAGAGGATAGTTGGTTCACTTAATTGGACTTAAAGGATACCTCCTTAGCATTGGACTGGCCTCAGAGAGTCAAAACAACTATTTGCATTTCAATGGCAGAAACCCAGAAGCAGGTGTAACCACTCAATACACCTGGACCCAGCTTCCCAGGGGCTCAAAAACTCTCATCATCCTTGGGAAGGCATCAGCCCGTGACCGCACCCCAGAAGTTTCTTGCTTGCATGCTGCCCCGGTATGCTGATAACCTTCTATTGGGACACCCCACGGCAGTCGGGTGCGCAAACAAATGCCTTACTCCGGCACCTGGAGGACCGTGGGTATAAAGTGTCTAAAAGGAAAGCCCTGATTTGCCAAGAAGCAAATGCAGTATCTGAGGCTTACCGTCTGGAAGGGGAAATGCAGCCTAGACGCAGAGAGGAAGCAAGCCGCTTACAGAGTGACAGAACCTGAGACTAAAAGGCCGGTGAGAGAGCTCCTGGGAGCAGTGGGTTTTGTAAATTGTGCATTTCCAAGCTTCGCAGTACTAGCCAAACCCCTCTATGATGTGACAAAGGGGGAGACAAGGAGCCCTTTGAATGGGGATCCTGGCAGCATCAGGCCTACCAGGAACTGGAAACAAAACTAATGTCAGCTCCAGCTTTGGGGCTGCCTGATTTAACAAAGCCCTTCACATTATATGTGGCAGAAAGAGAAAAAGTGGCAGTTGGGGTCCTAGTCCAAACAGTAGGACCTTGACCCAGGCCTGTAGCTTACCTCTCCAAGCAGCTGGATGGAGTTTCCAAAGGATGGCCCCCATGCTTAAGGGCCCTGGCAGCAGCTGCTCTGCTGGCACAAGAAGCAGATAAGCTAACCCTGGGACAGAACCTAAATATCAAGGCACCTCACGCAGTAGTGACTCTAATGAATACCAGAGGGTGCCACTGGTTACCAGATGTTAGGCTGACCAAATACCAGGGCCTGCTATGTGAAAATCCCCGCATCACCATTAAAATCTGGAACACCTTAAACCCCACCACTTTGCTCCCAATGTCAGAGGGTCCCGTTGAACACAACTGTGTTGAAGTCCTGGACACAGTCTATTCCAGCAGGCCTGATCTTCGGGATCAGCCATGGACAGTAGCAGACTGGGAGCTGTATGTGGATGGGAGCAGCTTTGTCAATCCACCAGGGGAAAGATGTGTAGGCTACACCGTAGTAACTCTGGACACTGTAATCGAGGCCAAATCATTGCCTCAAGGCACCTCAGCTCAGAAGGCTGAACTCATTGCTTTAACTCAAGCCCAAGAGCTGAGTAAAGATAAGGCCGTAAAGGTTTACACCGACTCTGGATATGCCTTCCCGACTCTTCAAGTACGTGGAGCGCTCTACAAAGAGAGAGGCCTGTTAACTTCAGGGGGAAAAGAAATAAACTTTCAGCATGAAACCTTGCAGCTGCTAGAAGCAGTCTGGAAGCCCCAGAGAGTGGCAGTCATGCATTGCCGAGGACATCGGTGGGCCCACCCTTCTGTGGCCCTGGGAAATTCCCGAGCAGATTCAGCAGCTCGTACGTAGGGCAGCATCTGCACCCTACCGGATAGCAGTTACAGCCCCGCTGATTCCCGAGATCCCTGATCTAATACCTACTTACTCTAAGGAGGAAAGAGACTTTCTCCAGACAGAAGGGGCAACTGATTAAAGAAGGATGGATCCAACGGCCAGATGGAAAAAGAACAGCACCACAGCTGCAGGGGCCAGCAGTTGTACAAGCCGTACATGAGACCACTCATTTAGATCAAGAGTCGCTTGAAAAGATGTTGGGCCAGTGCTTTTACATCTCACACTTAGCAGCCTTGACCAAAACTGTGGCACAGCGATGCACTACATGTCGGCAACACAACGCGAGGCAGGGTCCGGCTATTCCCCCTGGAATTCAAGCTTATGGAGCAGCTCCGTTTGAAGATCTCCGGGTAGACTTTATTGAAATGTCCAAGTGTGGGGGACATAAGTATTCGTTGGTCCTGGTGTGCACATACTCTGGGTGGGACTGAAAGGGCTCATGAAGTAACCTGCATGCTGCTTCGAGATCTTATCCCTAGGTTTGGACTACCACTGCACATCGGGGCACACGGTGCACCAGCACTTGTGGCAGATTTCGTCCGGAAAACAGCAACGGCCTTGGACATCACCTGGCAACGGCACACTGCCTACCGACCTCAGAGTTCCAGAAAAGTGGAAAAATGAGCTGGACCATCCAAAACAGCTTAGGGAAAGTGTTCAGGAAACAAGATTAGAGTGGGTGTGGGCACTTCCCTTGGGGTTATTCAAAATTAGAGGCACCCCCTTTAGGAAAAACAGGATATTCCCCTATGAAGTCTTATACCATAGGCCCCCTCCCCTACTCTGGGCACTCCTAGGAACTCCTCGGGAGTGGGGAGAGATTGAGTTAGGATGCTAGTCACCAGCTCTAAGGAGAATCGCTTAGGATCCTTCAACCTGAGTAAATAACAAATGTCCTGTAAGCCTTTTTCTCCCCAGCTCACCTTTCTCACTAGGTAATCACGTGTGGATAAAGGACGGGAGTACAGCCCCTCTAAAGCCGCAATGGAAAGGACCTCAGACCTGATCCTGACCAATCCCACAGCTGTGAAGGTAGAGGGAATCCCAGCCTGAATCCACCTCAGCCGTGTCAAAACCAGCAACAGCTGAGACTTAGACCAAGGCAAGGACTGCAGAATCACCTTAAGAAGGACAACAACCGAGGCGGGTGGATCACGAGGTCAAGAGATCGAGACCACCCTGGTCAACATGGTGAAACCCCATCTCTACTAAAAATACAAAACATTAGCTGGGCATGGTGGCGCACGCCTCTAATCCCAGCTACTCAGGAGGTTGAGGCAGGAGAATTGCCTGAACCCAGGAAGCAGAGGTTGCGGTAAGCCGAGATTGTGCCATTGCACTCCAGCCTGGGTAACAAGAGTGAAACTCCGTCTCAAAAAAATAAATAAATAAATAAAAAAGGACAACAAGCCTTGCTCCAGCCACATCCCAGAAGCTGGCTGGTCCATGTACGGCCGAAGCATGAGGAGATTCATCATGGGACTTGCTCTTCTTAATATTTGGACTTGCACAGTAGGAACATTAACTAATTTTGAAGAATGCCCTCAGTATGTACACCAGGTAGGATGTAAAAGTTACTCTTTTGTCCTGCAGTTCTTATAAATGTACAGGGACACAGAAGGGAACCTGTTTATATAATGGTACTCAGCTAAGGTGTGTAATCCATGAGATGGACAGGTGGCTGTGTCATAGGCATCATTAAGCCTTCTTTCTTCCTATTACCTGTTAAGATAGGTGAGCTGTTAGGGCATTCAGTTTACTCAGCTAGGGAGAAGAGAGACCTGAAACTAGGGAATTGGACAGATGATGAGTGGCCACCAGAGAGAATTATTGAGTATTATGGGCTGGCCACATGGGCTGAGGATGGCTCATGGGGATACCCGACTACTATTTACATGCTCAACTAGATCATCCGGTTGCAGGCTGTTTTGGAAATACTCACTAATGAAACGGGCAAAGCTCTGTTCCTCTTGGTCCGACAAGAAACTCAGAACCAACTGGCCCTAGATTGTTTGCTAGCAGCTGAAGGAGGAGTCTGGGGAAAATTCGGTCTAACCAACTGCTGTCTGCACATAGATGACCAGGGGCAAGCAGTGGAGGATATTGTGCGAGACACGACCAAACTGGCACACGTGCCTGTACAGGTGTGGCACGGATTTAACCCTGAGTCCTTATTTGGAGGTTGGTTCTCATCCTTGGGAGGATTCAAAACCCTCATCATAAGTGTTCTAATAATAATAGGTGTTTGTTTACTGCTCCCTTGTCTGCTGCTCCTGTTCCTTCAGATGATTAGGGGATTCATCACTACTGTAATTAGCCAAAAAGTGACATCACAAGTGTATTATATGAAACATTATCAGTCTGTTTCTTCAGAAAATCTGGAAAGTGAGAATGAAAGTGAGACCTCTCACTAATATTATAAAGTGGTGAGGGTCTCAAAGGGGGGAATGAAGAGGGAGACCCAGGCATCTCAGATCAACTTCCCCTTTTCATTCCTGAGACTGTAAATCGAAGCCCTTTCCATATGTAATTC
>NW_016107402.1:1976821-1977280 GCF_001604975.1 Cebus imitator
TTAGGCAAATATGCCACCTTGCTCCTGGCCGAATAAACTCCTTCCTCCAGTACTCAGTGTCCGAGAGATCCATTTCCCGCAGCTGCTCCGGCAACACTAGTACTTTCGGAAACCGAGGCTGGAGGATTGCTTAAGTCCATGAATTCGAAGCCAGCCTGGGCAACACAGTGAGACCCTTGTCTCTAGAAAAAATTAAAAATTGGGGGCCAAGGAGGACGGATGATGTAGATAATATGGACACATGAATCTGCTGGGCCATAGAGTGTGTACATTTTATTTTATTATTTATTTTATTTAATTTTAATTTTTCTTTTTTTTTTTTTGAGACAGAGTCTCACTCTGTCGTCAGGCTGGAGTGAAGTGGCGTGTGATCATGGTTCACTGCATTCTTGACCTCCTGGGCTGAGGCAATCCTCATGCCTTAACCTCCTGAGTAGCTGGGACTACAGGCACATGCCA
>NW_016107402.1:1977290-1990592 GCF_001604975.1 Cebus imitator
TAATTTTAATTTTTCTTTTTTTTTTTTTGAGACAGAGTCTCACTCTGTCGTCAGCCTGGAGTGAAGTGGTGCGATTTTGGCTCACTGCAACCTCCGCCTCCCAGGTTCAAGAGATTCTCCCACCTCAGCCTCCCGAGTAGCTGGAACTACAGGCACGCACCACTGCGCCCAAGAGATGGGATTTCACCATGTTGGCCAGGCTGGGCTCAAACTCCTGACTTCAGGTGATCTTTCTCCCCACAGCCCCCCGCCCCCGCCCCGGACTCCCAAAGTGCTGGGATTACAGGTGTGAGCCACCGCGCCCGGCTGGGTGTGTGCATTTTAAAATTTAACAGATATTGCAAGTTGCTCTCCATGGTGGCTGAACCAACTTCCTACCCATGGGATACATGAGAATATCCTTTTCCTAACATAACCTAGTCAATCTTAGATCTCAGCCAACTTATAATGTTTTGCCAAGAGAGGTTTCTCACTGTTGTGTTCATTTGCATGTCCAGGGGCTTTTTCTAGAAGTTTCAGGTTGCTGGTGTTGGGGAAAAACTCAGGAATTGGGGTCAGGCAACCTGAACACTAGACCCAACCTTATCTCCATCCGCTGTGTGACCAACACTAGACCCAACCCTGTCTCCATCTGCTGTGTGACCTTGGGCACATTCAGTCACTTCTCTGGTCCAGGGCATGCTCAATTTACGTGATCTCACTGCATCTTGTATTTCTCTCTGCCTAAGAATCTTGGTCATGAGCTTTCTTTTGTCCTCTGTTTCCTTATCTTTGAGGTCGAAGTTTCTTCCTCCCCTAAAAGTCTGTTCTTCCTCCTCCCGCTGTGAGGACTATGAAATCCCAGAGTAAAGCAAGGCATTCAGAAGCTCCCCCACTGCCACGCACACATGTTCCCACTGGTGGACAAACCTTTAACTCTCTTGTTGCTCACTGAATAGGGCTCCAGAGATGTTCTGACCAGCATCCAGCAGATGACAGGGACAGGAAACCAGATGGAAAGGGCTTTATTATTACTTTTTCCTTCATGAAACTATACTTTAGAAAAGTGAAACATGCTCAATGCAGAAAATTGAGAAAGTGTAGAAAATTATGAAGAATAAAAATTAAATATAATCCCACTCTGCAGAGACTTGTGGCTACCATTTGTGAGTTTAGTGCACAGACAGTATTTTATATGTATGTTTAGTACTAGTTTTTCATGTCACATTATATCATGAGTATGTCATTTAAAATAGTTTTTAAAGTTTTGACTAAAACAATTTGTTTTAGAGATGGGGTCTCACTCTGTCACCCAGGCTGGAGTGCAGTAGCACCATCGTGACTCCCTGAAGCCTTGAACTGGGCTCAGGCTATCCTCCTGCCTCAGCCTCCCAAGTAGCTGGGACTGCAGGCATGAACCTCCACACTGGCTAAGTATTTTAACTTTTTAAGAGGTGGGGTCTTGCTATGTTGTCCAGACGAATCTCAAACTCCAGGTGTCAAGGTCTCTTCCCACCTTTGCCTCCCAGTTGATTTTTTTTTTTTTTTTTTTTTTTTCCGGCCCCCCCCCTTTTTTTTTTTTTTTTTTTTTTTGAGACAGGACCTCACTCCATCTTCTGGGCTACAGTGAAGGGATGCAATCTTGGCTCCCTGCAGTCTTGACCTCCCAGGCTCAAGCAATCCTCCCACCGCAGCCTCCTGAGGTGCTGATACCATAGGTGTGTACCACGACTGGCTAATTTTTTCTGTATTTTTTGTAGAGATGGGGTTTCACCATGTTTCCCAGGCTGGTCTCGAACTCCTGAGCTCAAGCAATCCACCCACCTCAGCCTTCCAAAGTGCTGGGATTACCAGCATAAGCCACCACACCCAGCCTATTTTATTTTAATATTATTATTTTAAATGACTGTTTTCAAAAAGGCTGTATCAATTTGGGTTCCCACTAGAAGACGTGGACTGGGAAATTTTTAAAGGAACAATGTGGCCCTCATCAGCCTGAACACACACTCTGGTCTCTAAGGGATGGAAGGGCTGTGCTGGGAGGGAGCTCCTTTCAGAGGGTGGTCAAAAGAGCCCCTAGGCACCACCTCCACCAAGAAAGCTCACCCCTCTCCCCCAAAGCTTAGATAATTAGCTGCATTTCCTAAGAGTGAACACCAGGGGGCATCACACACCAAAGAAAAGTGGTCCAGACTGTGAGACCACGCGTTAGACCAAGAGATAACTTTTTTTTTTTTCCCTTTAGACTGAGGCCCTCCAAGGCAGAGAGAAGACCAACTCTCCTGGCTGCCTTGACATTCTCCTTACCTGACGTCCTGCAGCCCCTTGGGAGACTCTCAGAATTGACCGTAGGAGGCTGTGGGAGACAGAGGGCCATGTTCAGAGGCAAATGGCAGTGTTTGGCGTCGCAGTAAGAGCTGGGCAGCTTCCCTGTTGTGTCTTTGGGTCAGTTGCATCACCGTTCCAAGCCTCAGTTTTTCTCATGTGTCAAATGACAATTTCCTGCCTCGCTTTACTCTCTTTCTCTCTCTGTCTCTCTTTCTCTCTCGTGTGTGTGTGTGTGTGTGTGTGTGTGTGTAACTTACACCAAAGTGTTTTGAAAAACAGAGAAGTCGTAAGGATGTCTGCTGAGTTGAGACTAGGGTGTAGGGGGTGTTAGGTTTGGCTGTGTCGCCACCCAAATCTCATCTTGCTCCCATATTTCCCACATGCTGTGGAGGGGACCTGGTGGAGACAGTTGAATCATGGGAGCAGTTTCCCCCATACTGTTCTCGTGGAAGTGAGTAAGTCTTATGAGATCTGATATTTTTTTAGGGGGAGGGGGAACAGAGTCTTGCTCTGTTGCCCAGGCTGAAGTGCAATGGTGCAATCTTGGCTCACTGCAACCTCCGCCTCCTGGGTTCAAGAGATTCTCCTCCCTCAGCTTCCCGAGTAGCTGGGATTACAGGCACATGCCACCATGCCCAGCTAATTTTTGTATTTTTAGTAGAGACAGAGTTTCACCATGTTGACCGGGCTGGTCTCCACCTCCTGACCTCAGGTGGAGATCTGATAGCTTTACAAAGAGTTTCCCCCTTTTGCTTGGTTCTCATTCCCTCTTGTCTGCCACCACACGTAAGATGTACCTTTCACCTTCTGCCATGATTGTGAGGCTTCCCCAGCCACGTGCAACTGTGAGTCCACTAAACCTCTTTTTCTGTATAAATTACCCAGTCTCTAGTATGTCTTTATTAACAGCATGCAAACGGACTAATACAGAGGGTACGGGCATATGGAGCAGGGTTGGTTACTACCTTAGTCCGGGGAAGACAGTGGTGGTGGCAGCTGTGAATGAAGGTGGTGAGATGTGGTTGGATTCTGGATATATTTCAAGGGGAGAACCAGTGAGATTTATTGAAAGATTTGATGTGGGAGGTGAGAGAAAAAGAGGGTCAAAGGCGATACTAAGGCTTTTTGTCTTTAGCCAACAAAGACTAGCAATGCCTTTCACATAGTGGGGAAGATGGTGGAGGGATGGTTTGGAGGTGCACATCAAGAGTTCCTATTTGGACATGATACATTGGAGATGCCTTTTAGGTCACTGAGTGATTGAGGAAAGACAGAGGTCAGAAAACTGAGCCTTAGGCTGGGCTTGGTGGCTCATATCTGTAATCTTAACACTTTAGGAGGCTGAGGTGGGAGGATCACCCAGGAGTTTGAGACCAGCCTGGACAATGTAGGGAGACCCCCATCTCTACAAAAAAAAAAAAAAATTAGCGAGGCGTGGTGGCACACACCTGTCACCCCAGCTACTCACAAAGCTGAGGTAGGAGGATCCCCTGGGCCTGGGAGGCTGAGGCTGCAATGTACTGTGATCACACCACTGCACTCCACCCTGGACAACAGAGCAAGATCCTGTCTCAAAAAAACACAAAAACAAAAAGCTGAGCCTTGATTCCTTTTCTCAGGGTCCTATAAGGATCACAGTAGAGAATAGACTGGACTAGATCGGACATGAGAACGTAACTCACATACATGCGGCCACATCCCTTCCAGTGCCCCAGCAGACACCACGAGCTCATCACAGCACTCAGGAATCCTCTAAACCCAGAGCTCTAGGCAGCCTCTACCACCAAGTGGAGATGATACAAAAATGAAAACTCTCCATCATCCTGGACTGGATGAGAGGCCCAAGAATGGGATTAAAGCTACAGGCTTGAGTGCAGTGGCTCACGCCTGTAATCCCAGCACTTTGGGAGGCGGAGGCAGGTGGATCACGAGGTCAGGAGTTGAGACCATCCTGGACCACATGGTGAAACCCCGTCTCTACTAAAAATACAAAAAATTAGCCAGGCACGGTGGCATGTGCCTGTAATCCCAGCTACTCAGGAGGCTGAGGCAGGAGAATTGCTTGAACCTGGGAGGAGGAGGTTGCAGTGAGCCAAGATCGCACCACTGAACCCCAGCCTGGTGACAGACTGAGACTCCATCTAAAAAAAGAACAAAAAACCACGGGCTTTTGGGTTAGAGAGACCTAGGCTGGACAGCTAATCTTGCTACCAGCTAACTTGAAACCTCAGAAAAAACTGTTTTTCAGTTTCCTCATCTGAAAAATTGGATTAATAGTAGTTCCTATCTTATAGGGCTATTGTGAAGATTGAATGAGATCATCCAATAAAATTATTTAGCATAGTGCCTGGGACACAGTCAGCTCTTTATCAATAAAAGCGGCAGCAGCAGCAGGAATAGTTGTTGAATGGTGTTACTATAGCTTCAACATTCGATACATCCGTTTTACCTTGCTTCTGACCTTTGACAAATAGTGTAATATTGAGGCTGTCCAGCAGGAGGCACTGCTGACATGTATTCTCTATTGCCCACAGAGGCCCAGGGAGTGGGAGGCAGTTTTCCCTGGAGCGGTGTCCGCCGATGATTACCCTGGCAGAGGCCTAGACTTTTCTTCCTGGTACAATAAACCAAGCTCTTGACTCCTCCCAGACAACTGTCCCAGCTTTCTTCCTGGGTCTGTTCCTCTCTTCTCAGATCCGGTTCCTGGCCTCCTCTTGCTTATAGGCTCCAGCCAAGCAACTGAATCCAGCAAGCCAGGCCCTGGCCAGCCTCTCCTTCTTGTCCAGCCTCCCAGCAGCTGCCAGCTTCCCCAAAGCCAGCAGGCATGTGCCTCGCAGGAAGTGCCTGCTTGGAATAGGTGTCTTGCGTCCGCTCTCTTCCCCCCCACTCTGTAAAATTCCTTTCTCCGATTCCTCCTCTTCAGAGATGGTGCCAGGCAGGACTAACCCTGGTGTGCAGATGGAACAAAAGGCAGGGACCTGTTCCACGATGCTTCTGAGCTCAGATCACAGCGAGCTAAAGGGGAAACTGGGAGGTGGGTCTCCTGAGCCTCAGTCACAGGTGAGTCACTCGCCACTCAGACCACACTCATCTTCAGACTCAGGCGTTCGCTGGGAGCTCACTGGGCATCGTCTGTCTCTTGGCCCTGTGCCCAGCTTTGGGCTCGACCAAGATGCAGGGAGACTGTGCTGGGCCTCGGAAGGGTGAGACGGTGCTCAGTGGGGGGATGGCCGGTGTGGAGCACAGGAGGTGGACAGTTCTACCGACACTGCGGTAGAGGATGGGCAGCCAGTGCAGTCAGCAGACAGATTTCTGGATGCTTGTGGCGACCGTGAAGCCACAGCCTCCCTAATGCACGTGTCTTTTTAGAAGGCTCCATCTTGGATCCATCTTTCCCCACATTCACCGTTGAACATGATTCCCCTGCTCTCTACAGCCTCAATATCCCTTTCTTGGCCAAATGGAATCTCTTTCCTGGCCACCTCCCCCTCTCCCCCCCCACCGTCTACCCCAGGGCATACATCTTACCTCCCACACACCCCTGCGGTTAGCAGCAGGTGAACTCTGGAGAAGGCCCTAGAAAGGGCCCAGCAGGTGGGGAGCAGCCTCTGAACCACCTCCCTTTCTTCCCATGCCCTCCTGCCCCTGCCACCACCTCCTTCCATTGTACCCCTCCCTTCATGCTCCCTCTTGGCGTGGCATCCACAGCCTACAGAATATCTGTCCCCAACCCTTATCACTGTCCACTCCCAGCCTGGGTTTTGCATAAAGAAGATGCCAGGACTTATCGCTTGATAAACGCCAGCATGCCTTTGCCACCCTCCCTCCTGCGTACGAAATCTGCAATCTTTGGCATGTGTTTGTTACATGGAATGCCACTGGTAGGTCCTCAGCTGTCACTGTGAACAAACAAGAAAAGGTAAATGCAAAGCAGGCCGCTGCTCGGTGTGCTGGCCGATGCCCCAAACCACAGTGGCACACCTGGTGGTTTTTGGTGAAAGACGGCATGGCTTCAGCCCACGCATTGGCCTGGGGACATGGCATGAGTCAGCTGAGGTGGATAGTCGCTCTTATTTATGGTGATAAAAATACCTCTCTTTTTCCTCCACATCAAAGCAATGCACATTAGCTGTAGAATAATTAGAACTAGAAACTTTAGCTACAACAAACAAAAAGCAAAGGCATACCTGTAACCCCCGCACCCCACACACCCACTCACGCACCTAGAAATGACCACTGTGAGGCCCGTGGGAGGTGCACGCAGACCACACGCCTTTTTTTCCCCAGTTATACAAAATGAGGTCATACTGTACATATTGTTTTATAACCTGCCTTTTTTGTTGAACAACATATTGTGAATAAAAACTGCTAATATTTCATTACACTGACTGTGGGCCAGCCCTATACCAAGCCCTTTGCTTGCCCATCAAGGGTGTCACTTAGTCAACCCTAAGAGGTCAACTATTTACTGCCCCCATTTTACAGAGAGGACATCAAAGAGTCAAGTACTCCGTTGAGCCCAAGAGGTGGTAAGAGATGGAGAAGCCCTGGCTTGGGAGGCAGAGGCTGCAGCTTCTCAATGACTGGACAAGTTGCTCTCTGGTTCAGGGCCTCGGGTTTCTCATCTGCAAAGTAAGGGGGGCAGAGGCTGGGCGAAAACAGCCTTCTCTACTGGGGAGGGGACTGCAGACCCCACTCTCACTCACAGAGGTCACCCCCCTCTGAGGCCTACCTTCCTCCTCATTTTGAGTCTGATGCCCACTGAGGCTCCTACCAAGCACTGTACTAAGTACTAATGAAGTATGTATTGTTTCTTTCCTTCTTTTTTTTTTTTTTCCCCAGGAACACATGTACTTTATTGAACATGACTGTAGAAAAGTGTGTGAGGGTAAAGGGCTGATACAGGATGGGCTGGGGGCAGGGTGAGGAATGGGAGCTGGAGTATGTGGGAGACAGGTCACGGGCGGAGCCCCTGGCCTGGGTGATTCCTCTGGATCTACTGATAGGCTTGCAGAATCAGTATTGGGATGATGATCACCAGAATGGTCATGATGATGTCCAAAATCAGGGCCCAGATGTTCAGGCACTTGGCAGTGGAGGTGTAGGCCTGGGCCCTGGTCAGGTGGCCAAACAACTTCCTGTCCCTAGACTTCATGGAGTAGGCGAACACTATGAAGCCCAGGCAGCAGGAGTTCATGAAGAGGGTGCTGAACAGGGACCAGACGACGTGGTCAGGCATGGAGGTCTCGCTTCGGATGTGGATCACGGTGGATGTCAGGGGCGCAGGGTTGTGGGGCGCCCCCAGCACATCCACCTCATGTTCCTCCTTCAGCATCTCATAGTTCGGGGGACGGTCGGTGCTGGCGGGAGTGAAGAAGGTTTGGACAGTGTGGTTCATGGTGTCCGGGGAAGACCGGCCGTGCTGGGGTTGCTGGGATGCTTCTCAGTGGGCCCTCCCCTTCCCCATTAGTTTCGATTTCTCAGCCTGTTTCATTCTTTTTTATTTTTTTAGAGACAGGGTCTTGCTCTGCTGCCCAGGCTGGAGTGCAGTGGTGCAATCACAGCTCACTGCAGCCTCAACCTCCTGGGCTCAAGTGATCCTTCCACCTCAGCCTCCCAAGTAGCTCAAAATATGTGCATGCTCCACCATGCCCAGCTAAGCTTCTTTTTGTTTTGTTTTGAGGCACTGTCTTGCTCTGTCACCCAGGCTGGAGTGCAGTGGCATGAACTCTACTCACTGCAACCTCCAACTCCCAGTTCAAGGGACTCTCCTGCCTCCCAAGTAGCTGGGATTACAGGCATGCACCTTCACACCTGGCTATTTTTTGTATTTTTAGTAGAGGCAGAGTTTCACCATGTTGGCCAGGCTGGCCTTGAACTCCTGATCTCAAATGATCCTCCTACCTTGGCCTCTCAAAGTGCTGGGATTACAGATGTGAGCCACCATGCCTGGCCCCAGCTAAGTTGTTTTTAAAATTTTTGTAGAAATGAGGTCTTGCTACGTTACCCAGGTTGGTCTCAAACTCCTGGCCTTGAGCAATTCTCTCAGCTTGGCCTCCCAAAGCGCTGGGATTACAGGCATGAGCCACTGTGCCTGGCTGGTAGGTGCTGTTTCTACCCCCTCTGTACACAAGAGGAAACTGAGGCGCAGAGAGCTAAAGTAACTTGCCCAGCATCACTCCATTAGTAAGGGGCAGAGTGAGGACCCAAACATAAACTCTTCGGCCCCCAGAGCTGTGTTCTTAACCATTACCAGTTGCTTTGCAGCGCTCCTCTCATCCAGGAAGAAAAACATTTTATGTTATGACTTAGGAAACACGTATATTGATATTTACCTGAAATAAAAACTTCCCAAAGTAAAAACATATCCTTACTATGCAAGATACTCTCTAATCAATTAAAAAAAACCCTCTGGCGACAGTTACTACATGTCTTGCAAGACTCATAATGGGTCGTGACCTGTAGTTTGAAAATCAATGCTAAGCCGGTCCCTCTCTGCCCTAGGGGAGCCTTCTTTATTGGGCCCAGAAGCGAAAGACTAGGAAATAGCTGGCCTAGGGGCTGCGACTCCATTCCAGAGGGGAGGCAAGGAGGCCCAGAGAAGGGTAGGGCAGGTCCTAGCCGAGGTCACCCAGAGAGCACTGGAATTAAGATCTGGAAACAGGCTGAGGGCAAACGTGGGCACAGCTGGCCTTTTGTGCAGGGAGCTTTGCTCAACACAGGCCCTGTCGTTTTGGTAATTACCCCTTATTGATTACCTGCCCTTTGCAGGGTGTCACACACAAGGCTTAGGTCAGTTAATCCTCAAAGCAACCCAGGCAACAGAGTTAGGATACGGCAGCTGAGGCTCAGAGAGGTGGAGCGACCCAGCCAAGGCCGCACAGGCTGCAGGAAGCCGTGTCTGGTTTTGGTGCCCTCTGTGTTTCTAGAATCAAGCTCAGGCCCTCAAACGTAACAGGTGCTCAGGAAACATGTCTGTCTGTCTGACCCCAAAGGCTTCTCTTTCTGCCATGGCTCTTCGGTTCCCACTAGCCCCCTTTCTGGAAGGCCCGGCCCTGGGGCAGGACAGGCTCCAGGGTGGTTGAGGATTGCTGGGCGAGGGTCCCTGGAGTGACACTCTTTGCTGAGTTTCGGTTCCAGGTCCCTGCACGCTTGCCTGGCCCTGCCCTGTCAGCTGAGAGGGAGGGAGGGATCCAGACCGCTCCCCTGGGCTGGGGTGGAGGAACCCGCCCAGCGGTGCCGGCGCCGGAGCTCACCCGGCCTCTCCCACCCCCCTGCTGCTCCTGGCTCACCTCTCACTCCCAGGCTGGCTCTGGGTCTCCCAGTGAGCGGGGCCAGAGAAAGGCCGATCCTACCTCCAGCCTGAGTTTGATTCCCATCCCCGGGGCTCCCTCTCCCTTCCCCAGCCCCACACACAGAAAGATTCCTACCCCTTCCCCATAAGGGAAGTGGTTGTGGGTGAGAGGGTTGAGTCTCAGGGTTAATCCTGGGGCTGAGCAAACAGACTTGGCCTTGCACTCTCTGTTCCTTTTGGGCTGTGCACTCTCGGGGAGTCTCCAGGAGATTCCCGCCGCTAGCCCTACCTTCCCTGAGCAGGAAGGGGTCTGAGCCCCTAGCAGGAAGCCCAGAACTGACTCAGGAGATGGTTCTAGACCTGGGAGGGGAGGCGGGGAAGGAAGGAGGAGAGCTAGAGGCCAGGGCAGGAAGCCAACAGCTGGCTTGGACAGGGCATTGTGTGGTTTGGAAGGTGCCAAGTGTCCTAGGGAAGTGGCGTTTTCACCTCCACCCTCCTCTCTGTCCATCTGGGCCCCACCCCATCTCTTAGCTGGCTCACACTCCCTCCCTGCAGGAAGCCTTCTCAGGTGGACCCCACCCCACGCTGCCTGGCATCACTTTGCATCCCCTGGGAGGGAAGGAGGTGAGACTGAGACCAAGCCCAGTGATAACTCACAGGTGTGAGCCTACGCATCGGAGACGCCCTCTTCCAACCCAGGCTCAAAATGCTGGATACCTCTTTGGAAATGTCCTCAGTTTGCAGATGAAACACACACACACACACACACACACACACACACACACACACACACACGCGCCCCTTCATTACTTGGGAGTAAATTTACTCAAAGTAAATTGTGGAGGATGCCCATCAATTTTTACTCACCCACTGAACTGTTATACCTGAACAAGGGAGTCCTGCAGTCAGATAGATTTGGGACCACAGGATTTAAGGATTAAATGATAGAAATCCAATTTATCTAATGCAGACCTTCTCAGATCCTTTACAGTTAATGCACATTGTAAATCTCTGGGCATCTGCAGTTTTCCAAATTTACTTGACCTCAGAATTTTTTTTTCTTTGAGTTGGAGTTTCACTCTTGTTCCCCGGGCTGGAGTGCAGTGACACAATGTCGTCTCACTGCAACCTCTGCCTCCGGGTTCAAGCAATTCTCCTGCCTTGGCCTCCCGAGTAGCTGGGATTACAGGCATGCAACACCATGCCTGGCTAATTTTATATTTTTAGTAGAAATGGGCTTTCGCCATGTCGGCCAGCTCTTGAACTCCCAACCTCAGGTGATCCACCCACCTTGGCCTCCCAAGTGCTGGGATTACATCACCTGGTTTTGAACTCCCGACCTCAGGTGATCCACCCACCTTGGCCTCCCAACATGCTAGGATTACAGGCATGAGCCACCATGCCCAGCCTGTGTTTTTTTTTTGTTTTTTTTTTTTTTTTAATATTAGAGCATCTCTTGGGTCTAGAGTGCTATTGAGCACCATTTGAGAAATGCTAGGATACAGAGTATTCAGAAAGTGCAGACCCACCTTAGCAATGAGTTATAATATCACAACATACTTCCATGGATTGCGGGCCTACTCTATATCAGACTTCATGTGCTAGATATCAGGCCATTCTCAAAACAGTTGGCGAGACGAACATTATTCTGGAAGGAGGGAAGAATATTTAGGTCATTTGGGTGAGGTAATTTACCAGAAGCTGCCAAGCTATGTATCTTGCATTACCTGAGTGATATTTCAAATATTTATTGACCCATATAGCACAGGCACTGACCAATGTATTGGAGATCAGAATGTACCAAGATCCCCCCCGATGGGCTGGGCATTAGCCCTTCAGTCACTGGATTGTGGGGAGGTCTGGAAGGCTTGAGGGTAGGGGATGGTATCCCTGGAGAATCAAGGAGGCTGAGAGAGCCCTTGGGGACTCAGGACAGCAGCTGTTTACCAACGAGTTTGGAAGTGTTTCAATATTTTGCCAACTTTGTGGATGTACTGGTGGGGAGTGTAGGCGCGGACCGGACCATCATAAACACCCTTCCTGCCCACTGGGAGGAAGCGAAGTGCTGGCTCCTGTCCAGGAGAACAGTTTGGTTTCATTTGCAAACTGAGAAACAGCCCAGGGTAAAGATGAGGCAGATATGCATGTGAATCCCAACTCAGATTCTTTCTAGGCACATGGCTTTGCCTTGGACAACTTCTGGTCCTTTCTGAATCTCAGTTTCCTTATCTGTAAAATGGGGAAACATGTTTCTCACCTCATTGGGTTGCTCTGAGGATTCAATGAGGTGTTGCTCGTGAAGCCCAGCACCTGCCATATGTTAATTGCCCTGCAAATGAGAGCTCTCACCAGCAGGGACTGTTGACATTCATTGTCAACAAAACTGTGAGCTGCTTCAGCCTTTTGTTGTTGTTGTAGTTGTTTTGTGTTTTTGAGATGGAGTCTCGCTCTGTTGCCCAGTCTGTGGTGAAATCTCAGCTCAGGGCAACCTCTGCCTCCCGCGTTCAAACGATTCCCCTGCCTCAACCTCCCGACTTGCTAGGATTACAGGTGCCCACCACTAATTTTTTTATTTTTTATTTTTGGTAGAGATGCGGTTTCACCATGATGGCCAGACTGGTCTCTAGTCTTGAACTCCTGACCTCAAGTGATCTGCCCTCCTCAGCCTCACAAAGGGTTGAGATTACAGGCATGAGCCACCACGCCCAGCTCAGCCTTTCTTTAAGGAAGACAGCATAGGTTTGGGACTTTTCATCTGCCAAATCCTTCTTTCTAGACATTGTTAGATTGTAGTTAGAGCAATGGAACTGGAAGATATCGTGAGCAATATGCCTTGAGTAGCTTCGAGTTGTTGTTAAATTGGCTTCTGCAGTAGGCTACCTTGTACAGGTACCCCATGAACTTGGACAGAAGTACATTTAGCCAATCCGAATTTAGCAAGGAAGTGTTCCTGTATAGGTCATCCAATTAAAGTACAGCAATGCTCCGGCTATTTATCCAATTAGAATTCGGCAATGTTCTGATCCTGTGCAGGCTGCCGGATAAGAACTTGGATCTATTGCATGCTGGCCAATCACACATACAGAGCTGCTGGTTTGATCTCTGCCACAGCTGAGTTTTTATCATAAATTAAGAAAGTTCTTTAAGGCCGGGCTCGGTGGCTCACACCTGTAATTCCAGCATTTTGGGAGGCCAAAGCAGGAGGATAGCTTGAGGCCAGGAGTTCAAAACTAGCCTGGGGAACATAATGAGACTTCTGTCTTTACAAAAAATAAAAAAATTAGCTGAGGATGGTGGGACACACCTGCAGTACCAGCTACTTGGGAGGCTAAGGTGGGAGGATCTCTTGAGCCTAGAATTCCAGGTTGCAGTGGGCTGTGATTGCATCACTATACTCAGCCTGGGCAACAGAGTGAGACCCTGTCTTTAAAAAACAAATTAATATTAATTCTTAATAATAAAATCACTCGTGTTGCTCATAACAAGTATTATTTATTTATTTATTTACTTTTATTTATTTATTTTTGAGATGGAGTCTTGCTCTGTCACCCAGTTGGGAGTGCAGTGGCACAATCTCGGTTCACTGCAACCTTTGCCTCCCAGGTTTAAGAAATTCTTCTGCCTCAGTTTCCTGAGTAGCTGAGACTATAAGCATGAGCCACCACGTCTGGCTGAGTTTTGCATTTTTTTTTTTTTTTTTT
>NW_016107402.1:1990602-2012415 GCF_001604975.1 Cebus imitator
TTTTTTAGAGACGGGCTTTCACCATATTGGCCAGGCTGGTCTCAAACTCCTGACCTCGAGATCCACCCACCTCGGCCTCCCAAAGTGCTGGGATTACAAGTGTGAGCCACCGTGACTGGCCTTGTTTTATTATTTAATTGACAAAAACACGTTTAAAAATGACCCACGTCTATTGTGAGAGGGTCTCTGGAAAGGACACGCACTGGGGAGAAAATTGGCAACAGTTTATTCCAAATGACAAAAGCAGCCCACAGTCCTCATGGATAACCTTTGCAGAGGGCCTCACCGCCAGCAACTTCCTCCGACCCCTGGGTGGCCTCAACCAGGACCTTCTCACTGGGAATGGCCTTGGCTATTTGTGAATGAGCTGCCTGCCCATTGCCCCTAGGACGGTCCATGGGTGGCTTGGGTCCTCTGCCCAGGGCGGCACCTACCTCAAGGCCCGTCACCTGGAGATGGGGCCAGGTTGTGCAGACTTGCCGCCTGCTTCCTGGAGCAAACAGTTGGGGGTAATCCCCAGAGGAGATGTACACACAGTCTACTCCCAGCTAGCAGCCAGCATTCTTGTCACCGCCCAGATGAGGCCTGGTTAATTACTGACCAGAGAACAGTGGTGGCTGAATCCTTGGCATAAGTTCCTGCCTCTAAACGTTCCAGGGGTCCTTGTAGCCTGCGGGCCAGTTTCTTTGCTCACCCGGCAAAGAGGTGCATTCACCATCAACCACAGCAAGAAGGATTTGCGTTCAAGGAAGACTTACAGTTCTCCAGGGGTGTCCAGACCCTGGTATGGGGCCTCGGGAGCCACAGAGTTTCTTCTGCACAGCAGAGAAGCATGCCTGCCCAGCTCAGCTGGCTTGCAGCATGATCCGGCTTCAGAGGCGGAGTGCTGACGGACGGGATGTTCGGTCAGCAAGCAAGGGGCAGCATGTGTGGCCGGCTCTTTGGGCAAGTAACTTTCCCTGCCTGGCCTCGGTGTTCCCATGTGTCAGATGGGGATGCTGGAGGACGTGATTTCAAGGGTCCCTCGGTCCTTCCTTTCAGGCCTCATCCCCCTTGTCTGGCTATGCCCAATCCTCCCTCAACTCCTCAACCAACACCCTCTTTCTTAACCAGACAGATATCCTCCTGACTCTACACCCCTCCCTTCCTCCACAAAGCCCTCTCCACCCGCCTTCTCCTGTGCAGGTTCTGTCCAAGCTGCAAGATCTGACTAAATCCCTTCTCCAGGAAGTCTGATGCCCCTTCTGGCTACACCAGCCCTCATGAATCTCCCTCTCTCTGGGTGGTTCCACATGCAAAGCCAGAACTTCTGAACTTCTTCCAGGTTTCTGGAAGAACAACAGTCAGTACTAAATAGTGCTGCCTGAGTGCAGGCACTGGGGCAAACACCATGCACATGCTAATGCAGGTCATCCTCACAGCTCTGCTCTTACTCTCAATTTACAGAGGAAGAAAGTGAGTCCGGAGGGGTTAAGCAACTTGTCTGCAGACACACAGCTTGTATGTGGTGTCTGCAGTTGGTTTCAGAACTGTGCTGCCCAGGAGGGCAGCCTCCAGCCCTGAGTAGCCATTTGAGCACTAGAGGTGTAGCCGGTGTGAATTGAGATGTGCTGTGCATGTGTAATGCACACCAGGTTTTGAACGGTTGGTGTGACAAAATGAATGCACTGTATCACATTAAGATTTTTGTATTGATTTCATGGTGACATATTTTTCCTATATTGAGTTCAATAAAATATATTGTTAAAATTAATATCACTGCCGTCTTTACTTTGTGATGTGACTACAAGAAAATTTAAAATTATGTAGTTAAAAATTATAGTTTGGTTAAAATCATGTAGTTAAATTACATAGACAGTGCTGTTCTAAAATCTGTGTTCATAAGCACTCTGCTGTACTGCCTGTCTCTTGCGTTAAGGTGGTGGTGGTGGTGGTGATGGGGGTGGTGACGGTGACAGAGGTAGTGATGGAGGTGGTGACGGAGGTGGTAAAGGTGAGGGAGGTGCTGATGGAGGGGGTGATGGAGGTGGTGATGGAGGGGGTGATGGAGGTGGTGATGGAGGGGGTGATGGAAGTGGTGATGGAAGTTGTGATGGAGGTGTTGATGGAAGTGGTGATGGAGGGGTGATGGAGGTGGTTGTGGAGTTGGTGATGGAGGTGGTAAAGGTGAGGGAGGTGGTGATGGGGTGGTGATGGAGGGGGTGATAGAGGTGATGATGGAGGTGGTGATGGATGTGGTGATGGAGGTAGTGGTGGAGGCGGTGATGGAGGTGGTGAGGGAGGTGGTGATGGAGGGGGTGTTGGAGGGGTGATGGAGGCGGTGATGGAGGTGGTGATGGAGGTGGTGATGGAGGCAGTGATGGAGGTGGTGATGGAGGTGGTGATGGAGGGGTGATGGAGGTGGTGGAGGGGGTGATGGAGGTCATGATGGAGGTGGTGAGGGAGATTGTGATAGATGGGTGATGGAGGTGGTGAGGGAGGTGGTGATGGAGGTGGTGATGAGGGGGTGATGGAGGCAGTGATGGAGGTGGTGATGGAGGTGATGATGGAGGGGTGGATGGAGGCAGTGATGGAGGTGGTGATGGAGGTGATGATGGAGGGGTGATGGAGGTGGTGATGGAGGGGGTAATAGAGGTGGTGATGGAGGTGGTGATAGAGGTGGTGATGGAAGTGGTGATGGAGGTGGCGAGAGAGGTAGTAATGGAGGTGGTGAGTATGATGGAAGTGGTTATGGAGGTGGTGAGAGTGATGGGGGTGCTGATGATGATGGAGGTGGTGATGGAGGTGATAAGGTGATGGAGGTAGTGAGGGTGATGGAGGTGGTGACGGAGCTGTCGATGGTGTGTGCTGGAGTTGGTGATGATGATGGAGGTGGTGATAATGATAGAGGTAGTGATGGTGATAGAGGTGATTATGGAGGAGATGGTAGAGGTGGTGATGATGGTGAGGTTGGTGAGATGTTAGTGGCAGTGAGGTGGATGATGGATGAAGCCATGTTGCTATGGTCTGAATGTTTGTGTGCCCACCAAATTTATATGTTGAAACATGAACACCAGTGTGAGGATATTAGGAGGAGGGCCTTTGGGGGTGATTAGATTATGAAGGCACAGCCCTCATGAATGGAATTAGTGCCCTTATAAAAGAGGCCCCAGAGAACTCCCTTGCCCTTTCCACTAGGTGGGGACGCTGTGAGAAGCCATCATCTATGAACCAGAAAACAGGTCCTCAGCAGATGCCAAATCTGCTGGCACCTTGGTCTTGGACTTCTACTTCCAGAACTGTCAAGTACATATTTCTGTTGTTCATAAGCCACTCAGTTTATTGGCATTTTGTAATAGCCTCAAAAGACTAAAACATCTCATTACAGCAGCTAATATTTTAAAAGAAATATGTTCTGCTGAAAAATACATGTCCACTGTAAAAAAAAAAAAATGCAAACAATACAGAGAAAGTGAAAGTTTTCCTGTATTCTTTTATTCTTTTACTTCGGACATTGCCGTGCCACTAGTTACAAGGCAGTGCAGGGTTCCAGCATTTTTTTTTAAAGACAGAGTCTTGCTCTGTCGCCCAGAGTGGAGTGCAGTGGTGCAATCTCAGCTCACTGCAACCTACGCCTCCTGAGTTGAAGCGATTTTCCTGCCTCAGCCTCAGAGTAGCTGGGATTACAGGCGCCTGTCACCATGCCTGACTAATTCTGTGTTTTTAGTAGAGATGGAGTTTCACCATATTGGCCAGGCTGGTCTTGAACTCCTGACCTCAAGTAATCCACCCGCCTCAGCCTCTCAAAGTGTTGGGATTACAGGAGTGAGCCGGCCTTCCAGCCTTTTTATGTATACAGAAACATGAGGAAGATATATACTTAAAAAAATGGTTTAATAATATTTATTCAGTTCTGTAACCTGTTTTCCTACCTGGCAATGCGTCATGTCTACTTTTCTCATCAGCATACATGGATTTATTTTGTCCTTTTTACCAGCTGCATAGTATTCCTCTGCATAATTCTGTCAAGTCATTTGATAAGCCCCCAATTGATGCCCACTGAAGTCGTTCCTAGTTTTCACTATTTTAACCAGTGATTTAATGAACATCTTGTACAGAGGTCTTTGGACTTTTGTGCCAGCATTTCTGTAGGATTGAGTTGCAGAAGCAGAATTGCTTGGCTAAAGTATTTGCACATTTGCTATTTTGCCTCAGATTGCACCCTGGTCCCTCAGACGCGGCCCTCTTGAACATGCTATGTGCGAGGTCATACTTCATCCTGCTTCAGCTTCATCCAGTTTTGCTAGGACAGGAGCAGGAGCCCGAGTCTTGTCACATGTGCCTTGCTACCCACCAGCTTCTGTCCTTACAATGCCAGAGTTGCTCTTCTGAAATCCGAACCTGACTACATCATTACCTCCCACTTCCCCCCACCCAAACCTTTGGGGCCACACAGCCTTTATGACCATGGAGCTTTCCCACGCCCTGTGAGGCCCCATGGGACCTGGCTCTGCTGACCTGGCCAGCTCCTCTCATGCAGGCTTCCTCTCCACCTCCGCAGCCACACCAGTTACCGAGTCTCCTGCGCTCTGTGTCCCTTCCCACCTCCTTTGCCTGAGCTGTATCTGCTGCCTGGAACAGCTTTCCAGCCCTCATCCTGCCCTTTGCCTATTTAACTCCTGCTTATCCTTCACCTCTCAGCCCCAAGGGCACCTCCTCAGGGAAGCCCTCCCTGATCTGCCCAGACTAGTCCCTCAGGAGATGCCAACCCTCCTTCAACACACCTTTCACTATAGGTGAGAACATGTTTGTCTGTGTGATTATCCTCCTCTTTGAAGGAAAGGGTCACTCCCCACGGTACCCCCAGGCCCCAGAGCAGTGTCTGGCTCCCAGATACTCAGTAAAGATTTCTCCAAAAAAATTCATAACATTTTGACCCATGAAATAGGTTTTTGTTTGGCCCTCTTTGCAATCTTGAGAAGGAAGTAGGGCTTGGAGTAACATTGCCATTTTAAAGAGGGGGAAACTGAGGCATTAAGAGGCAAACTTCTTCGTCTGAGATGACTCAGCATGTAAATGGCCAGGGCACGGGACTGAAACAGAACTCTCCCGCTTCCAGCTCTTCCACCGACACTTTCACACCTGAGCTCACCTGAGCTCCGATTCCTTCCTTTACCATCTTCAGAAAACACCATCTCTTTCAGTTTTTCTTTTGCCTCTATTGCTACGTCTTCGATCCAGCCTTTTATGGTTCTGAACAAGAGCCTCACAGAGGTGCTAGAGGTGGCCGGCCCCTTGCAGGTGAGGCTCACGTGCCTCATCTTACACACGACAGAACCAGGGTGCAGGGAGCGCCCATCACTCTCTGTATGGGGACCCCCACAAAGCATGTTCATGCACCTAGTGAACAAAATATGCTGTGCACCTACTGTGTGCAGGTCTCTGCTCTCAGCGCTGAGGACACAGCAGCAAACAAGAGACACTCGGTCCCTGATCTCAAGGAGCTGACATTCTACAGGGGAAAGACAATACAAAAACTCAGTAATTTCAGAATATAATGTGTGTTGTGGAGAATTTTTTTTTTTTTTAAAGGAAAAAGGGACAGAGAGTGACTGACCACAGTGGTCAAAGGGGCTTCTCTGAGGAGCTGACATTTGAGATGAGACATGAATGATGGGAAGGAGGGAGCCATGGGAAGTTCTGGAGGAAGAGCATTCCAGGGAGAGGAGACTATAATGCAGGGGGCACAGCCAGAAGGCCCAGGTGCCTCGTGTGGAGTGAACGAAGTTGACAGTGCGGGCTGAAGCAGAAGGAAAGGAGGGCAGGGGGCAGAGCAGACAAGATCTGGAGGTCATGGTGAGAAGTGGCTTTTCCTCTAGTGTCACATGAAGTCAGTAGACAGTTCTGAGCAGGGGAGTCATACAATCTGATTTGCATTCTTAAAATACCACTCTGGCTTCTGTGTGCAGAAAGATCGTACAGGGGCAAGAATGAACAAGAGGCAAGTTAGAAGTGGTTAGTGGCACGGACCAGGCTGGTGGAGGTGGTAGAGGTAATGAGATTGATTCGGGAGCCAGCTGATTAACAGTGGACCCAGCTGGCACGGTCGCTCATGCCTGTAATCCTGACACTTTGGAAGGTCGAGGCTGGTGGGTGACTGAAGGTCAGGAGTTCGAGACAAGCCTGACCAACATGGAGAAACCCCATCTCTGCTAAAAATACAAAATTAGCCAGGTGTGATGGCGCACGCCTGTAATCCCAGCTGCTTGAGAGACTGAGACAGGAGAATTGCTTGAACCCAGGAGGCGGAGGCTTCAGTGAGCTGAGATCGTGCCACTGCATGCCAGCCCGGGCAACAAGAACGAAACTGTCTCAAAATAAATACTTAAACAGTGGACCCATGAGAATTGCTGATGGACAGGATGTGGGGCGTGAGGGAAAGAAGAGGAACCCAGGGTGCCTGCTGGGGTTTTGAGCTGAGCTTCCAGAGGAAGGCGATGGCTGAGGGGCGGGTGGTGAGCAGGTACGAGGGGGTGGGGGTCAGATTTTGACTGGGGACTTGTTAAGTTTGAGATGTTAATGAGACATCCAAGTGTCCCAGTAGAGTGGACAGGTGGATCTGTAAATCTTGGCTGGGGCAGATGTCCAGAGAGGTACACCCTTTCTACATTGGTGTAGAAATGGGACAGGGAGGTCATCGGCCTCCTGACCCCCGCCCAGTGCTCCTTCCCTCTCTCTCACTCCCGCAGCCCTCCAGGCAGATCCTCCCGGAGCAGGCAGTCAGGTGGGCCCCAAGGAGATGCAGGGCCCTCCCTTCCGCTTTCCCCTCCTGCCCTGGCTCTGTTCCCCTGGCAAATAGCCCCGAACCTCCTGAGCTGCTATATTTCAGAAAAGTGTTCCAGTTTGGCAAAGTAAACACAGTAGAGGAGAAAGGCAACACCTTGCAAAACAGCGCCAGGCCCCCAAAGGAGAATTTTCTTGGTCTTTTCTTTAACTTTCAGCACTGGCCTCAAGCCAAGAATGTGTCCTGTATTTTCTTCCTTGGTCCCTCCCCAGCGCCCACCACATCGCTGGTGTCTGAGATCCCCAGGGCTCTCATCTGCCAGCGTGAGAGCGGAGCGGCTGAGCTGGGAAACCCCGGAATGCCAGGTCCTCCTCTTCCCTCCCACAAAGCCCAGGGCTTCCAGCTGCTCAGGAGGGCAAGGAGGGTGGCTCTCGAGTGGGACTGCCTTGCTCTGTCGGAGTCCTGGCTCAGCTGCCTCCTGCACTTGCTAGCCATGTGACCTCAGGCGAGTTACTTCCCTCTCTGTGCCTCAGTTTCCTACCCTGTAAAATGGGGATATAGTGGTTCTACCTGATAGGTTTGCCTGATGAATGAATGAGCTGATAAATACAAGGCTTAAAACGATGCCGGGGAAGTGGTGAGGGCTCCATAAATTATCGCAGTTGTTTGGGTTGCCCTGGGCTTGGACAAGATAACACAGCCCCAGAGGGGCGCTGCCTGAGCTCTAGGACCAGCTCCACCCTGTACCACTCAATCCCCGAGTGCCTTGGGGAGGTCCTCACTAGGTTTGCCGGGTCCTCCCAGGTTTGCCGGGCCCTCCCAGGTTTGCTGGGCCCACAGGGTCTGTGCCTGGAACAGAGGCGGAGTGCACGGTGGATGTTGACTCATGGAAAAACAGCCCAGAAAAACCTGGGCTCCCTAAATCCAGTCCAGGCCTCCGACCTCAGCCCAGCCACACTCAACATGACGATGCCTGAAATTCCACCATTATTGCTTCACTTCTTTAGCTTAGAACTTTGCCCTGGTAAAAATACAGAGACCCCAGGAAAGAGTCACCCATCCAGTCTTCTGTCATTTATCCCTAGTGTTGGGCAGTTTGTTAGCTGTTTTTCTGAGAGCAGATATGGGAAGGGCAAGCATGCCGTCCCTCCAGTCCCTCCCCTCCTCTGCTTAGACCCTCAGGACTTCTGCTGCCTGCTGAGGGAAGTCTAGGTTCCCCAGCCTGGCCTGCAGCCCATGTGGGGTCTGGTCCCCACGTGCGTCTTGTGCACATTCTCAGCAGGCACACGTGCTCCCCTGGCCAGCCTGGATTTCTCCTTCCAACTCACTTGGGTTTTCTGGCCCTGGTGCCTTTGCTCATTCAAGCCCTGCCATCAAAATTCCGTCCCATCCCCCTGCTCCACTATGCGGTTCTTTGCTTCTCTTGGATGCGCTATGTCAAGGCCTCTCAATCTCGGTGGCACCCCTAACATCTGGGAGGGGTTGTTTTTTTTTTTTGAGAGAGAGTCTTGCTCAGTCACCCAGGGAGTGCAGTGGTTCCATCTCAGCTCACTGCAACCTCTGCCTCCAGGGTTCAAGTGATTCTCCTGCCTCAGCCTCCCAAGTAGCTGGGATTACCGGCATGTGCCACCACACTCAGCTAATTTTTGTACTTTTAGTAGAGACGGGGTTTTACCATGTTGGCTGGGCTGGTCTTGAACTCCTGACTTCAGGTGATCTGCCTGCCTCATTCTCCCAAAGTGCTGGGATTACCGGCACCACCTCGTCAGGGCCTCTCCAGATTCCCCACCAACAACCTTCTCCTCCAGCAAGTTGCTCTGATCCTTCGTCCCACTTGATTTTCTCACAGCCTTTATCGTGATCGGAAGCTATGCTCTCTGTTTACTCACTTCCTTGCCTCTTCATAGTCTTCCCCAACCGGAATGGTCAGCTTCTCATGCAGGGGACTTTGTCCTGTCTACTGCCGCTTCCTCAGAGCCAAGAGCTCTACCGAGCACACAGTAGGTATCTGCGCCCAGCCCGGAATAATACTTGATTGTGGGGACCATTCTGCTCATTGTAGGGTGTTTAGCATGTCTCTGGCCTCTACCCAGTAAAAGCCAGCTGCATCTCTCCAGATTGACAACCAAAAATGTCCCCAGAGGGGGGCGGTCACAGTGGCCCCTGGCTGAGAACCACTCACTGGTGTATAGTATATGGCAAAGGGACTGGGGGGAACTGGGGTCACCCTTGGCCCTGCTTCTGCCAGCTGTGGGACTTGCACAGGGGCTCTGTGAGCCTCGACTTCCTCAGCAGCAAAGGGCATAAAAAAGCCTGCCTTACAGATGGCATTGACAAGGGATGATTGTCATAAAGTACCGTATCTCACTTTTAATAGGTGCTTGAAAAATTGAAGCTAAAATTCAAATGGCAGCAATGCAATCTGACTTGGGCTAAATTCCTCTTCCCCAGTTTTCCTCATTGCAGGAAATGGCACCCACTCCCCAGCCCAGTTCAGCCAGCCCCCACACCCTGGAATCTTCCTTGATTTCTTTCTTTCTTTTTTTTTGAGACAGGATCTCACTCTGTTGCCCCGGCTGGAGTGCAGTGGTGTGATCACAGCTCACGGCAGCCTCGACTTCCTGGGGTTCAGGAGATCCCCTCACTTTAGCCTCCTAACTCAGACCGCAGGTGTGTGCCACCACACCTGGCTAATTTTGGTATTTTTTATAGAGATGGGGTCTTGCCATGTTGCCCAGGCTGGTCTTGAACTCCTGAACTCAAGTGACCTGCCTGCCTTGGCCTCCCAAAGTGTTGGGATTACAGGCATGAGTCACCATGCCCGGTTATCTTCCTTGATTTCTATACGCCACACCTGTCATCAGCAAAAGCTCTGGCACTGCCTCCAAAACCATCCAAAATCCAGCTGTTCCCCCCAAATCTCTTTCTCCCACAGACACTGTAGCAGCTCCACATAAGCCTGATTCCATTCCACCGCTCCAATCCACTCTCCACAGGCAGCCGGAGGGTCTTCAGATGTGACTGGAGTTGAATGCACAGGGCTTACGGCGGTCTTCACTTACCCAGACCTGCCTGCCTTTCCTCTGCTGGCCTGTGGACATCAAACTCACCGACCCTGTTCCTAAGACAGAATTGCCTGTAATCCCAGCACTTTGGGAGGCTAAGGTGGGAGGATCCCTTGAGCCCAGGAGTTCAAGACCAGCTTGGGCAACATAGTAAGACTCTGTCTCTAAAAAAAATTAAAAAGATGAGGTGGGAGGATCACTTGAGCCCAGGAGGTCAAGGCTGCAGAGAGCCATGATTGCACCACAGCACTCCTGCATGGGTGACAGAGTGAGACCCTATGCCAAAAAAAAATATTGCAACCACTGCCTCAATGGCCTGGGCACTTGGGGCCACCTGCCTGGCACATGGGGTCTCAGTGCCACCTAGCTAGGGTCTTCATGCCTATCATGTCCCTGCTCCCACACCACCTCCTCAGGGCCTCCCCAGACTCCCCACCTACGACCTTCTCCTCCAGCAAGTTGCTCTGATCCTTCGTCCCACTTGATTTTCTCACAGTCTTTATCGTGATCGGAAACTATGCTCTCTGTTTACTCACTTCCTTGCCTCTTCATAGTCTTCCCCAACCAGAATGGTCAGCTTCTCATGCAGGGGACTTTGTCCTGTCTACTGCCGCTTCCTCAGAGCCAAGGGCTCTACAGGGCACCCACGCGGTAGGCACCTCATAAGTGCTCATTGGAATGCAAGACTCAAGCTGTAAAGTGCTGCCCATCTTGCAAATGCAGCTCAGATGTCACCTGCCCCCATCCTTTCCCCAGAGGGAAGCCACCAGAACCTCTGTCTCTCTCTCCTTTGGCTAAGCCCTGTGGCCCTGTGGTCAGTTCTTGTGATTTTTGTGGGATGCTCCCTTGAGCAGGCATCTGAAGCTGAGATGGGTTTGTTTTCGTGGAGAAGGGTTCTGTGATCTGTTAGTGATGTCTGCTGTGAGCAGAGGAGGGGAGACGGGGAATTAGCTGTGCTGCACATTTCATATTCCTGGAAAATTGTATGTCGAGTACATTAGGGCATAATTTAATTTAATTTTTTTTTTTTTTTTTTTTAAGACAGAGTCTTGCTTTGTCACCCAGGCTGGAGTGCAGTGGCACAATCTCAGCTCATCGCAACCTCCGCCTCCCAGGTTCAAGTGATGCTTGTGCTTCAGCTTCCCAAGTAGCTGGGATTACAGGTGCACGCCACCACGCCTTGCTAATTTTTGTATTTTCAGTAGAGAGGGGTTTCACCATGTTGGCCAGGCTGGTCTTGAACTTCTGACCTCAAGTGATCCACCCGCCTTGGCCTTCCAAAGTGCTGGGATCACAGGAGTCAGCTAATACACCTGGCTGATTTTATTTAATCTTCATGGGTAGGACTTATCATCTTCATTTTATAAATGAAGAGACCAAGGAACAGAGAGATTATGTAGCACATCCCAGCTAAAAGGTCCCTCAGCTAAAGGCAGGCAGAGTAGGATCTGTGGCCCAGAGTCCATACTTTTCTCATGAAACCAGGCAAGAACACAGATGTTCCCAGAGGCAAAACTGTCCTCCATGGCAGGTTCACAGACTCCCTCTTTCCTGACTGATCACAGATCCGTCCCCATGCCTTCCATCATTACCAGTCCTCAGTCCTTGTGACCAGGTCTGGCTTTACTCAGGGACTGCGACAGCTGGCAGCAGGCCAGCGTCACCAGCACCCCTGAACTGCTGGTTTTCCCCTCTGTCATGGGAGGCTGGAGCTTAGGTATCTATCTCTCAAGGGTGGAACCGGGTGAGTTTGTAAAGAGCTTAACGAAATACCCGTTTCACAGCTCTCAGAGCCAGGCAAAGCTAAGCGCTCTGTGCAAGGTTCTTAGAGAGCAATTAACGAAAACCTTTCTCGGGGGAGTTGGAAGCTTTGTGGTGGGGGTGGGGGTGGCAGGGAGTGGGAAGAGGGAAGAGCAGGGTTGACAGCTCAGGCCCAGCTTACCCCTTCCTGGAGATGTGATCTTGAATAAGTGATTTCACTGTGCTTACTCTCAGCCTTTTCATCTAATTCAAGTGGGGATAATCAGACCTACCTTCCTTGGTAATTTTTTCTTTTTTCTTTAAAGACGAGGTTTCACCATGTTGGTCAGGCTGGTCTTGAACTCCCAACCTCAGGGGATTCGCCCACATTGGCCTCCAAAGTGCTTGGATTACAGGCGTGAGCCACCACGCCCGGCCCATTGCTTGGTAATTTTTAAGATAGAGAATTTAATTAAGTGAAGTTCCTGGAACAGTGCTAGCACACATTGGTGCTTATTAAACCTTTCTTGATGAATGAACAAAGTGGATAACTGTTGAATGCGCTGAGCTTTATACGCAGATCTGAATCCCATGCTGGTTTGGTTGGCTGTCTGCACCCACTATGCCTGGAACAGAATAGTCACCTAATATGTATTTGCTGAAAAAATTCTTCTAAGTCCAACTTAAGGAAGCTTTCGGGCACACACACACAAAAATCATACAATGCATTCCAAAGTAGATAGAATTTGTTCAGGTGATGATAATGAATCAAGTCTTCAAACCTAGTATCAGGAAGCCTCATCTGTGAACCAGGAAGCAAGCAGAAAAGACCTCTGAACACAGGCAAGTATAAAGTTCATGCACCGATACTGATGACTTTTTTCCTAGAAATACACTCTGACTCTCATTTGTAACCTGGTTACTCTTGGCTTACAAAACAACTTCTGTTAAGGTTTTCTAGACTGGAAGAAGCAAGTTGGAGAGGAAGAAATCCTGGGAGATGGAGAAGCACTTGGACAGAAACAATTCCAGGTTGGGCGCTGTGCTCATGCCTGGAATCCTGGCACTTTGAGAGGCTGAGGTGGGAGGACTGCTTGAGCCCAGGAGTTTGAGACCAGCCTGGGCAACATGGCAAAACCCTGTCTCCACAAAAAAAAAATACAAAAATTAGCCGGGTGTGGTGGCATAACCTGCAGTCCCAGCTACTCAGGGGGCTGAGGTGAGAGGATGGCTTGAGCTCGGGGAGCCAGGACTGCACCAGTGTCCTTCAGTCTGGGCAGCAGAGCATGGCCTTGTCTCAAACAACAGCAACAAGAAAAAAGACAAAAAACAATTCCAGCAGGAAGCTGGGCTTCATATCCATAAAATAGGAATAATAAAAATTCAAGAAAACCCCGTGATAATCTGAATCCTGGTAAGCTGTCATTGGTAACTGGCTCCAGGTCTCTAGAAGTCAAGCCAGCTGGCTACGCAGGTGCCGTACGTGAGATAATGCAAGTTCGCATTTGAAATGATTGGAGTTCGTGGGCCCCACTTTCAGTGTTCTGGTGGGGTTTCTACTACGGCACTACTTCTCATTTATTGAGGGCTTTGTGTATTCCAGATGTTTTATGTACACTTCCTCACTTAATCTTACAATCAGCCTGTGAGATTGTACTATTATCCTGTTAATATCAGGCATGGCTTCTCATCCTTTGCACTGTTGATTTGTTTGAGGGGCTGTCCCGTGTGTTGTAGGAAATTCAGCAGCCTCCCTGACCTCTGCCCACCAGATGCCAGTAGCATCTGCCACCTCCCAGTCATGACAACCAAAATTGCCAGATCTCCCTGGCACAGAATTGGCCCCAGCTGAGAAAATGTTAGAAATGTGGGAACTGTGGCTCAGAGAGAGTAAGAGTTGTCCAGGGTCACACAGCTTGCAAGTGGCTGGGCTGGGATTACACCCAGGTCCACAGGTGCCAGAGCGCGAGCCCTGATGCCCTAAAGGTTGTGCCTAAGTTACTCCATAGAGATTGCAGGAAGGCTCCAATGGGACCACATCCCAGAATAGAAGTCATAAGTGGCTGTTATGAATGCATCAGTGGCTAACCTAGGCTCATTGGGATGAACTTAGCACTTGGGGACAGATTCCCCTGAACTGTACTCTTGGTCTCCCTGACTCTCTCCTGCATTTCCACAGAGGGTTCCTCCCAGTTTCCTTCCCACAAGGTGGAAGCAACAATAAAGGGCCATATCTGGGTCCTTGGTATCCCATTTTTGTTAGACAACTGGTGTCTTTAAAGGGTGAATTTTGGGAAGAAATCCCCCTCTCTGGGTTTATGGGGTTACCATCTGAGCTGGCTGTCCTAAGGCCATAGTGAAGGATGACAGGGTGAACAGAACCCAAGGACCCCAGTGAATTCAGTGAGGCCCGTGTTGAGGATTCCCAGGCCGTATGTGGGCTCAGTGATGAGCAGGGCCACCTGCCTGGGTGTGAGAGGAGGAGAGTGGCAGGTCGTTTCCATCCCTGCCTTGGGGTTAGAGGGAGTTGATCCTCTGGCAGGTCCTGGGTGAGGAAGACAGGGCTTCGGCAGAGGAAGGGGCCTCTGCCTCCTTCTGGGCCTCACTCACTAGGATCTGTGCCTGGGGGAGCTTGGGTGTTCTGGTGGGGGGGCGCTCTCGGGGATGCAGAGGGGCCTCCTGCACAGGGAGGTAGACAGGGAGCTGGGCGCTTACTGAGGCTGCTGAACAGAGGCTGAGAGGTGTGGCAGGTGACAAAGGTCACTTTACCTCATGCTGCCCTCTGGGCTTATTTCCTTCCTTGCTCCCTTCCCCCACTCAGGGACTTAGTGATCTCTTGTTTTTTTGTTTTTTTTTTTGTTTTTTTTGAGACAAAGTCTTGCTCTATTGCCAGGCTGGAGTGCAGTGGCACGATCTCGGCTCATGGCAACCTCCACCTTCCGGGTTCAAGTGACCTTCTTGCCTTAGCTTCCTGAGTAGCTGGGATTACAGGGCACGCACCACCAGCTAATTTTTTGTATTTTTAGTGGAGATGGGGTTTCACCAGGTTGGCCAAGGTGGTCTCGACCTCTTGACATTGTGATCCACCTGCCTCAGCCTCCCAAAGTGCTAGGATTACAGATGTGAGCCACTGCACCCGGGCTCTTGTTTGTTTTTATTTTTTGAGACAGAGTCTCACTCTGTCACTCAGGTTGGAGTGCAGGGCCATGATTATAGCTCACTGCAACCTCGATCTCCTGGGCTCAAGTGATCTTCCCACCTCAGCCTCCCAGTAGACAAGACTACAGGTGCTTACCACCACACTGGCTATAGTTTTTGTATTTGTGGTAGAGATGGAGTCTTGCTATATTACCCAGGCTGGTCTTAAACTCCTGGGCTCGAGCAATCCTCTTGCCTCAGGCTCCCAAAGTGTTGGGATTACAGATGTGAGCCCCCAATCCTGGACAACCTCTTAACAAGAGTTTAAGACCAGCCTGGGTCTTCAACTGAGGAGCTCAGCTGCACTATGTGGAATGCAGGCAAGAGCTTTAAGACTGTGCTTTAAGCAGACCACCAAAGGGAGCTCTGTGCTCCCCTCCCCAGGACAGTAGGGATTAGTGAGAGGCCCCCCAAAAAGAGGCGGACTCTCTAAGGACAGGACTTGGAGCTGTCCCCTACTGTTGACAACTGTGGAGCCAGAAGATTTTGGCCAAAACATTCTTTACAGAAACCACCCTCCCCAAGGTGAGCAGCAGGTTCAGATCTTGACCTGGAGGGATTGAAGCACCTGAAACAATTTCACCATTATCTATAAGGATGGCTTCACACACATGCAACAGCCTATTGGGAATTTTTTTTTTTTTAAAGACAGGATCTCACTCTGTTGCTCAGGCTAGATGCAGTGGCACCATCTCGGCTCACTGCAACCTCCGCCTCCGGGTTCAAGTGATTCTCATGCCTCAGCCTCCTGACTAGCTGAGATTACAGGTGTGTGCCACCACTCCTGGCTAGCTTTGCTATGTTTGCCAGGCAGGCCTCGAACACCTGGCCTCAAGTGTCCGCCCACCTTGGCCTCCCTAAGTGCTGGGATTACAGGTGTGAGCCACCATGCCAGGCCACCGTACACTATTAACAGTGGTTTTCCCTGGGGAATAGAATTTTGCATAACTTGTCTCTACTTTTTCGTGGTGTGTGTGCTTGCCTGCTGATAGAATAAACGTATAGTCAGTCTTCCACATCCATGGGTGTGCATCTGTGGCTTCAACCAACTATGGGCCGAAAATAGTCAGAAAAAAGATGGGTGGTTGCATCTGTACTCAACATGTGCAGACTTTTTTCCTTGTCATTATTCCCTAAACAATACACAATAGCAACTAATTACATGGCATTCATATTGTGTTAGGTATTATAAGCAATCTAGAGATGACTTAAAGTACAGGCATACATCAGAGACACTGCAGGTTCAGTTCCAGACCACCGCAATAAAGAGAATATCGAGGTACACTTGAGTCACACACACTTTTTGGCTTCCCAGTGATGTGCACTCTGTACTGTAGTCTTTTTTTTTTTTTTTTGAGATGGAGTTTTCACTCTTGTTGTCCATGCTGGAGTGCAATGGTGCGATCTTGGCTCACCCCAACCTCCGCCTCCCAGGTTCAAGTGATTCTCCTGCTTCAGCCTCGGAGTAGCTGGGATTATAAGCATGTGACACCACGTCTGGCTAATTTTGTATTTTTAGTAGAGATGGGGTTTCTCCATGTTGATCAGGCTGTTCTTGAACTCCCAACCTCAGGTGATCCACCTGCCTCGGCCTCCCAAAGTGCTGGGATTATAGGCATGAGCCACTGCACCCAGCCTATATTGTAGTCTATTAAGTGTGCAATAGCAGTATGTCTAAAAAACAATGTACACATCTCAATCAAGTAATACTTTATGGCTAAAACATACTAACAATCATCTGAGCTTTTAGGGAGTCATAATCTTTCTGCCGGTGGAGGGTCTTGCCTTGAAGTTGATGGCTGCTGACTGATCAGGGTGGGGGTTGCTGAAGGCCGGGGTGACTGTGGCAGTTTCTTAAAATAAGACGACAATGAAGTTTGCTCCATCAATGGACTCTTCCTTTCGTAAAATATTTCTCTGTAGCATGCGATGCTGTTTACCATTTTATCCATGGTAGGACTTCTTTCAAAATTGGGGTCCATCTTCTTAAACCCCACTGCTGCTCTGTCAACTAAGTTTATGGAATATTCAAAATCCTTTGCTGTCATGTCAACCATGTTCACAGTATCCACACCAGGCATAGATTCCATCTCCAGACACCGCTTTCTTTGCCCATTATTAAGAAACAACCCCTCATCGATTCAGGCTTCATTATGAGATGGCGGCAATTCAGTCGCATCTTCAGACTCCACTTCTAATTCTAGTTGTCTTGCTGTTTCTACCACAATGGCAGTGAATTCCTCAAGATTATCCATAAGTATTGGAATCAATATCTTCAAAACACCTGTTAATGTTGATATGTTGACCTCCTCCCATGAATCGCAAATGCTCTTAATAGGATCTAGAATGGTGACTCCTTCCCAATAGGTTTTCAATTTACTTTGCCCAGGCCCATGAGAGGAATCACTATGTATAGCAGCTATAGCCTTGCAAGCTATATTTCTTCAATAACAGGACTTGAAAGTCAAAATTACTCCTTGATCAATGAGCAACAGAATGGGTATTGTGTTAGCAGGCATGGAAACAACATTAATCTGGTATCTCTCCATCAGAGCTCTTGGGTGACCATGTGCATTGTCAATGAGCATTAATATTTTGAATGGAATCTTTATTTCTGAGTAATAGGCCTCAACAATGGACTTGAAATACTTAGTTGACCATGCTGTAAACAGATGCTCTGTCATCCACGCTTTCTTGTTCCATTCATGGAGCACAGGCAGAAGACGTGTAGCCCCATGAATTCTAAAGAGCCTCATGAATTTTGGAATGGTGGGTGAGCACTGGCTTCAACCTAAAGTCACCAGATGCATTAGTCCCTAGTAAGAAAGTCAGCCTGTTCTTGTAAGCTTGGAAGCCAGGCACTGACTTCTCTCTAGCTATGAAAATCTTAGATGGCATCTTCTTCCAATAGAAGACTGTTTCGTCTACGTTGAAAGTCTCTTGTTGAGTGTAGCTGCCTTCATGAATGACCTTAGCTGGACCTGCTGGAGAACTTGCTGCCGTTTCCACACCAGCACTTGCTTCACCTTGCACTTGTATGTTTTGGAGAGAGCTTCTTTCCTTAAACCTCATAACCAGCCTGTGCTAGTGTCAGACTCTTCTTCCGCGGCTTGTTTACCTCTCTCAGCCTTCATGGAATTGAAACAAGTTAGGGTCTTGCTCTGGATGAGGCTTTGGCTTTAGAGAATGTTGTGGCTGGTTTCATCTTCCTTCCAGACCACTCAAACTTTCTCCGTTATCAGCAATAAGGCTGTTTCACCTTCTGATCATTTGTGTGTTCACGGGAGTAGCACTTTTAATTTCCTTCAATAACTTTTCCTTTGGGCTCACAACTTGGCTAACTGATACAAGACACCCAGTTTTGGCTTATATCAGCTTCCAACACGTGCCTTCCTCACTAAGCTGAATGATTTCCAGCTTTTGATTTGGAGTGAGAGACATGCAACTCTTCCTTTGACTTGAACATTTCGAGGCCATTGGAGAGTTATTAATTGGCCTAATTTCAATATTGTTGTGTCTCAGGGAATAGGGAGGCCTGAGGAGAGGAAGAGAGATGAAGAACAGCCAGTCAGAACCAGTCAGAACCCACACAACACGGCACCCCAAAGCAATTATAATAGTAGCATCACTGATCACAGATCACCACAACATATATGATCATGAAAAAGTTTGAAATATTGCAAGAATTACCAAAATGTGATAAAGAGACAAGAAATGGGATCACGCTGTTGGGAAAACAGCGCCAGGAGACTTGCATGACACAGAGTTACCGCAGACCTTCCATTTGTGAAAAACACTATCTGTAAAATGCGATAAAATTGCCTGAATATGGGAGGAGGCGCGTAGGTTATATGCAAATTAGGAACCTGAGCATCCATGGATTTTGGCATCTTCAGGGGGTCCTGTAACCAGCCCCCCACAGATACTGAGGGATGAATGTATATTGCCTTGAGAATTAGAAAAAAAAACAACCAAATATCTTAGTTTTAAAGACGTGTATTTTTTTTTTTGAGTTTTGCATTTTTGCTCTATATTTTAAAGTAATTCTTTAACACATCACAACATTTGATTTGATTTGTGTTTTAGAAGGTTTTTTTTTGCATAAGCAAAACCCACCTGAAGTCTTATGAAATGAGGTGAAGGGTGAAAAATGATCTTATTAAAAATACAAGGTAGAAATTGGGCGCAGTGGTTCAAGCCTGCAATCCCAGCATTTTGGGAGGCTGAGGCAGACAGACACTTGAGGCCAGGAGTTCGAGGCCAACATAGCAAAACCCCTCTCTACTAGAAATACAAAAATTGGCTGGACATGTGGTGGCGGGCACCTGTAATCCCAGCCACTCAGGAGGCTGAGGCAGGAGAATTGCTTGAACCTGGGAGGTGGAGGTTGCAGTGGGCCAAGATAGCGCCACTGCACTCCAGCCTGGGTGACAGGTGAGACTCCATCTAAAAAAAAAAAAAAAAAAAAAAGCAAGGTAGAATATGTTTGTAAAGTGTGTTTTCCTCCCATCTAATTACTGTAGAAGTTTCCAGAGTGTACGAGCTGCTGAGCCCTGTGCTGGGTGCTTCAGAGAGTGGGGCAGTGGCTGGGGACACGACTCCAAAGCCTGCCAGCCAGGTTCTGCGGTCCCACTTGACCAGCAATCACCACGGGGAAGTTTCTTAACCACCTGAGGCTCAATTTTCTTGCCTGTAAAAAGAGAAGAATTGTGCTGTATCAGTATAGGACACAGAGGCCATTCAGGGCGTGTTAAGCAAGAAGATTTAACACATAGAATGAGGGGCTTACAAATGATTTGAAGGACCGAGGGGGCACTCTCTAGGTCGGGCCTTCAGAAACCATGTTTAGAATTGACCTTCAGGGGAGCTATTACCTATGAGCCCTGCTCAAGACAAACACCCTTAACTGCTAGTCAGGAGATGGGAAGGCAGATTTAGAAGCCACCTTTGCAACTATTATTTATTTCTTTTTTATTTTTTATAGAAACAAGGTCTCACCAGGTTGCTCAGGTTGGTCTCAAACTCCTGGGCTTAAGCTATCCGCCCGCCTCAGCCTCCCAAAGTGCTGGGATTATAGGCATGAGCCACCGCACCTTGGCACCTATGCATAAGGGCCACTGAACTCTACTGGAGAAAAATCTCATATTTCTTGCTGGCCAGAAGAAACAACTGAAAAAAAAAACAGAGAAAAGAGGCTTTTCGTTTCTTCCACCTATAAAAATCACACTAGAGCATCTAATTAACAGAACCTAATTCATATCCAAAATCCCAGGTACAAGGGAATCTAGGAAAAGCAGCTTTTATTTTCCAATCTTGTCAATAAAAGGTGACCCAGTCTGGGTCCTGTGAGAAGCAGAGGCCAAGAAAGAATTCAACATGCAAGGATTTTACTAGGGGAAATGCCTGGGCAGAAGACAGGAGAGAGCCGGGTAAGGCCCGGAGAGCCCTCAGATTGCAAAGCAAGTCTGACTCTAAGTGAAGGAGAGACGAGAGAGGGTTAGGTAGAGGAAACACTGAAGGCTGAGCAAACTTGGAAAGATTCTGCAAAGCCATCTGGGAGTCCTTGAACCAAAGTTGGTCACAAAGCAAGTCCCACACCCACAAGAAACAGGTCTGGTTAGTTAAGTATCCCTGTATATTCAGTCATGGATGGGACCATACCTTGGGGACAGATTTCAAAGCACAGCTGTTGAAACTCTGGGCAGTTCCACTTGCTGTAATAGGAAGATTACAAGGCAGTGCCCGTGGCTGCCCCTCTAGGTTCTCAAGGGTGGAACGGAGTTTGGGCAAATCAATCCACAGCACCCATCCTGATAGCGATGCCTGTTTCCTAGGGTAATTTGAGGATTAAATGAGATAATATGAACGTAGCACTACAACAGTGCCCAGCATAAAGCAAGTAAGTGCTCAGCAAATGTTGAGAGTTCATGGGAGATTCAAAAACAAGGAGACCCCTTCTTGCTCCCCAGGCCTTCTCCATCCTCCACCCTCTATGGGAGACCATGTTGAGCATCCTGGGAAACAAATCCTCATAGGAAGGCGTGCTGCAGGCCTGGAGGGTATACACTAGCTGTGCGTCCTCATTAGCAGGGAAGCACGTTACAATACGGGTGGGCTCCAGGTCCCACCCTGGATGTTCTGATTCAGCTGGTAGGGTGTCGGTACAGAGGTTTAACATGAAGCCTGCGGTTCTGAGACCCACGTAGGTTTGGGACTAAATTGGGGAAAGAAGGCAAGAAAGACGTTGAAGAAGAGATGAAGCATGATGAATAGGAGCTGAAAGTGAAAGAGCAGACATTCCAGGTGGCCGGAGTGCTGCCTACAAAGCGGGGTGGTTCAAGGAGCTCAGGGTGTTTGGGGACCCACAGGGATCTGTGTCATTGGTTGGAGGATTGTTTTTCTTTTACTGAACATTTGCTCGTGGCCAGGTTCAGCACAAAGGGCCTAGCATGCCTGCATCACGGAGTCCTCTCCATGGCCCTAGGAAGGCCGTATCATTATCACTCCACTTTGCAGATGAGGCAACTGAGGTTCAGAGAGGCTGAGTGACTTCCTCCAGGTTACACAGTTTTTTGGATTTTTTTTGTTTTTTGTTTTTGTTTTGAGACACAATCTCACTCTGTCACCCAGGCTGGAATGCAGTGGCATGATCCTGGCTCACTGCAATCTTCCACTCCTGGGTCCAAGTTATTCTGCCTCAGCCTCCTGAGTTGCTGAGACTATGGGTGCACGCCATCATGGCTGGCTAATTCTTGTATTTTTAATAGAGATGGGGTTTTGCTACATTGTCCAGGCTGGTCTCAAACTCTTGACCTCAGGTGATCTACCCGCCTCGGCCTCCCAAAGTGCTGGGATTACAGGTGTGAGCCACCACACCTGGTCTTCAGTAATTTTTTAGGATGAAGTCAAGCCAGGCATGGTGGCTCATGCCTGTAATTCCAGCAATTTGGGAGGCAGAGGAGGGCAGATCACTTGGTACCAGGAGTTCAAAACCAGCCTGTCCAACATGGCAAAACCCCATGTATATTAAAAAGTGCAAAAATTAGC
>NW_016107402.1:2012649-2019225 GCF_001604975.1 Cebus imitator
TGTCCAAAGCCCTGTACTTTTGGCATTCCTGGGAGCAGCTGTAGGAGCAGTGGGATCAGTAAGGGACACGTGTGTATAAAGTGTGGTGTCCAGGAACACAAGCTTCCCTGTCATCAGAAGTGGGTTCGACCTGCCACTCATTGGCTATGTGGCCTTGGACAAGTCATTTAACCTCTCTATGCCTTGTCTTCATCTGAAAAGTGAGGTTGTGATGCTCACCTTACGGGAGGTCATGTGATGACACGCGTTATAGCAGGAGATTCACTCAGCACAGGGCCGGGAACACAGGAAAGAGTTACTGGGAACTGTTGCTACCCACCTGTGCAAACACGTCGGGACTTCAACATGCAGGTAACGGGGAACTCAGAAGGGTTTCAAGGGAGATTGTAAATACCGCTAGAAGGCCTACTAGGGAGTAAAATCTCAAGTTGAAGAAATACCCTGGAAATGGTGAGCTTTCAGCCACCACCCAGTGGCCAAGAAGGCGTTGGGGCAGGTGTGAATTGCCGACACAGCTGGCTTTGTGCAGTTCAGGAAGTCTCACCATGTCCTCAGTCCATCCCTGCCATCACCCAATGCAGCAGAGAGCAGCTTAAGTCACCTCAGAAAATCCAAGGAGTTTCCCCAGCTGAGCTGGGGAGAAAGCCATCACACAGTGCCCAGTGTGACCCTGTTGGTGCCACAATCCGATAGAGATTCAGTGTATGAGGCCACTCTTGCATTGCTATAAAGAAATACCTGAGACTGGATAATTTATAAGGAAAGGAGGTTTCCCAGGCTGTCTGGGAAGCATAATGCTGGCATCTGCTTGGCTTCTGAGGAGGCCTCAGGAAACTTACAATCATGGTGGAATGTGGCAGGGGGGCACACACATCAGATGGACAGAGCAGGAACCACAGAGCAAGGGGGAGAGGGGCTACACACTTTTAAACAACCAGATCTCGTGATAACTCACTTCTGTGAGAACAGCACCGAGGGATGGTGCTAAGGCATTCATGAGAAATCACCTCTGTGAGTGATCACCTCCCACCAGGCCCCACCTCCAACACTGGGAATTACAATTCGCATGTGATTCAGGACCAGATCCAAACCATGTCACTCACTTCCTTAGCTATTAAGACAAAACACCAAACTGTGAAGTGTAGTTATTGCTTGGGTGGAATCATTGGAGATTCTTTCTCACCCCCTTGTGTTTTTGTAGGTTTGCCACCCTGAGTATGTGCTAATTTTGTTTTGTTCTTTGAAAAAGCAAAATAAATGTGACTTAAAAGGACAAAAATAGAAAAAGAAGGAAAAAAAAGGACAAAAAGAATCCCCTTTGTGGGAGGCTGACTCACACCTCCCACAGTTACACGGTAAGGTGCGCCCTCCTCTGCAGGGACAGGCCAGTGAAAAACGTCACAGTTGCCAGTCCTTTGCAAGCCCATGATGCCTTGTGTGTGGTTTAAGGCCGAGGTTTCCAAACTTCTTAGTCTCTGGACCACTTTACACTCTTAAAAGTCATTGAGTGACCAGGCGTAGTGGCTCAAACCTGCAATCCCAGCAATTCGGGAAGCTGAGGCAAGAGGATCACTTGATCCCAAGAGTTTGAGATCAGTCTGGGCAACATAGTGAGCCCTCATCTCTACAAAAAAATTAAAAATTAGCCAGGCATCGTGGCGGGTAGCTGGGGGACTCTAGCTACTCAGGGGGCTGGGGAGGAGGGTTTACTTGAGCCCAGGAAGTTGAGGCTGCTGTGAACTATGATCGTGCCTCAGCACTCCAGCCTGGGCAACAGAGTGAGATCCTACCTCAGAAAAAAAAAGAAAGAAAGAAAAGTCATTGAGAGTTTTGTTATATTTATTGCTAATTGTCGTGCTAGAAAGTGAAACTGAGAAACTTAATTAATTAACTAGGTAATTAATTAATTTAAAGTAGTAATTCTCAACCAGAGGCAGTTTTATCTTCCAGGGGACACTTGACGAGGCTGGAAGACATTTTTGTTTGTCACAGCTGGGGATGGGGCATGCTACTGGCATCTCGTGTGTATCGAGGCCACAGCTGCTGCTAAGTATCTGAGATGCATCCTATCGTGCACAGGTGTGTCCCCATAAACAGAATTATCTGGTCCAAATGTCAATAGCACCAACGTTGAGAAACTCTGATTTAAAGTGAGAGTAATCAATTCATTACATGTTAACACAAAACATTATTTTATAAGAAATAACACAAGTTTCCAAATTAAAACCAGTTAAAGGAGTGGCATTAATTTTGTATTTTTGCAGGTCTCTTTAATGATTGGCTTCACAGGAGACAGCTGGATTCTTTTTTCTTTTTTATTTTTTTGAAACAGAGTCACACTCTGTTGCCCAGGCTGGAGTGCAGTGACACAATCTTGGCTTACTGCAACCTCTGTCTCCTGGGTTCAAGCCATTCGTGCCTCAGCCTCCTTCATAGCTGGGATTATAGGTGTGTGCCGTGATACCTGGCTAAGTTTTTGTATTTTTAGTAGAGATGGAGTGTCGCCATGTTGACCAGGCTGGTCTCGAACTCCTGGCCTCAAGTGATCCGCTGCCTCAGCCTCCCAAAGTGCTTGGATTACAAGTGTGAGGTACTGAGCTGGATTCTTGTATCTATTTCTACATTCAATCTGTTGCAAAGTCACACATCACAGAACTCCCGGAAAACTCCATTAAATACTTGTGAGTGAATGAGAGTGATAAAGACACCATCTCAGGACAATTATAATGGTTTTGATCTTGTGGCCCCGCTCTAAGGGTCTTTGGTAAAAGGCGAATGATTCAAAGGGACTTCGGGATGCCCAAGGGTCCACAGACCACCTTTTGAGAACTGCAGCTGTAGAAAGACCTTCCCAGATGATTTCCAGAAACACCGGCGTGTTTTCAGTGCGAACACATCTGGCTCTGCCGTCCTGGGAGGGCAGTGGGGAGATGGGTTGGGGGAAAAAAACCCAGCCCCGCAGACCCCACCCCTCCCTGAAGACCCCACCCCTCCCTTCTCCTCAATGCTGTCAGCTGCTAGACAGTCAGTCACGGTAATTTCTAAGGACAGATCTCACGTTTCACCTCAGGGGCAGAAAACAAGAGGCTGGAGGAGTGGAAAGAAAAGAAAAGAGGAGGAAAAGTGGGGGGAGGTGGGCTCCCCTGGCTGCTTCTGAGAAGGAAGAAGGGGTGCTTGCTGCTGCCCCAGGGTCCCTGTGGGGTGTGGGTGTGTGTGGAGAGCCCACGCCTCGCCTTGCCCATGAGCCCAGCCCTGGGAACAGCAACCGAGGTGGCCCGCCTGTCTCTGAGTCACCCACCTGAGTTTCACAGGATGTGATAGGCTAATTTTGACAAAGAGAGAGGGAGCCCCAGCCTGTGAGGCCCAGGAAGGGTGAGACATGCTGAGGCCAGCGTCTCAACCTTTGTCTCTGAAAGGAGCGGTATGTCTAGGGCAGGAAGCCCACCAGCTTCCCCCAGCCCTACACTGTCCCCAAAGCGGAGCTCCTGCATGTTCCACGCCAGGGAGATGCAGAACTGGGGTTTAATCAAAGTTTGTCTGGCTCTGAAGCCCAGATTCTTAACCTCTACCCTACAAGTTGTGCCAATTACTCATGTACTCGTGTGCTCAGGTGCTTACTCACACGCCTGGTTATGGAGGGCCCACTCTGAGCCCTGTGCTAGATGCCAGACAATGAAACACACTCCCTGTCCTCCTCAAAGCTCTCGGTCTACCAGGTGGGAGGCGTGGGGAATGTAGCATTGAGCAAGCAGACAGGCTATTGGAATCGATTGTGCCGAGTGCTGTGATGGGGTAAGCAAAATGTAAGGAAGCCACTCTGGATGCAGGTTGGGGAGAGGGAAGCAAGGGTGGCTTCCTGGAGGAGGTGATGTATAAGCTAGTGGCAAGTAGGGACCCCCCAAACAAGGGGGAAGAGGAGCATCTTGGGCTGGAGGAATAGCATCTTGGGGTCACATACACATGCCCCTGCTCCCACTTTTGACTTGTTGCTGGAACACTAATTCCTAAACCAGGAGGAATTCAAGATGTCTGTTACAAGCCTCCATTTACCTTCTGTTTCTGGGGCAAGAATCAGATGGGACTGTCACTGAGAGAATACCAGCAGCCCCTTCCCCTGTGAGGAAGGTGGGGCCAGCAGCGGTGGATGGGGTCTCAGGGTGGCTGCCAGGCCCAGGGGGCAGGAGGCCAAGCTGTCTTTTTGAGTCTGTATTTGCACATGAAGCACTCTTGGTGGGCACTAACCCAGGCACTGGACATAAGTGTGTCATTGGAATTTTATAATCCTGGGAGGATGAATTTCTTAAGATATGAACACCCTTTCACTAAAGATCTTTCATCATTTCAAGCTCACATACTTCGAGCCTAATATCCACAAAGGTGGCTCACATGTTTGTTCACCTGCCAAATGGCTATGGTGTGAAGAGCTTACCATTTTCTTGGCCTGCCTGCTATGAAATTATGCAGGTTTCAGTAAATTATTTATTTATGGAGGGAGAATGTTCATAATTTCACATTTTGTGGGATGTTTTAATTGATGTGTCTTCCTATCATGCAACCTCTTTCTTGGTACTTTCACTACCTCATTTTGCAGATGAGGAAACTGAGGCTCAGAGAGGATTAAGGAATGAGGCTGGGGTCACAGAGCTGGTATTAGAACTCCAATAGCCCAGTAGAATTGGAATTGGAACTCAGGCAGCCTGATGTCAGAGCCCAACCTCCCAATTTCTACCCTGCTTCTCTTGTGCTAGAAAAATCCCTGAGTCTAGAAAAATCTCTGAATCTGAGATAGCCTCTTTCCTTCAGCCCATCTGAGCCTCAGCTACCCCAACTTCTAGATTGCCCTTTCAATCTTTTAACTCTCCCATGAGAATGCAGCAGTGAGAGAGAGACTGAAACCTCAGGAGTGTGTGCTTAAGGGTTTCTCATGCGACTCAGGGGCTGAGCCCCCGAAGAAAGTCATCCCCAGCATGTCTGGGCGAGCCTTCTTCCCCCCTGCTTTCCCCAAACAAGGCTACGAATGTGGAGTGAGAGGGGTTGCAGGAGGGGGTGCCAGTTGTCAGGGGTAGAACAAAGAGATCCTAAATGATCAAGAGGAGAGAAGTGATTTCTTTTTCTTTCTTTCTTTCTTTTTTTTTTGAGACGTAATTTTGCTCTTGTTGCCCAGGCTGGAGTGCAATGGTGCAATCTTGGCTCACTGCAACCTCCACTTCCCGAGTTCAAGCAATTCTCCTGTCTCAGCCTCCCAAGTAGGTGGGATTCCAGGCACCCACCACCACGTCCAGCTAATTTTTTGCATTTTTAGTAGAGATGGGGTTTCACCATGTTGGCCAGGCTGGTCTCAAACTCCTGACCTCAAGTAATCTGTCCGCCTTGGCCTCCCCAACTGCCAGGATTACAGGGATGAGCAACCACGCCCGGCCGGGGGAAGGCATTTCTTATTGCTTCAAAATAATTTCTCCCCTATTCCAAAAGCAAGAAAGAAAATTGAAGAACTTCTAGTAAGCCCAAGGAAGAAAGTTTAAAATCCACAACTCCGTCACTCATGCATAAACACAGCATCTTAGGTGTGATTTCTTCTGGGCTTTTGTCTATGCATCGTTCAATATACATGTTTATATTTATACTAATGAATGTATTCATAGCATTTTATTATTGCCAAAATAATACGTATTCACTGTAGTATATTTAGAAAGTAGAAATGAACAAAAGAAGAAAGTAAAAATTTATAATTGCAGATATTATGGCTTTCTAGGATTTTCTCATTTTTATAGTGAATTTTACTATAACAAATATATTAATTTGTGTTTGTCCTGCCTGTTAATGTTTTCAGGATGTAGGCTGACTTACTGAAATCTTATCTGCAAGTGACAGAATTTAAAGATAAAGCAAAGTTCTGGACTTTATCATGTAAGAGCTGAAGACATGCAAAAGTTGCACAGAGAAAGAGCTTCCTAAAATGTCGGGGAGCCACAGACTTTCTCTCACCTCCGCATAAGAGTCACAACCACGTTTTAAAACTCTCCATGCTTCGTGAATGATCAGGTGAAGAGGGGCCTTGGATTCCCCAAGGCAGAAGAGGAGCGTCACATCCAAAACCCCGACCTTCCTTTTTCATTTGAATATTTTTGTGTGGGTCATTTCAGCTTCACTGGCAGTTGAGGAAGGGATCTGTACTGGTTTCATATTTAATTTCTTGAAAAAACAAACTTTATTTTTATTTTGTTTTGTTTTTAAATGTTTAAGTTTTTAATTTTATGTAATTCTAAACTTACAGGAAAGTAACATGAATAGTACAAGGAACTCCTGTATTCCCTGTTTTGTTAATTACAAAATAATAATAATGATGATTATAATATGTGCCCATTATAACATATCAAATGATGCTGAAGTGTGTGAGGACAAAGTTAACAGTCTCCCATAATAAAATGCAAAAGTACAAGTAATAAACTTTGGTAGCCGGGCGCGGTGGCTCACGCCTGTAATCCTAGCACTTTGGGAGGCCGAGGCGGGTGGATCACGAGGTCAAGAGATCGAGACCATCCTGGTCAACATGGTGAAACCCCGTCTCTACTAAAA
>NW_016107402.1:2019241-2067397 GCF_001604975.1 Cebus imitator
GCAGTTCTCCTGCCTCAGCCTCCTGAGTAGCTGGGATTACAGGCACGCGTCACCATGCCCAGCTAATGTTTTGTATTTTTAGTAGAGACAGGGGTTTTACCATGTTGACCAAGATGGTCTCTATCTCTTGACCTCGTGATCCACCCGCCTCGGCCTCCCAAAGTGCTGGGATTACAGGCGTGAGGAGTCTATGTTTTTAAAAAGATACCGGTCATATTTAATCAGGAACCCAATCTACTTTAGTATAACATCATCCTATCTAATAACATCTGCAGCAACTTATTTCAAATAAGATCATATTCTGAGATACTAAGGATTAGGACTTCAACATATATTTTTGGGGAGACACAAACTGATAATGGTATCAAAGCAAGATTAGCATTACCTTTAACCAGGTTGTGGAAAAATAAGATTTTAATTGCAATCCACAAGGCAGCCACTGAAACAATTTAAAATTATAGAGTAAAACCAATAAAAATGAATCAAAATAATATACTAACAATATTTAACACAAAAAAGACAGGAATGGAAGAGCTGAGGTAAAAATATGACTTATATAACACAAATAGGAAAATGACAATAGTAAAAACCTTCCTTGCCAGGAAATACATTACATGTAAATTGTCAGAAACTGGAAGAATTTATAGGAAAAACATGATCCAATTACATATTATCTACAATATACTCACTATAGATTCAAAGAAATAAGTAAAACATGAAAAAAACATTAAAGTTCCATGTAATAATTTTAAGAAGCTTGAGTGACTATACTATCAGACTGTGATGGTTAATACTGAGCATCAACTTGCTTTGATTGAACAATGCAAAGTTCTGATCCTGGGTGTGTTTGTGAGGGTGTTGCCAAAGGAGATTAACATTTGAGTCAGTGGGCTGGGGAAGGCAGACATACCCTTGATCTGATGGGCACCATCTAATCAGCTGCTGGCGAATATAAAGCAAGCAGAAAAACATGAAAAGGTGAGACTGACCTAGCCTCCCAGCCTACATCTTCCTCCCATGCTGGATGCTTCCTGCCCTCAAACACTGGACTCCAAGTTCTGTAGTTTTGAGACTCGGGCTGGCTCTCTTTGCTCCTCAAGCTTGCAGACAGACTATTGTGGGACCCTGAGTTTATTAAATTAATACTTAATAGTTAATGTATATCATATTAATATATATATTATATTAAGTATATTTATCCTATTAGTTCTGTTCTCTTAAGTATATATGTCCTATTAGTTGTGTCCCTCTAGGGAACCTTGACTAATACACAGAAAAAATAGACTTGAAGGCAATAATAGCTACAATAGACAGGGAAAATCATTAAATGATTATCAAAAGGCCAATCTATGAAGATCTATCGAGAAGGTACAACATTTGTAAATATGCACTTAATAGCAAACTCACAAAATATGTGAAGCAAAAACTGATAGAACATCAGGAAGAAATAGATATTTGAACAATAATAGTTGCAGACTTTGATATGCCCTTTCACTGATGGATAGTGAAACTAGACAGAAGATAAATGAGGAAGGAGAGAACTTGAACAATATTATTATCCAAATAGACCGAATAGACATATAGATAACACTATACCCAACAACAGAAAAATATACATTATTCTCAAGGGTGCATGAAATAATTCCAAAGTATACATGTTTGACTACAAAACAAGGTTCAATAAATTTTAAAATATTCAGATCATGCAAAGTATTTTCTTTGACTGTAATAAATAGAACTGAAAACCAGTAACAGAAGAAAATCTGGAAAATTAACATATGTATAAAAATAAACACAGTATTCATAAATACTCTATGGGTTAAAAAAGAAAATAGAGATAAATTAAAATTTCCTTTAGACAAATGAAAGTGAAAACACATTATACCAAAACAAATGCAGTGCTCATAGGAAAACTTACTATATGTCTACATTAAAAAGCAGCAGCATTTTAAATCAGTAACCTAACATTCTGCATTAAGTAAATAGAAAAATAAACTCAAATTATATCCAAATCAGCATAAGAAAACAATAAAGAGTACAACAGAAAAATACACAAGAAAATGATAAAGAGTACAGCAGAAAAATATCAAATAAATAATAGATAACAGCATATACCAACAAAATCAAAGTTGGCTCCCTGAAAATATCATTAAAATTGACAGATTCCCTTTTTTTTTTTTTTTTTTTCTTCGCTAATGACATTTAAAATTCCAACACTGCCAATCCACCTCACCCCATCAAAACCCAAACCTGGAAAAAAAAACGAAACTCCGTCTCAAAAAAAAAAAAAAAAAAAAAACTTTGGTAAACCTTCCAACACACTGCCAGCCTTCTCTAAGTCTTCATATATATATACATCACATATATTTATGCAAATATGTTCCTTTTGCCATTAAAACAATTTGTTTTGAAACAGGGTCTTGCTCTGTGGCTCAGGCCAAGTACAGTGACTCAATCCCAGGTCACTGCAGCCTCAAACTCCTGGGCTCAAGCAATCCTCCTGCCTCAGCCTCCTGAGTAGCTGGGACTACAAGTAGGTGCCACCACACCTGGCTAATTTTAAAATTTTTTTGTAGAGATGGGGTCTCACTTTGTTGCCCAGGCTTGTTGCAAACTTCTGGGCTCAAGAAATCCTCCCATCTTGGCCTCCCAAAGTTTTGACATTACAGGTGTGAGCCCCCAAATCTTATTTTATATATACAGAATAGTCTCTATGTATAAGATTTATGTCTTCTCTTAATTGAAGGGCTTAATACAGCCATTCAAGGCTGATTTAATTACCTCTAACCATCAACAAGGAAGATGGTCAGAGAAACACCAGGGAAAAGAAAAACACAGGCAGAGAATCAAGGGGATTATTGTGTGACTTCCAAGGAGCATGTGTGGGGACCTTGCATCCACCAGTGCACAGCACCTCACAGTATGCTTCCTTCATTTAACATTTTCTCTGGACCTCTCTCTAGGTTGACTCATGACGCTACCTCATTCTTGTTAGTCATTTCATACTTTTTCATTACATGGCTGGGTGACTTGATTCACCCCTTCTTCTACTGATAGCATCCAGGTGGCTTCTGATTTGCTGCAGTCATTCTTGCGGACAATGTTGCAGTAATCATCCCGAGATACATGTCTTTAAAGACTGGGCTGTGCTAGCCCATTGTACCAGTCTGTTCTCATGCTGCTAATAAAGACATACCCAAGACTGGGTAATTTATAAAGGGAAGAGATTTAATTGACTCACAGTTCAGCATGGCTGGGAGGCCTCAGGAAACTTACAATCATGGCAGAAGGGGAAGCAAACATGTCCTTTTTCACATGGCAGTAGCAAGGAGACGTGCCAAGTGAAAAGGGGAAAAGTCCCTGAAAAAAACATCAGATCCTGTGAGAACTCACTCACTATCATGAGAACAGAACAGCACGAGGGCAACTGCCCCCATGATTAAATTACCTCCTGCCAAGTCCCTCCCATGACACATGGGGATTATGGGAACTACAAGATGAGATTTGGTTGGGGACACAGCCAAACCATATCACCTATGTAGTAGCTTTGTACCAACTGGAAGAAAAAAATGCCCCTTCTCATAGACACCAGCCTGTAACAAAGTACACAGCTTGGCAAGTGGAGTATAGACTGGATCCCAGCCCTACAGCCCCATCAGCCTGATGTCCTTCCTTGTACAGTGAACAACCTATACATCCTCTTATGGTAGTCTCACCTTCCACACTCTGCTCCTGTCTCCTGCTGTAGGATGGATACCCACAAGTTAGACTGCCAGGATGAAGGGTCTGCGAGACAGAGTCTCCCTCTGTTGCCCAAGCCAGAGTGTAGTGGTGCGATCTTGGCTCACTGCAACCTCTGCCTCCTGGGTTCAAGTGATTCTCCTGCCTCAGCCTCCCATGTAGCTGGGATTACAGGCATGCTCCACTATGCCCAACTAATTTTTGTATTTTTAGTAGAGACAGGGATTCACCATGTTAGCCAGGCTGGTCTCAACAACCTCAGATGATCCACCTGCCTCGGCCTCCCAAAGTGCTGGGATTACAGGCATGAGCCACCGCACCTAGCCCTGTGTGTATTTTTAATCACAAAATATTCTGCTACAGTTGTGTATTTATAAAATTATCATATTTGCTAACTTGGAAGGTGCTTTTTAAGTATATTCCAATCCTAACATATTTGGACTGTCTTTCCTATTACTAGCAATTCAATTTTTTTTACAGTGATTTTTCTGAACAGCTTTTGGGGTATAACTGGCATATGATAAACTGTACCTATTTGAACAGTGCAATTTCATAAATTTTGACATATGTATACATTGTGGAACAAACCATCACCAGAATCAAAAAATGAACATATTCATTGCCACCGAAGGCCGCTTGAGAATCTCTCCTTCCCTCACTGGCCCTCTCTCTCCATCCTTAGGCAACTACTCATCTGCTTTCTGTCACAATAGTTTAACTGTTCATATTTCCTAGAATTCTGTATAAGTGGAATCTTACAGTATGTACTTTCAAAAATCTGGCTTCTTTCATTCAGCGTAATTATTTTGAGATTTACCCATGTTGTTGCATGTATAAATAGCTGACTAATTTTTATTGCTGAATAGTATTCCATTGTCTGAATATACTACAATCTGTTGTATATTTAGATTGTAATTGAACTCACCATATATTCACCATTGTCTGAATATACCACAGTCTGTTGTACATTCACATCTGTAATTCAACTCACCAGTTGATGAACATTTAGGTTGTTTCCAGTTTAGGGCAATGACAAATAATATCCTCTCATTCAGATTTGCTTTGAATATTCATGTACAAATCTTTGAATGGACATAACGTTCATTTCTCTCGGGTAAATCCCAGGAGTGCAATGGCTGGATCATATAGCTGGTGTACATTCAGCTTTTTAAGAAAATCCCAAACTGGTTTGCAGAGTGATTGTACTATTTTACATTGCTACTAACAGTGTATATGAACTCTGGTTGATCCACATCCTCACCAACACTTGATACAGTCTTTTTGGCTGAGTGCAGTGGTTCACATCTATAATCCCGGCACTTTGGGAGGCTGGGGTGGGAGGACTGCTCGAGCCCAGGACTTTGAGACCAGCTTGGGCAACATAGTGGGACCCTGTTTCTACAAAATAATTAAAAAATTAACTGGGTGTAGTGGTGCAGTTACTAATCAAGCCAGGCAGAGCTGGGAAGATGGCTTGAGCCCAGAAGGTTGAGGCTGTAGTGAGCCGTGTTCATGCCACTGCCCTCCAGCCTGGGTGACAGAGTGAGACCCTGTGTCTAAACAAACAAACAAACAAGCAAACAAACAAAAAGCTGTAGTCTTTTTACTTTTCATGACTGCATGTTGAGCATCTTTTATGTGTTTACCATCTTAGCATTGTATTTGGTGAAGTGTCTCTTCAAATCTTTTGCCCAGTTTTTAATTGAGATGTCTGTTTTCTTACCATTCAGTTTTGAGAGTTCCTTATATGTTCTAGATGGAAGTCCTTATCAGATATATGATTTGCAAACATTTTGTTTGGATTTTACTTTTGCATTTTATCATTTTTGTTTTGTTTTACTTTGTATTTATTTTATTATGTTTGTGTATCTTACTTTTTTTTTTTTTAGATGAAGCCTTGCTCTGTTGCACAGGCTGTGATCTCAGCTGACTGCAATGTCTGTCTCCCAGTTCAAGCAGTTCTCCTGCCTCAGCCTCCTGAGTAGCTGGCGTTACACGCACACACCACCACACCCAGCTAATTTTTGTATTTTTAGTAGAGACAGGGTTTTGCCATGTTGGCTAGGCTGGTCTTGAACTCTTGACCTCAAATGATCTCCTCACTTTGGCCTCCCAAAGTGCTGGGATTACAGGTGTGAGCCACCGTGCCTGGCCTCTATTTTGTTTGTTTGGAAACATTTTATCTAATTGTGTAGCATGTCTTTTCCTTCTTTTAATGGTGTCTTTTGAAAAGCAGAAGTTTTTAATTTTGATGACAACTGAATTAACAATTTTTCTTTTATTTATTGTGTTTTTTGTACCTAAGAACTTTCACTAATCGATGGCCACAAAGGTTTTCTCCAACGTTTTCTTCAAGAAGTTTTATGGTTTCATGGCCAGGTGCGGTGGCTCCCACCTGTAATCTCAGCACTTTGGGAGGCAGAGGCAGGTAGATTACCTGGGGTCAGGAGTTTGAAACCAGCCTGGCCAACGTGGCAAAACCCTATTTCTACTAAAAATACAAAAATTAGTTGGGTGTGATGGCACTCACTTGTAATCTCAGCTACTTGGGAGGCTGAGGCAGGAAAATTGCTTGAAGTGGGAGGCGGAGAAGGTTGCAGTGAGCCAAGATGGTGCCACTGCACTCCATCCTGGGTGACAGAGCAAGACTCTGTCTCAAAAAAAAGTTTTATGGTATCACATTTTAGATCTATAATCCATTTTGAATTTATATATATGTAATATATATATAATATATATGTGGTGATATGGTGTGAGGCATGGATCAAAGTATTTTATGTTTGTTTGTTTGCATATGAATATCTACTTGCACATTGTTTTTAGTGGTGAAAATAACCATTTTCCAGCAATTTTTTTTCCTTATTCTTCAAGACAAGTCCTACTTTAAATGCTTTACTTTCTGCAATGTCTTGCCCACTTGGGCACTAGGTGTTTGTTGAATGACTGAATGTCTCCATCCTACCTCAAGGAATCCCAGAATGCCAGAGCTGGGTCTAATCTTAGAAACATCTAGGCTGACTCCCTTTCCCCCATTTAAAAGGGGAGACTCTTCAGCTTAGGGATGAGCAGCACTCTGGAACTTAATCCCAGGGCCCTCAATTCTTGGTCCAGAGCACTTTCTGTAAGACTATGCTGGCTCCTGTCCCTGAGGCTGATTACCAGAAACAGGCCTAGATCTGCAATGCCATCTTGTGAAAGTCCTGATCCAATGAACTGCACAATCCTTCGTAAGGGCTACCACTTAATGAGTGCCTGCTGTGTGCCAGGCACTTTGTATCTGTCATCTCATTTAATGCTTACAAGAATCCTGGCAGAGAGGGGATATTCATTATGCTGCCCACTTTGCAGTTCAGAAAACTGAGGCCTAGAGGGCCAGAGAGTTTAAAAGCAACTTGTCAGAAGTGGCACAGGCACAATGGAGGAGCTGGGACTCAGATTCAGGGCTGTCAAACCCCAAATCTTCTTTTTGTCTCAAATATTTCTTCTCTGGCCCCTGCTCTTATCTGTCGGGACCCTGCAGAGGCAGGATGGCATGGTGGGTCACTGCTTGAACTCTGGAGCAAGACAGCCTGGTTCGAACCTCACTTTGGGCAAGTCACCCATCCTTTATGCACCTCAGTCTTCTCATCTCTAAAATGGGAACAGTGATATTAATTATCCCTAACATATGGCGCTGTTATGAGAGTGTTTTATTTTTATTTTTATTTTCGAGACCCAGTCTTACTCTGTGGCCCAGGCTTGAGTGCAGCAGCACGATCTCAGCTCACCGCAACCTCCACCTCCCATATTTGAGCGATACTCCTGCCTCAGCTTTCCAAGTAGCTGAGACTGCAGACATGTGTCACCATGCCTAATTTTTATTTATTTTTTGTATTTTTAGTAGAGATGGGATTTCACCATGTTGGTCAGGCTGGTCTCGAACTCCTGACCTGAAATGATCTGCCCACCTGAGCCTCTGAATATGTTGGGATTATATGTGAGCCACCAAACCCAGTTTGTTGTGAGATTTTATGAACTCCTGACCTCAAATGATCTGCCCACCTTGGCCTCTGAATATGTTGGGATTATATGCGAGCCACCAGACCCAGCTTGTTATGAAATTTTAAAAGCCAATGTGGAAATGCCCTTGGAACAGTGGCAGAACACAGTGGTCCTCAGTGGGTATTAGTGGTTGCTCCTTGGGAACGGGGACATTAGGATACTCTGGAGGCTGCCCCTGCACACCTGCCCATAGAAGGGCAGAGAAGCCCAAGCACTGGGCTGAGGTGGGCCTGGGGAAGGGTAACGAAGCCAAGAGGCAGGAGGCTCTCCACCTGTCTGCAGACTCCACAGAGAAGGATAAAGCCCTGGCCTGACCCTTTGTCCCTCCTGGGGTCCTTTCCTTGTGACCTTTATGGGATTTTTTGTTTGTTTGTTTGTTTTTGAGACAGGGTCTCACTCTGTTGCCTAGACTGGAATGCAGTGGCACAATCTTGTCTCACTGCAACCTCTGCCTCCCGAGTTTAAGTGATTCTCCTGCCTCAGCCTCCAGAGTAGCTGAGATTACAGGCATGAACCATCACACCCGGCTAATTTTTGTATGTTTAGTAGCGGGGATTTTGCTGTGTTGGCCAGGCTGGTCTTGAACTCCTAACCTCAAATGATGCACCTGCCTCGGTCTCCCAAAGTGTTGGGATTACAGGCCTGAGCCACCACACTCAGCCCCTCGTGACCTTTGGAAGGTGAGAAAAAATAACGGACTCAGGCTCCCTGGGCCTGAGCCTGAGCCCAGGCAGGTTTTCTGTGTTGAATATTGACGAATCAATGTGGTAAGCCTGGTGGGTCGCTCTCATGCAGGTCAAATCCCCCAAGACTTGGGGAGAATAATCTCAATTTCACGTATGGTCTCACGTGTTTGAAGGTGCACTCACAGAATACTTACAGTGGAAGGACCAGATTCCCACTGGCCTGTGTTTCCTAAGAATGATGATGAAGGATCCTGCATTGACATTTGCACAGAGCTTGGTTCAGGCAATCACAGAACTAGAGCTTCAGGTCTAGAAGGAATCTCAGGGATCATTGCTCCTCTTTCTCACTCCCTTCCCTCTCCTCGCTTCAGGGGAGTCAGGACAACATTGTGGCTGAACACAGGCTTCAGAGCCCTCAGACCTGGGTTGGAATCTGCCTATCCTGGCAGTTGTCCACAGGAATCATCTCTGGGCCTTTGCACATGCTGACCTGCCTGCCTGAGCCCTCTCCCGCAACTCCTTGTCAAGTAACACCTTCTCCATTCTTGCGGCTCAGCTTAGACTTCACTTTCTCTAGGGAGCCTTCTCTGTCCACTGCCCACCCAGTTTCCCCCTGAGCTAAAGACTTGCAAAACATTTTTTCTGTTTAGCACACCACTCACCATGCTGTCTTCGAATTGTCCGTTTCTTGTCTTTCTTCCTCTGTAGCCTGTGAGCTACTCAAGCGCAGAGATCCTGTGTAATTTTGGATAATCCATTTAACTTCTCTGAGCCTCAGTTTACACACCTCTAAAGTGGGGGCAAAAAAACACTTCCCTGACTGGGTTGTTTCATAGATGAAATGAGATAATCCAGGAAAATTCATATACAGGCCTTGATTTAGTCCTTGGCGCACAATAGTTGCTCAAGGAATGGTTTAAAATAATGGTGATGATGATAATGGCAATTGTATCTTTCGACACTTGCTGCTGTAACAAATAAACTGTAAAAGTCCGAGGCTTAAAATAATAAAAGTCATTCCACTTATGGGTATGTGCCCAAAAGAATTAAAAGCAGGAACACATATTTGTAAGTCAATGTTTATAGTAGCATTATTCACAATAGACAAAAGGGGGGAGCAACTCAAATGTCCATTGACAGACAGATGGATAAACAAAATGAGGTCTGTCAGTACAATGCAATATTATTCAGCCTTAAAAAGGAAGGAAATTGGCCACGCATGGTGGCTCAGGCTTGTAACCCAAGCACTTTGGGAGGCCAAGCCTGGTGAATCACCTGAGGTGAGAAGTTCAAGACCAGCCAGCCAACATGGTAAAACCCCATCTTACTGAAAATACAAAAAGTAGCCTGTAATCCCAGCTACTCAGGAACCTGAGGCATGAGAATCACTTGATCCAGGAGGCAGATTCTTGAACCCAGGAGACAGAGGTTGCAGTGAGCTGAGACCGTGCCACTACATTCCAGCTTGGATGACAGAGCAAGACTCTGTCTCAAAAAAAAAGAAAAAAGAAAAAAGAAGGGCGAAGCAGGCAGATCACCTGAGGTCAGGAGTTTGAGACCAGCCTGGCTAACATGGTGAAACCCCATCTCTACTAAAAACACAAAAAAATTAACCAGATTTGGTGGTGGGTCCCTGTAAGCCCAGTTACTCAAGAGGCTGAGACAGGAAAATTGCTTGAACCCGGGAGATGGAGGTTGCACTGAGTGAGATCATGCCACTACACTCCAGCCTGGGCGACAAGAACAACATTCCATCTCAGAAAAAAAACAAAGAAAATTAGTACAACATGATGAATCTTGAAGACTTTATGCTAACAGAATTAAGCTAATTTTGAAAAGGCAAATATTATATAATTCCATTTACATGAAGTACTTAGAGTATCAAATTCATAGAGACAGAAAGTAGAATGGTAATGTCAGGGATTGTGGTGGGAGGAGATGGGGGTGATTATTTAATGGGTACAGAGTTTCAGCTTTACCAAAGAAAGAGTTTTGTTGACCGATGATGGTGATGGTCTTCCTGCCTTAGGTAGTTGGGCTTGCCCACCATAGTTTGCTTTTGTAGTGGTTTGGCAAGGTTAGAAGACCTTGACCTCTCTGTCGTGGTGGGAAGTGCTTATTCTCTGGGCGCCTGCTGCAGAAGACGTGGCACCTGCCATGGGTTTGGAAGACCCGGCCATCTGCAGTAGAGGCAGTCTGTCCCATTGCAAGGAGAGGAACTTAATGGAGTAATTAGTCTACTCTTCTTTTTACATACAGAAATGTTTATTTAAATATTCTAAATTGGATTTTCTTTCACAGATGCTGATTATTCTTTCCAGTTCTTAAGTAAATAAAACTGCACTTGACAACAACAACAACAACAATGTGAATACCATGAATTGTACACTTAAAAATGGTTAAAATGATAAATTTTATGTTATGTATTACCACAAAAAAAAAGAAGATTAAAAAACAGTTTATTCTTTATAATGGTTATAGTCAAATGAAGTGCTCTTTTTGGAGACTCTCTCCATGAAGGAACTTAGGGGCCCACTTTTTTTGCATCTTATGCCTCTGCCATCTTCGACGTGTGGCTTCCAGTGCCAGCCTAGAGCAGGGGCTGCGAACTGTCCCCTCTGGGCCAAATCCAGCCAGCAGCCTGTTTTTGTATAGCCCTAGACCTGAGAATGGTTTTACATTGCTAAAGCTTTGTGACTAAGGCACAGAAAGAGAAGAGGAGAGGATGGAGACAGGAGAGGGGGAAGGGAAGGGGAAGGAGAAAGAGAAGAAGGTATGATGGAGACTGTATGTGGCCTGCAAAGCTGAAATATTTAGCATCAGTCTCTTTACAGAAACCATTTGTTGGCCCCTGCTTTAGAAATATTTCTATTCTAGGCGCTGAGTGGTCCACATCACCTCCATCCATATTCCACTGCCTGGAACTGTCACGTGGCTATGCCTGACTGCAAGGGAGTCTGGGAAATGTAGTATAGCTGTGTGCCCAGGAAGAAGAGGAAGTGATCTTGGTGACCATCTGGCAATCATGATGATGATGAACATCCTGGTTGTCTCTCTGCTGTTTCATCCAGTAGAGGAGTCCTCCTCAGCCCAGATTAGTCCAAGCCATTCACAGTGATTCCCTCTCTAGAGATTGGTTCAGGCCAGGCTGAAGCCAAGCACAGAATGGCATTCCTTGGGCAACAGTTATTGGCTCAGGGATGGGCAGGGGACCCAAGCTGTCCCAGTCAGATTGAAAAGAACTTTTGTTTGACGGTTGAGGAAGAGGCACTCTCTCTTCCTCCAGTTGTGAAGAAGGAAGCATGTGGCCAGAGGAAACACTAAAACCAGAAGGTGGCCATCCTTCAAAGGTTGTAAAAGGAGCCTGCTTTAGGTGGGGCCAGCACTGTGCTCTGCAGAGCAGAGACATAGGAAGAGACACTGTGGGCCTGCCCAGCCTCTGGACTTCCAGTTATGAGGCCAATAAGAGCCCTCCTTGTTGAGGTCACTTTGAGTCACAGTTTCTATTTCTCCCAGCCAGAGCACCCTCACTGATCTGATGGCCTATAGAACAACCTCGTCCATGGCCAGGAAGCCCTCAGAGCCCAGCCTCCTTCCCTGGTTAACAGGTAGAATCACTGTCAAGGTTCTTCATGTATGACTCCTGAGTTTGCCTCTCCACATCTCCCACCTGTTAGCCCAGAACTGAAGGAGCCAGAAGCCTCCATTTTGAAAAGGACTTTTCATTTCAGCATCTAAAAAGCTTCACTTTTGAGATTTCCCTTATAAAACTTGTTTTGTTTTGTTTTGAGACAGGGTTTTGCTCTGTGGCCCAGGCTAGTTGCGGTGGCGTGATCACAGCTTACTGCAACCTCTGCCTCCCAGGCTCAAGCAATCCTCCCACCTCAGCCTCCTAAGTAGCTGGGACTACAGGTGCATGTCACCAGACCTGGCTAATTTCTGTAGTTTTTGTAGATATGGGGTCTCTCCACATTGTCCAGGCTGGTCTCGAACTCCTGGGCTCAAGCAATCTGCCCACTTTAGTCTCCCAAACTGCTGGATTACAGCTGTAAGCCACTGCACCTAGCTATTGAACATTTCTAAGTTGGATTTTAAACAATTCAGTTAAAAATATTCTTCTTAGCAATAATGTCCATGCACTTTTAGGTGTGAATCACTAATATTATTTTTTCCTGACGTACCTTAAAACAAATACATAAATATGCAATTATTAACAGAAAACATGAGTTTGAACACAAACTGAAATCATCTCCTGGATCATGCTTCAAGAAACTCAGCACTCACTGATCTGGGTGGGTTTGTTTTATGTTTCCAACAGGACTGGGACCCCTTGAGGGCAGAGGACACATCTTCTAAAACTCATTTATGCCTTCAAACAATTCTTTAAATGAGATTCTTATCCGCTTTTGCAGATGCAGAAACTGAGTCCTCGGAGGGGTGGAGGGACTTGTCTGAGGCTCCACAGGGAGTAGATGGCAGATCAGGGCTGAGCTCTCATTTTGAAAGTGAATGGTTCTTATAGAAGGTCTTCATCTAGCTCAACGTTCCTTCTTTCCCTTCCTCAGGAAACTGACCCAGAGAGAACTGACTTTCCCCGGGTGCCATAGAGCCAAGCCTAGAGCTTCTAGTCCAGGATTATGTGTATCGTGCCACACTGCCCATTGCAATCTCTCTAGTGATTCAGAACACAGCTGTGAAGACTTCATGTGATTTGTCATCTGGATTTTGAGACACTAACTAGTGCCATAGCTCAGGGTGACCAAAATGGTCACAAAGCCTTACGTGTGTGTGGCTGGCAGATCTTTGTGGCTTGCTAAAGACAGCTGGACACTGGACTGGTGCTACAGCCAGCCCCTATAATAGGTACCCTGTCATCCTTGGGGAAGCACAAGATAAATCTTTCTGGTGTGGGCATATGATGTGGATTGGGGGAGTGGTGTGCTGTCCAGGAAAAAAAACAACTCTGAACTGTTGAGTTTGCTGATTTCTATGCTGTAGAGACTCCCACCATGGCTAGTTTTAAGCTATTGCTCTGACTTTACTACACGCAGAAGTATTTACTAATACCTTAGTCATGCTGAAGATTCAGGGGCATTAATGAATTCTGTCTTCAGGATCCTGGCTTGCATACACTAACATAATATTTGGAGTTTCATCTCGTAGTAGACAAACTCCAAGACCTGACATGTGGTCAGGTGTCATTTTCCTGAAACTAAGGTTCAGATTTCACAAGGCAGGCTGGAGTTTGGAAGATAGCGGTTTATTCGGCTCACGAGCTAACAAAGCCCCCAGGATCTGCATCTCAGCAGCGGCTTTGCCATTACCTACTTGTGCTAGCTAAGCAAATGAAAAGAGAATGAAGAAGTCTAAAAAAGTGCTGGTTCCTGAGGTTTAGATGGATTCAAGCAGTCAATGCTAAAGGTACGAGGAGGCTGATAATGACAGCTACATGCTGGGCACTCTTCTGGACTTTATGTGTGTGAATTCACCAAATCTTCGCAAACACCCTATGAAGTAGGTACTATCATCATATCTACGTTATAGATAAGGAAAACCAAGGCACAGAGAGATTAAATAATCTGCTCAGGGTTACTGCGTTAGTAAGAGGCACAACCAGAATTTGAACTCAGGCAGTCTGGTTCTAGAGTCCCCACCCAGAATGACCATCACGCATTATTCATGAGAACAAGCCCTCCTCATGAACTCTGCAGAAACAACAAAAACAGTATTAGAGAAGCTATTCCAGCTAGGGCTGCTCTAGTGCATGAAAACAAGAGTTTTGTTGCTCCTAACACCTGTTTATTTAGCACCTATTAAGTACACATATTGTGCCAGGTCCTGGAAATAGAATGCAGAGGAAAAACCGATGTGGTTCCTGCCTTCCTGGAGCCACAGTGCAGTGGTGGTGCTGGACACCAAATAAGGAATCACGAAAGTCAATATAAAATTATAAAACTACTTCAGTAGTGTGCTGAAGCCGTTTCTGGTGCTGTAAGGGCCTGTGAAGGGGGGTTTTGGTCTAGTCAGGATAGTCAGGGAAGTCATCCTTGAAGAAGAGGTAAGCGTGCAGAGATCTGAAAGAAAAGCAAGAGTTATTCAGGGAAAGAGGGAATGAGGGCAGCGCCTCTGAGAAAGCATTCCAGGAAGAGGGAGCAGAAAGCGCAAAGATCCCACGACGGGAAGAAGCAAGGGTCACTCAAGGAAGTAAGAAGAGCGGTGGCTCCAGGGGAGGGACAGGAGAGCGAGCTGTGAGCGGGCATGGAGGGCCACGTGGGCCACGGGAAGGCTTCAAGAGCAATGGAAATCCTTCCAGTAAGTTCCAGTGTGTGCTCAGGGGTGGATGTGGGAGACCCAATATAATTTGAAGAAACTCCAAAAACCACCAAATTCTGACAACGCTAAGTGCTGTTCCCTCCCCTCTACAAATAAGAGGACTGATGACCCAGGGTCAGAAAGTCTCTGCATCCAGCCCTCTATCCTGACAGTGTTTCTTCACCTCTTCTCGTCATGGCCCCTTTGGAAATCTGATGAAAGCTAATGGTAACCGTCAGCACCAGGAAACTGTACCCACACATTCTAAAAATCCTGCAAACACTTTCATGGAACTCATGAACCCCTGACCAGCTGATTTTAAAAGAGAATCCAAATTCCAGGAGGCCAGGAAGATAAATCATGAATTCGAAGAGATGAACTGTCAGATAGGGGCATGTTAGGCAATAACGCAGATCAGGTCAGAGGGTGAGAAATTGGGACAGTTTCCTGTTGTGATGTGAGTTCCCAAGTGTCTAGGCCCAAATGGATGAGCTATGCCATCCACCAATCCACTCCTCAAAATATTCATGGGGCACCCCCTCCCCCAGTACCAGGCCTTGTACTAAATTCTGGGAGCACAGAGATGAATCAGACACAGATCTAACCCTTGAGGACTATAGTGGAAGCAGCCTCAGCCACAGATAATTACTTTGAGATAGTGCTAAAATAAAGGCAACTGCAAAACACAGAGCAAGGCCTAAACATTTCTTTACTTGCTGGGGCTTTAAAATATACCTCTTACAGATGAGAATATGGTAGGAAACAGCTGGAAGGAGAGTGCCAACCAGTGATGAAACTTTGTCTTAAGTTGTGGAGGAGCCAGCTTCACACTAGAAGCCTCCCCTGCTCATAAGATACCTGGGGGAGAGCTGGTGAAGGAAGGAGAATCAAGAGTTAAAGGGCTGTAAACCTTTGCACGTCCCTAGGCTGCTGACTGGCCCCTAATGACAGGCCACAGAAGGCAGGAGTCAGCCTCTCTCTTCCTCAATCATTGAAGGGGTCCATTTCATCTGGTGAAAGGTCAGCCCCAAACCAAGGCTTGCAGGAAGGCCAGGACAGCATCACGGACCAGGCAGATATCAGGGCGAGATGGAGGGCTGGCCTCAGGAATTCTGGTGAGCCTTCCCTGCCTCACTAAGGCCACCAGAGAGGAGGTGTGGAGTACAGGCCTGTGTGGGTCTGTCTGCTCCATTCTCTCTTCTCACCATTCAACATGAATTATAGATCACTGGGGAACCAGAAGAGTCCACAGTTCTAGTCCTGTCGTTGTGGATCCTGGAGTTTGTGATGTGTTATCTGAGGGTATGTGATAGTTCATTTGAGAACTGATAACAACCATTCATCTATATGCCAGGCACTGAGCTACTTTCATCTCATTTAAAACTGGTAAGTTCAGAGAGCTAGAAAATAGAAGACGAATTTGAAACCAGTGGGCCAACTCCAAGGCCCGTGCTTCTTACCACAATGCTCCTCTGTCTCCCACTAAGAGAGATCTTGTGAGGACTGTGAGTTTCTCTCCAGCACTCAGTGATGGCCAGAGTAGCATTGACCTACAAAGCCATCTGCTCTCATCCTTCTTGCCCCAAAGCTCCAGCAGTCTTCCCAGGGCACATCTTCATCTCTTTTGCACACTATCTTCACCTCTTTTGAGGCACAGATATTTTCTACTTTGTATTAATTTCTGCAACTGCCTTTCTCTTTCTGCAAGGACGCAGATGCTCTTTGTGGACATGGACACATCTGCATCATCTTGATGCTCCTGCTGGTGCTTAGATCACGGCAGCCATCAGTGGAGTCCTGTTCAGGCTTTCAAGTAATGAGTGGGTAATTTCCACCATCTTGGTCTTGGATAGGCCATGCGGCTCTGCACACAAATTCTGTCCCAGGGCCACAGACGACACCACTCTGACCAGTGCTTCATAAACGTGTGCGTGAAGGACAAACTCAAGTCCATCTGCAGATCAATGATCATAAGGAGCTGGCACACAGGGATGAAAGCCAGGTCAAGCTGTGAACTGCAGAGGAGTCTTCAACGTTATGGGAAACGGCTCCTTCCCGGCTATGGCTGGAGCCAGGCCTGTCCCCTGGGCGACCTCACAGCCTTGCCTCAGCTGATTGGCTCATGGTGATACAAAGAGTCATGCTGGTGCAGAGGCTCTGTCCAATAGGGGATCCCAATGTTGGACAGCGGCAAGCAGATCCAATCAGGGCCTTCCACTAGGAGCTCGGCCGCGTGTGCAGCCTGGAACTGGAAATTTACAGGCAGCCTTTAAGCCAAAAGTGGTTTTTCTGGGCTTTGGTCTTTGCCTGTGGAGGAAAAAGGCACTGGCACCCACAGTCGGCTGCATGAGGCCCTTACAGGGTTGCCGCAGAGCTGGTGGCATCCCATAGACTCTCTCTCTCTCTCTTTTTTTTTTAAAGTCCAGCCAGATATCATTGGCGCACTCTTTGGGGCCTTGTCCCTGGAGTTTTGCTGTTCCTCTTCCGTTGTGTGGTCTCTGTCTCGTCCAGGAAACTTGCTATCACTGCATTCTGTTCCTATAAGAAACAGAGACCTGGGAAGTTGAATAAATTGCCCAGTCAATGATGGAGCAGTTAGTATTCTGTCCCTGGTCTATCTGTTACAAAGTCCACTCTGAACCACATAAGACAATGCGGCAGAGGTAAAGAATAATTTCGCAAAGCCCCTGACTCTGTGACAGTGCAGCCCTCCCGCCCTTAAGATGATGAGCAGGATAGGTTCCCACATCTCTTGCCTGAATCACAGCATTTTTAGAAATGGTAAGTTCAGTGATCCTGGCCCTTGCCTTTTCAGTGCATAAGATACCCTCAGGACTAATAATGATTGTGCCTCTGTGATCTACAAACACCTGTACCCTCGCACCGAAACTTTCATAAGACTTTGCTCTAATGTAATTTCTGAGCAGCTTTGATGTAACTTCTGAGTACATGTGGAACCATTGCCATCTACATATAAACTGGACTTAAATACTGCTCTGGAGCAGTCTAACATAAACTCTTTGAAACAGACTATCAGGTTGCAATCCTTTTAATAAAACTAATTCTTAGGCCGAGTACAGTGGCTCACGCTTGTAATCCCAGCACTTTGGGAGCTCAAGGTGGGCAGATCACCTGAGGTCAGGAGTTTGAGACCAGCCTGGGCAACACAGTGAAACCCTGTTTCTACTAAAAATACAAAAATTAGCTGGGCATGGTGGCACATGCCTGTAATCCCAGCTACTCAGCAGGCTGAGGTAGGAGAATTGCTTGAACCCAGGAGGCAGTGGTTGCAGTGAGCCAAGATCGTGCCACTGTACTCCAGCCTGGGCAACAGAGAGAGACTCCATCTCAAAAAATGAAAAATAATTCTTTAAAAGCTGGATATTTTCCTTAGTTGGCAACCACAAGGCTGTAGTGTTCCCCTAGGTGGTCTTGGAAGCCACCGTGTCTTGCACAACCCAACCCAGTCTTTGTCAGCCAACATTCCTGAGTAGATCCCTCTCATCTCCATTTCACAGGCTCAGAGAAGTGAAGTGACTTGCTCAAAACTGCACAGGCACTGAGTATCAGAACCCAGTTTTGCACCCAGGTCTGCGTGACTCAAAGGCCTTCATAATTACAGTTCAAAGTAAAACTGCGCTTCTGGTTAGAGTCTTGTGTGGCTGGATACTCCCTGGGTGTTTGGCTTGGCTCACCACAAGCCTAGAAGCATAGGGAGGGCATGGCATCTGTAGGCTGGGGTTTGGCATAGGGCTGAGCACACAGTAGATCATGGATACATGCAGCCTCCGTGAAAGTATATTCTCTTGTCTCCTTGCTTCCTTGCCCAGTGTCATGATTGGGTCACCCAGGAGATACAATTACCTTAGTACAAGCCCATCAGTTCCTCAGAACTGGTGATTGAGAGCAGAACAATGAATGCTTGGTAAGCCTATTGCTTCTCTGGCAGACCTGTGGTGAATTTCTTATCAGACCTTCGAGGCGGGCAGGTTGACATAGCACACAAGAAAGAGCACAGGTTCAGAAAGGATTTCAGACCTTGCCTCTTAATTTGCTGTCTGTAGGGTCATGTCTGGTTACAGTTTCTACCACTGTGTGTAATAATCATCAACTTGACAAGTGCATAACATTCATTTCCAAATGTCCAAATATATATATGACAGCTAGGGAAATTGATCCCAAAAGAGGGCTCATTCCTGGGTCTCCTAACTCTCCTTTTCTCCTAACTCTGGCTCTGACCCTTTTCTCCAAATTAATATCTTACTTTTAGTAAGCCATCCCTGGGTTCAAATCGTGGCTCTACAACTTTTTTGTTGTTTGATCTTGGCTGGGCAAGGATTGCATGAAATAACTAAATATAAATATTAAGTGCAGTCATGATTATAGTATAGATCTGTACCTTTGTGACCCTGCTACTGAATGTATAATCCTTGAAGGCAAGCCTTTTTCTTGTTCCTCTTAGTTGCCCATTTAACTGAATAGCTATGGCCACACACAGGTACATTTGCTGAGCACCTGCTATGTGCCAGGCACTGTGCTGAAGCCTCCACATGCATCATCTCTTCCACTCCCCACAGAAATCCTGTGAATAGATCATATTAGCCCCACCTTGCAGATGTGGCAACTGAGGATCAGAAAGTCGAAGTGGTTTTATTAACAGTGCCAAGTTCCAACCCAGGTCTGATTCTGGAGCCCATTTGATTGATCGCTGTGCCACCCAGTTTTTCTGAGAAGCTGTTCAGTAACCATGATAAATGGGTGATGAATTGGACAAGTGAGTCAATCAACAGCCAGTTCAGGCAACTAGACCTACACAGCGTGTGATTTTGTCATCCGTGTGTTCTTACCTCCAGTGACATCTGAAAGAGGCCTTTCTCTAGTCAGGCTCTTTCCCCAGAGCCCTGGAGTTAGGCAGCTCTCTTGGGGCAAAAACCTGCCTCCTGAAGCCTGACCTGGCCTCCCAGTGGAGGCAGAGGGCTTGGCGCGGTGCTGAATGCATGTTAGGCACCCTGGCCACCTTGTCAGCTGATAGAAAGATCGATTGGGTGATGAAGAGAGCCCATGGGACACAGCCCTTGTTGTGAAACTGCTCTTAGTTCCAGAGCAAGGAGAAGTTCTTCATGCACACCGCAGGAGGGAGGGCTGCCCGGGGCCCAAACACCCTCATGAGAATTGAGAGGCATATAGGGACAGATGCAGGTGTGGTGGTCGGTCCGGAGATTTTCCTGTCCCTTCCCATTTTCCTGTCCTATGAATGTCTCCACAGTCAGCCTATTATGGTACATTGGAGTTCACAACATGCTTTCACATACATGACCCCATTTTTGAGCCTTACGGCAATGCTTTGTAGGTAGGTATGGATGGGAAGCAGCATGGCCTGGTGGCAGAGCCCAGATTGTAAAGTCATCAGACCTGGTCCAGATCTCAGCTCTACCACTTCATAGCCTGATGACTTTAGGAAATTTCCTGAACCTTTCCGAATCTGGGCTTCCTTTCTCTGTAACATGGAGATAAGAATAGTCCCTCTGTCACAGGGCATTGCAGGAAGTAGGTGCTATTTGTAAAGTTTCTAAGAACTCAGAAAATGAATTGAAAAAATAGGTATGCCTTACGTAGTTATTATTTAGTCTGCTGCCCCTTGGATACATGACTTGCCCAAGGTCACTCAGCCCGTAAGCAGCAGAGCTGGGACTCACACTCGGTTCTCCTGGTCCGGTTTAGGGATGGTAGCAGTCAGTGCTTATTGTATTCCAGCTGACCTGAATAGGATGGGAGTGTGCTTGTCTGTGTTCATATCATGCTTCTTAGGCATAGGAGTAGACATCAGATTGGGGTGGAGTCTAGCACTCAGAGGTAGCAGCATGGAAGCAGGGCAAGAAGGAAGGTCACTAGGAGCCCCTCTGCTGTGCCTGGTGTCCTTTCCAGCTGCCTGCCTGAGGTCTCCTCCCTACCTGTCCTCTGCCTATTTCTGTAACTTTCCAGTGTCTTGGTGATTTCCCAAGATGAATGCACCACACCTCAAATGAGCTGTTTGCCCAAATGATAGGATGCTCTTGGTTCATCCAATGAATGAATATTTATGAAGTCTCTACAACGTCTACAACCCTGATTACAGGGCTGTTGTCCAGCAGGGCGGAGATGCTGGACAACAAAAGATCTGGGCCCGTGAGGATTTTCCAATACAGCAGTGGACCCAGAAAACAGTACTGGGCGGATGTATTTCTGTCTCCTCCACCTACTTCCCTGTTTATACCCACTCAGCATCAGTCCCTCCTTTTAACTCTGCACGTAGTGGGGTGGAGCTCGGCCTAAGTCCCTGAGGGCTGCTTGGCTGGGTGGGTTTAGAGAGAGCCAAGAACAGACAGCTGTTTAACATTCCCTGGGAGAGGGAGGAATGAATCACAGTTGTCTTGGGTGGTGAGTGTCAACTGGCCCTGTCGCTAATCAATACTGGGCCCAGGAATGGTAGACTCTCGAAGATGAGGACCCGGGCAGGGTGTTCTCCATGTCCCTGGCTCTCAGGCCTTACCCAGAAGGCAACTGGCTTTCTGAAAAGATAACGGGGGAAGCTTGGACGCTTGCGGCCTCGTATTGGAGCCTTTTCTTGAGCCTAGGGTCTGCTTTGTCCCAGGATATCACCTCCATAGCATGTGACAAATTTAAGAATGTGCTACTTCCTAGGCCTCTGGGACCCACTTTTTTGTCTTTTTCCTTGAAGGAAAAAAAAAAAAAAAAGTCTTATTTTATTGTTAAAAGGATACTACACGCCTAAACCATTTGGAAAAAGGGAAATGTAGATAGAATTTTTAAAACCATATTTACACCCACCAGTCCAAGCCAGCCACAAGTTTTGTCATCTTTGATTTGAATCCTTTTAAAAATACTTTGATCATATGCTAAGTTACAATTACAATTACAAAAAGGCAAGTAATGCACAACTCCACTTCTATGAGGTGTCTAAAGTCATTCAAACTCAGAGACACGGAAAGTAGAGTGATAGTTGCCTAGGACTCAAGGGAGGGGAATGAGGAATTGTTTGGTGGGTATAGAGTTTCGGTCAGGCAAGATGAAAAAGTTCTAGAGCTCTGTTATATGACAACATGCATATACGTAACACTGCTATCCGCCTGAAAATAGTTAAGGGGGTAAATTTATGTTGTGGGTTTTTTTTTTTTTTTTTTTTTTACCACAATTACAAAAAATACTTTGTATTGTGGCTGCCCTACTAGATGTGAAGTTTTGTGTGCTGCTGTATTCACTTAGTGTAAAATATTAAAGCAAATCTAGATTTTTACTGCCATTATTTAGATACCGTCATTTAGTTCACAATGGCATTTGGGACACGGTGGTGGCTATGCCACTGTATAAGTAAGGATGCATCAAGAATGTCAGATACAGAGGGCTTCTCCATTCACGATAGCCTGAGCAAGCCTCCCTGAAGAGGAGGTACAGGACCAAAGGATATCAACACACCAGGGCTTTGAAGACACATTGCCACATCGTTTTCCAAAACAGTTGTACCAATTTCTACTCCCACCAGCCGTGAATGAGAGCTCCTCGTTCACCACACCCTTGGCAACCTTGGCTGCTATCGTTTTCTCCAATCTGGGCTGATTTGGTAGGCAAGCATTTGAAACTCGTTTTAATTTTCATTCCTTTGAGATGGAACAACTTTCCATGTGTTTGTGAATTGCTTATTCCTGTCTTCCAACCTTTTCTTTCCTTCATCCACTTAGCTTTCAGCGTCTTCAAGGTTTTTCTCGTGGAATTGTACAAGTTTTCCCGGGACTGAGTTTCTGCTGCGTTGCAGCCTGGGATGACACGTGTACCATCCCGGGGGCCTCTCCCCATCTCCCTAATTCCTGTACATTCTTCGAGGCCCAATTAAGGCTCCATCTTCTCTCAAAAGCCCACCCTGCTAGCCCCAATCTCTATTTTTCTTTCCCTCTCCACTTGATGTAAGCACAATTAGGCATTTTAGAACGTGGTTATATATTCATGGTGGGTCCCTGTGTTCCACCACATCCTTCTCCAGGGAATGTGGGTCTCCCCGGCACTAGTGCAATGCTAGGCACATAGAAAATGCCACAAACAAGTGAACTTAGCAGGAACCCACCAGGGCTGGCTGACTCCAGATCCTGCGTTCCTTCCACCACCCACGGATGGTGCCGCGCATTCAGGGTTGTTCTCTATTCATTTAAATTCAGTTCAACACGCAGGCTTTGAGCAGGTACCTACCTTGAGCAAGGTAGCTCTAAAACTAAAGCCTAGACTTCCTCTGGTCTCTGGCCATGCCATAGACTTCCACTTCGGGAAAAGCATGGTGTTTTGGTGATGGGTGGACTTGGGTTCCAGTCCCAGCTCCTCCGCTGATTTAATGGGACTGAATTCTTTGCCCTTGCTGAGCCTTTGTTCTCTTGGTTGGTAAACGGGATAATGGCTTTTACCTGGCTTAGTGATGTGAGGATTAAATGAAATCATTTGAAACAAGGGTTTTGAACACTTCTTGGTATAAGATAAACACTAAAAAAACACACAACAACACAGGCGCTATTACTGTTTCTTCACCACCATTCATGCCGCTCCCCTCCTTCAGAAAACTTGGTTTTTCCAAGACGTCATCTTTATCGGTTTCCCACTGCCACTGTGATGAATTACCCCAAACTCAGTGGCTTAAAACAACACAGATATATCCTCTCACAGTTCTATGTAGTAGAAGTCTGAAATGGGGCTGGGTGCAGGTGGCTCCTGCCTGTAATCCTAGCACTTTGGGAGGCTGTGTTAGGAGGATCATTTGAGGCCAGGAGTTTGAGACCAGCCTGGGCAACATAGTGAGACCCCATCTCTACAAAAAATAAAAAAATTAACCAAGTGTGGTGGCGCATGCCTGAAGTCCCAGCTTATCAGGAAGCTGAGGTAGAAGAATTGCTTAAGCCTGGGAGATTGAGGCTGTAGTGAGCCACTGCACTCTAGCCTGGGTGCCAGAGTACGACCTTGTCTCAAAGAGATAAAAATAAATAAGTCTGAAGTGGGTTTTGCTGGATCAAATCCAGATGTCATCAGGTTAGAAGACATGCTCCCTTCAAGGCTTCAGGAGAGAATCTGTTTTCTTCCCTTTATCAATTTCTAGAGGTTGCCTCCATCCCTTGGCTTGTGGCCCCTTCCTCCATCTTCAAAGAACATCACTCTAACCTCTGCCTTCTGTCTTCACTTCTCTCTCTGTATCTCTGACCTTTCTGACTGTAAAACCTGGTGATTACATTGGACCCACCCAGATCATCTCTCATGTCAAAATCCTAAACTTAATTACATCTGCAGAGTCCTTTTGAGCAGGTAAGGTAACATATTTACAGACTCTGGAGATTAAGACCGCGTGTTTTGGGGGCCATCATCCAGCCTGCCTTCCTATTCGTGCCTACTTGATTTGGCCTCCACAACCCTGTGCACTTGGCTGTTCTGTATCCTCCAGGAAGGGGCGAGAGGGAAAAATAAACGGTCACTGAGCAAGCCCTGTGGTAGGTGCCCTGATTCACCTGGGGATAGAGATTCTTGCATTTCCACAAGGAAATAGAGGCTTGGTACTTGTCCAAGGTCACACAGCACAGCCAGGTGTAGAGTCCTCCAGGGCTGGCTGACTCCAGATCCTGCGTTCCTTCCACCACCCACGGATGGTGCCGCGCATTCAGGGTTGTTCTCTATTCATTTAAATTCAGTTCAACACGCAGGCTTTGAGCAGGTACCTACCTTGAGCAAGGCACCATACAAGAGATAACATAGTTTTCTGTGAAATAGTTATCTGATTTTAGGCAAGTCACGTGACTGTCAACCTTAGTTTCCTCCTGTGTGAAACGAGGTGGAGGTCATAGAAAAAAAGAAGGCCACGAACAACCACTTCACAGAGGAGGAAACTCAAATGGACAGGAAGTGGATGCAAAGGTGCTTCGCCTCGCTCATAATCAAGGAAATGCAAACTCAAACAACAATGAAAGCCTCCAGGTTCTCTTTGCCTCATCAAGTGGAATTTGACCTTTGGTTGATGTAAGCTGTGGGCTCTGTCTCTTGGTCTGCCCTGCCTACATTTTTTTTTCTTTTTTTTTTTTTTTGAGAAAGGGTCTCATTCTGTCTCTGAAATGTAGTGGCATAATCATGGCTCACTGCAGCCTCCACCTCCTGGGCTCAAAAGATCCTCCCACCTCAGCCTCTCAAGTAGCTGGGACTACAGGTACACATCGCCAAGCTCGGCTAATTTTTTTTTTTTTTTTTTTATAGAGACTGGGTCTCCCTATGTTGCCCATGCTGGTCTTGAACTCCTGAGCTCAAGCGATCTGCCTGTCTCAGCCTCCCAAAGTGATGGGATTGAAGGTGTGAGTCACTGTGCCCCGTCTGCCTACATTTCTAGAAGCAGATGGTGTGCTCCACAATGCTGTTGGTGGCTTCAAACCCATCACCCCAGAACTCCAAAAGTTCAATCTGGTTTGGGAGAAAATGCCTGAGAGTTGACCCCACATGTTGATTTAAACCAAATACCTTCAAACCGTCTGGAGGAGGTAGAGGGATGAAGTGTATGGTAGGGAAATGAAGAGTCGTCTCTGGCCAGTCCATCCTGTTTCCAAGGGAAACCTTGTTCTCAAGACACGCACCTAACAGAACTGCATTTTCAATTCCTCTTTACTCGTGTATTGTTTGTTCACTTGCAATCCCTACAAGGATAGGGACCTCATCTGTCTTGTTCACTATATTTAACGATATTGCCTGGTGCATAGTAGGTCAGAGAGCATGTGTCAAGTTGAATGAAGGAATTGCTTCTCTCTGGACCTTAGTTTTCTTATCTGGTAATTGATTGGGCTGAACTTAGTTTTTATTGATTGTTTGGTTCTTGATTCATTCAAAAATGTTGATGAAGCCCTTCTATGCCAGGCCCTTGCTAGATGCTAGGTGTATGGTGTCGATTAAAACAGACAGCAGTCCCTTCCACCCCAGAGCTTTGATCCAGCCATGGAACCAGACATTCACTAATTTCACACAGTTAACTTTAATGATACAGTGTGAGAAGGTGCTCCAAAGGGGAAAATACAGAGTTCTGTGCGGGCATTTGTTTAACAGGGGAGGCCTCTAAGTCTAAAAACTGAACCACCTTGTTAGAACTGCCAGTCCTCAAGCAAACTTATTTTTTTTGATTAGCAAATGAATGTGCCTGTGATGGACAGCTCCAGACAAGTTGAAGTGGCTCAAATCCCAGGAGACCAAGGGTTTGCGGGACCCCACCCAGGATTCCCATCAAGTGATACTGTGTTGCCTCCAGTTCTGCCATCAATAGATCAGGACTCACCTTGTTCAGGTACCTTCAGCAGCTCTCCACTTCCAAACTCCTCACACCAGAGTCAAGGTCTTCTGTAATCTGACCCCTACTTTTCTGGTGAGTCTTATCTGTCACGCGCTCTGCACCCCAACAATGCTGGGCTGACCCCAGCATTGCCACTTGCTATCATGGGGCCTGGGCCAGGACCTCAGTTTCATCACCTGTGAGATGATGGGATTGGACTAACATGATGTTCGGTTTTATAATTGTTGTACTCCTAGGATTACTCCCCCAAAGCACTGCACACCTTCCTCCTTCATGCTTTTACCCAAGCTCTGCTCTCTGCCTGGAAGACCACAGCTGCCACCTGCTGCCATCAGATGAGACTGATGTTGTCGATTTCTCTCCTTTGCAATGAAGCCCAAATACCATCTTCTCCAAGAAATCCAAAGAAATTCATTCTCCATGTTTTCAGAACAATATGCTTGACACTATATTAGGATGCTTATTACCTTCTCCCATGCATAGCCGTGTGCAGACACTATAACCCAGTGTTTGAATGGACTCTGCAGTAAAGTAAACCAGGGTTCAGATCCCAGCTTTGCCACTTATTAGCTGTGCAACCTTGGCAAGTCATTGAACTCTCTGAGCTTCCATTACCTTATCTGTGAAATGGGGATTATAAAGCCTTCACTGTGTTGTTCAAACTAAATGTGAAAATAAACAGGAAGCATTCCACTGTACCTGGCAAACAGCACGGGCTAAACCCATGGTCATTCTCCCCTACTACATTCTACGCCCCTTTGCCATAGGAAGTAGAGCCTATCCATTTCAGTACACTCCAGAGAGCTTAAAGAAGAAAAGAGAAATGAAATAACCAGTGATTACACATGTACTACATGCCAGGCATTGTTCTGTATGTACATATTCCTTTTAATTCTCCCAACAACTCAATGAAGTAGGTATTATAATTACTCCCATTTTACAGATGAGGGAATTGAGGCTCCGAGAAGTGAAGTGCCTTACCCAAGGCCATGCAGATGATAATTGGTGGAGCTGAGATCTGAGCAGGATGTGTGCCTCCAGAGGCCAAACTGGCCTTGAGTATGTCAACTGAACTTGCTTAGCACAGCTTAATAAGTCTCCTAGAAACTACTCCCAAAGTCTGCGGCATGCTCAGTTTACGTCTGTTTCCCATGAGACTGCAAGCTCCTTGAGAGCAGGATCTGTGTCTTACTCCTCTGTGTTTTCCATAGCCCCAAGTATCACAAGTGTGCCTTAGACACAGGCATTTGCTGGATGGTTAAACAAATGGGTGGGTGGATGGATAGATGGAAGGACAGGTGGATGGATGGGTGGATGGATAAATGGAAGGATGGATGGATGGATGGATGGATGGATGGATGGATGGATGGATGGGCAGAGGAACCAATGAGTGCATAAACACAAGAGTCCCCAGAGGAAGCGCTTGCCTACCAAGCATTCTTCTCGAATAGCTCTCTGCTCCCTTCCCCAGGGACAGACAGCCCAAGGGCCAGGCTGAGAGTGGAAAAAGCTGTGGGAGAAGAGTAGGGAAGAAAACACACCCCATGTGACCACCAAGCCTCTCTCAAGGTGTCATTATGGTGGACGCCACAGTGGTCAGATTCCAGCTGCAGTAGTCATGCCAGCCTCTGGCCTCTGGAATGCCGCCACGGTGGGGCAGACTTCTTGGTGACCATTAAGTGTGGGGCCAGGGCCTGATTCCCACTGCAGTCTTTCCTCCCCCTTTCCGTCCACCGGCACTCACTGCCCCAACCTGATTCTTGACCACATGGAGACAGATTTTGCCACAGAGCCACCAAATCCCCAGAGAGGGTTTTGGCCCAGGAAGCAGGTCAAAAGCCACAGCCTCATTATCGAAATAGTAGCAAAGGCCTGAGATGCTTAATCACCAGGCTGAACTGATGGTATCATTGTCTCCCCACATACCCGGGAGGGAGGGAGGGAGCCAAGGGCGATGTGAATATCCCCAGCCCACACTCACTTGGGCGGGATGAAGGAGATGATGTGTTCAAAGCCCTTGCGAAGGGCCTGGCCTGTAGTAAGAGCTCAATAAATGGGAGCTGCAATTATTAGTGTTACTAATTATCATTAAAGGTAATTAAATGCCACTGAAGTGGTGCTTCACTCTGGCTACATCTAGAAAGGATTTTCAGCCCATGGTTTGAAACCCAAGCCCACGTCACACCCCAAAGCAATGAAAATAAAAGGTAAAAAGGAAAGGCTGTGTTTACTTAGTGCCAGGTAATCCACAAAGTAGAATCCGGGACGGCTGTGTAGTCTCTGGATGGTGCCATAGTTATTGCTGGTATCTGCACTGCAGTGCCTAAGTGTCCAGCTGTGAAGTCAGAGGGTCTGTCAACTTAGTGCTCGTCACTTATGCTTCCAGAGCCTCAGTTTCCCGCTCTGTAAAACTAAAATAAAAGTCCTACCTGTGAACTTGTTGAATGATTAAATGAGCACTGATATCCCCAAGCTTGGCCACAAATGAGATCCTGGGTTAATGATATGAATACAAATCCCTGTGTCTTCAGGACCACAGAAGGCGGGTCTAATACCTTAGACCACAGACCTACTTTGGGGAATTGTGGAGTCAATCTACACAGGTGCTTAGCACAGTGTTTGCTATTAGTAACTTCTCAGTAAATATAGTCGTTCCTCACTGTCTGAGGAGGATTGGTTCCAGGACTCCTCAGAGATACCAAAATCTGAGGAGTCTCAGGTCCCTGATGTAAAATGATGTAGCGTTTGCATATAACCTGTGCACATCCTCCCATATACCTTTTTGGGTGGGGGGACAGGGTCTTGCTCTGTTGCCCAGGCTGGAGAGCAGTGGTGCGATCACAGCTCACTGCACCCTTGACCTCCTGGGCAAAAGCAATCCTCCCACCTTGGCCTCCTGAGTAGCCAGGACCACAGGTGTGTGCCACCATGCCCAGCTAATTTTTTTGCATTTTTTGTAGAGACAGGGTTTCACTGTGTTGGCCAGGCTGGTCTCAAACTCCTGAGCTCAATCCATCCATCCCACGCCAGGCCTCCCAAAGTGTTGGGATTTCAGGCATGAGCTACTGTGCCCAGCCCCCTCTTGTATACTTTAAATCATTTCTAGATTACTGATACCTAATAGATTGTAAACACTAAGTAAATAGATGTTCTACTGTATTGGTTTTTATTTGTATTGTTTTTATTGTTGTAATGTTATTTGTTATTTTTTTATTATACTTTAAGTTCTGGAATACATGTGCAGAATGTGCAGGTTTGTTATGTAGGATACACACGCCATGGTGGTTTGCTGCACCCATCAACCCATCATCTACATTAGGTATTTCTACTAATGCTATCCCTCCCTGAGCCCCCCACCACCCAACAGTCCTTGGTATGTGATGTTCCCTTACCAGCGTCCGTGTGTTCTCATTGTTCAACTCCCACTTGAGTGAGAACCTGAAGGGTTTGGTTTTCTGTTCCTGTGTTAGTTTGCTAAGATTATGATTTCCAGCCTCATTCATGTCCCTGCAAAAGACATGAACTCACCCTTTTTTATGGCTGCATAGTATCCATGGTGTATATGTGCCACATTTTTTAAATCCAGTCAATCATTGATGGGCATTTGGGTTGGTTCCAAGTCTTTGCTACTGTGAACAGTGCTGCAATAAACATACGTGTGCATATGTTTTTATAGTAGAATGATTTATAATCCTTTGGGTATATACCCAGTAATGGGATTGCTGGGTCAAATGGTATTTCTGGTTCTAGATCCTTGAAGATTCACCACACTGTCTTCCGCAATGGTTGAACTAATTTACACTCCCACCAACAGTGTAAAAGCATTTCCGGCCAGGTGCAGTGGCTCACACCTATAATCCCAGCACTTTGGGAGGCTGAGGAGGGCAGATCACGAAGTCAGGAGATCAAGACCATCTTGGCCAACATGATAAAACTCCGTCTCTACTAAAAATACAAAAATTAGCTGGGCATGTGGCACACACCTGTAGTCCCAGCCACTGCGGAGGCTGAGACAGGAGAATTGCTTGAACCTGGGAGGCGGAGGTTGCAGTGAGCCGAGATCATGCCACTGTACTCCAGTCTGGCAACAGAGCATGACTCTTTCTCAAAAAAAAAATGCATTCCTATTTCTCCACATACTCTCCAACATCTGTTGTTTCCTGACTTTTTTTTTTTTGAGACGGAGTCTCACTCTTTCACCAGGCAATTCCCCTGCCTTGGCCTCCCAAGTAGCTAGGACTACAGGTGCGCACCACCAGGCCTGGATAATTTTTTATATTTTAGTAGAGATGAGGTTTCACCATGTTGGCCAGGATGCTCCTGATCTCCTGACCTCGTGATCAGCCCACCTTGGCCTCCCAAAGTGCTGGGATTACAGGCGTGAGCCACCACGTCCAGCCATTTCCTGACTTTTTAACGATCACCATTCTAACTGCTGTGAGATGGTATCTCATTGTGGTTTTGATTTGCATTTCTCTAATGACCAGTGATGATGATTTTGTTTGTTGCCCATATGTTTGTTGGCCACATAAATGTCTTCGTTTGAGAAGTGTCTGTTCATATTCTTCCCCCACTTTTTGATGGGGTTGTTTTTTTCTTGTAAATTTGTTTAAGTTCCTTGTGGATTCTAGATATTAGTCCTTTGTCAGGTGGATAGATTGCAAAATTTTTCTCCCATTCTATAGGTTGCTGGTTCACTCTGATGATAGTTTCTTTTGCTGTGCAGAAGCTCTTTAGTTTAATTAGATCCCATTTGTCTATTTTGGGTTTTGTTGCCAGTGCTTTTGGCATTTTAGTCATGAAGTCTTTGCCCATCCCTATGTCCTGAATTGGATTGCCTAGGTTTTCTTCTAGGGTTTTTATAGTTTTAGGTTTTACATTTAAGTCTTTAATCCATCTCGAGTTAATTTTTGTATAAGGTGTAAGGAAAGGGTCCAGTTTCAGTTTGCTGCATAAGGCTAGCCAGTTTTCCCAACACCATTTATTAAATAGAAAATCCTTTCCCCATTGCTTGTTTTTGTCAGATTTGTCAAAGATCAGATGGTTATAGATGTGTGGCATTATTTCTGATGCCTCTGCTCTGTTCCACTGGTCAATATAACTGTTTTGGTACCAGTACCATGCTGTTTTGGTTACTGTAGCCTTGTAATATAGTTTCAAGTCAGCTAGCATGATGCCTCCAGCTTTGTCCTTTTTGCTTAGGATTGTCTTGGCTATGTGGGCTCTTTTTTGGTTCCATATGAAATTTAAAGTAGTTTTTTCTAATTATGTGAAGAAAGTCAGTGGTAGCTTGATGGAGATAGCACTGAATCTTTAAATTGCTTTGGGCAGTATGGCCATTTTCACAATATTGATTCTTTTGATCCATGAACATGGAATGTTTTTCCATTTGTTTGTGTTCTTTCTTATTTCTTTGAGCAGTGGTTTGTAGTTCTCCTTGAAGAGGTCCTTCACATCCTTTGTAAGTTGTATTCCTGGGTATTTTATTCTCTTTGTAGCAATTGTGAATGGGAGTTCACTCATGATTTGGCTCTCTGTCTGTTATTGGTGTATAGGAATGCTTGTGATTTTTGCACATTGATTTTGTATCCTGAGACTTTGTGGAAGTTACATATCAGCTTAAGGAGATTTTGGACTGAGACGAGGGGGTTTTCTAAATATACAATCATGTCATCTGCATACAGAGACAATTTGACTTCCTCTCTTCCTATTTGAATACGCTTTATTTCTTTCTCTTGCCTGATCGCCCTGGCCAGAACTTCTTTTTTTTTTCTTTGAGACGGAGTTTCGCTCATGTTACCCAGGCTGGAGTGCAATGGCGCGATCTCGGCTCACCGCAACCTCCGCCTCCTGGGTTCAGGCAATTCTCCTGCCTCAGCCTCCTGAGTAGCTGGGATTACAGGCACACGCCACCATGCCCAGCTGAATTTTTGTATTTGTAATAGAGACGGGGTTTCACCATGTTGACCAGGATGGTCTCGATCTCTTGACCTCGTGATCCACCCGCCTCGGCCTCCCAAAGTGCTGGGATTACAGGCTTGAGCCACCGTGCCCGGCCTGGCCAGAACTTCTAATACTATGTTGAATAGGAGTGGTGAGAGAGGGCATCCTTGTCTAGTGCCAGTTTTCAAAGAAAATGCTTCCAGCTTTTGCCCATTCAGTATGATATTGGCTGTGGGTTTGTCATAAATAGGTCTTGTTATTTTGAGATACATTCCATCAATACCTAGTTTATCGAGAGTTTTCAGCATAAAGGGGTGATGAATTTTTTGCATCTTTTGAGATAATCGTGGTTTTTGTCATTGGTTCTGTTTATGTGATGGATTATGTTAATTGATTTGCATATGTTGAACTAGCCTTGCAACCCAGGGATGAGGCCTACTTGATCGTGGTGGATAAGCTTTTTGATGTGCTACTGGATTCTATTGGCAGTATTGTATTTAGGATTTTCACAGTGATGCTCATCAGGGATATTGGCCCGAAATTTCCTTTTTTGTTGTGTATCTGCCAGGTTTTAGTATCAGGATGATGATGGACTCATAAAATTAGTTAGGGAGGAGTCTCTCTTTTTCTACTCTTTAGAATAGTTTCAGAAGGAATGGTACCAGCTCTTCTTTGTACCTCTGGTAGAATTTGGCTGTGAATTAGTCTGATCCTGGGCTTTTTTTGGTTGGTAGGCTGTTAACTACTGCCTCAATTTCAGAGCTTGTTATTGTTCTATTCAGTGATTCGACTTCTTCCTGGTTTAGTCTTGGGAGGGTGTATGCGTCCAGGAATTTATCCTTTTTTTTTTCTAGATTTTCTAGTTTATTTGTGTAGAGATGTTTATAGTATTCTCTGATGGTGAGTTTGTATTTCTGTGGGATCAGTGGTGATATCCCCTTTAGCATTCTTTATTGTGTCTCTTTGATTCTTCTCTCTTTTATTCTTTATTAGTCCGGCTAGCAGTCTATTTTGTTAACCTTTTCAAAAAACTAGCTCCTGGATTCATTGATTTTTTTGGAATGGTTTTTGTGTCTCTGTCTCCTTTAGTTCTGTTCTTAGTTATTTCTTGTCTTCTGCTAGCTTTCAAATTTGTTTGCTCTTCCTTCTCTAGTTTGTTTAATTGTGATAGCAGGATGTTGATCTTAGATCTTTCCTGCTTTCTTCTGTGGCCATTTAGTTCTACAAATTTCCCTCTAAACACTGCTTTAGCTGTGTCCCAGAGATTCTAGTATGTTGTATCTTTGTTCTCATTGGTTTCAAATAATTTATTTATTTCTGCCCTTATTTCATTATTTACCCAGTAGTCATTCAGGAGCAGGTTGTTCTGTTTCTATGTAGTTGTGAGGTTTTGAGTGAGTTTCTTAATATTGAGTTCTAATTTGATTGCACTGTGGTCTGAGAGACTGTTTGTTATAATTTCCATTCTTTTGCATTTGCTGAGGAGTATTTTACTTCCATTATGTGGTGAATTTTAGAATAAGTTAGTTGTGGGACTGAGAAGAATCTATATTCTGTTGATTTGGGGTGGAGAGTTCTGGAGATGTCTATTAGGTCTGCTTGGTCCAGAGCTGAGTTCAAGTCCTGAATATCCTTGTTAATTTTCTGTTTTGTTGATCTCTCTAATACTGACAGTGGAGTATTATGGTCTCCCACTATTATTGTGTGGGAGTCTAGGTCTTTTTGTAGATCTCTAAGAACTTGCTTTATGAACCTGGGTGTTTCTGTATTGGGTGCATATATATTTAGGAAGTTAGCTCTTTTTTGTTGCATTGATTCCTTTACCATTATATAATGTCCTTCTTTGTCTTTTTTGATCTTTGTTGGTTTAAAGTCTGTTTATCAGAGACTGGGATTGCAACCCCTGCTTTTTTTTTCTTTCCATTCGCTTGGTAAATAATCCTCCATCCCTTTATTTTGAGCCTGTGTGTGTCTTTGCACATGAGATGGGTCTCCCGAATATAGCACACCAAACCAATGGGTCTTGATTCTTTAACCAATTTGCCAGTCTGTGTCTTTTAATTGGGGCATTTAGCCCATTTACATTAAAAGTTAATATTGTTATGTGTGAATTTAATCCTGTCATTATGATGCTAGCTGATATTTTGCCTGTTAGTTGATGCAGTTTCTTCATAGTGTCAATTGTCTTCATAATTTGGTCTATTTTTGCAGTGGCTGGTACCAGTTTTTCCTTTCCATATTTAGTGCTTCCTTCAGGAGCTCTTGTAAAGTAGTCCTGGTGGTGACAAAATCTCTTAACATTTGCTTCCCTGTAAGGATTTTATTTCTCCTTTGTTTATGAAGCTTGGTTTGGCTAGATATGAAATTCTGGGTTGAAAATCCTTTTTATAAGAATGTTGGCCCCCACTCTCTTCTGACTTGTAGGGTTTCTACAGAGAGATCCGCTGTGAGTCTGATGGGCTTCCCTTTGTGGGTAACCTGACCTTTCTCTCTGGCTGCCCTTAACAATATTTTCCTTCATTTCAACCTTGGTCAGTCTGACGATTATGTGTCTTGGGGCTGCTCTTCTCGAGGAGTATCTTTGTGGTGTTCTCTGTATTTCCTGAATTTGAATTTGGTCTGTCTTGCTAGGTTGGCAAAGTTCTCCTGCATAATATCCTGAAGAGAGTTTTCCAACTTGGTTCCATTCTCCCCATCACTTTCGGGTACACCAATCAAATGTAGGTTTGGTCTTTTTACATAGTCCTGTACTTCTTAGAGGCTTTGTTCATTCCTTTTCATTCTTTTTTCTCTAATCTTGTCTTCATGCTTTATTTCATTAAGTTGATCTTCAATCTATGATATCCTTTCTTCTGCTTAATCAATTCAGCTATTGATACTTGCGTATGCTTCACGAAGTTCTTGTGTTGTGTTTCTTAGCTCCATCAGGTCATTTACGTNATGATATCCTTTCTTCTGCTTGATTGATTTGGCTGTTGATACTTGTGTATGCTTCACGAAATTCTCGTGCTACATTTTTCAGCTCCATCAGGTCATTTATGCCCTTCTCTAAACTGGTTATTCTAGTTAGCAATTCCTCTAACCACGTTTCAAGGTTCTTAGCTTTCTTGGCATTGGGTTAGAACATGCTCCTTTAGCTCAGAGGAGTTTGCTATTAACCACCTTTTGAAGCCTACTTCTGTCAATTCATCAAACTCATTCTCCATTCAGTTTTATTCCCTGCTGGTGAGGAGTTGTGATCCTTTGGAGGGGAAGAGGCTTTCTGATTTTTGGAATTTTTGGCCTTTTTGTGCTTTTTTTTCCTCATCTTCGTGGATTTATCTACCTTTGGTCTTTGATGTTGGTGACCTTTGGATGGGGTTTTTGTGTGGTTGTCCATTTAGTTGATATTGATGCTATTCCTTTCTGTTCGTTAGTTTTCCTTCTAACAGTCAAGCCCCTCTGCTGCAGCTCTGCTGGAGTTTGCTGGAGGTCCACTCCAGACCCTATTTACCTGAGTATCACCAGCAGAGGCTGCAGAACAGCAAATAATCTGCCTGTTCCTTCCTCTGGAAGCTTTGTCCCAGAGGGGCACCCACCAGATGCTAGTCAGGGCTCTCCTGTATGAGGTGTCTGGTGACCCCTGCTGGGAGGTGTCTCCACATCAGGAGGCACGAGGGTCCAGGACCCACTTGAGGAGGTAGTCTGTCCCTTAGCAGAGCTCGAGCACTGTGCTGGGAGATCTGCTGCTCTCTTCAGAGCCAAGAGGCAGAAATGTTTAAGTCTGCTGAAGCTGTGCCTACAGCCACTCCTTCCCCCAGCTGCTCTGTCTCAGGGAGATGGGGGTTTTATCTAGAAGCCCCTGACTGGGGCTGCTGCCTTTCTTTCAGAGATGCCCTGCCCAGAGAGGAGGAATCTAGAGAGGCAGTCTGGCTACAACAGCTTTGCAGAGCTGCAGTGGGCTCCACCCAGTTCGAACTTCCCTGCTGCTTTGTTTACACTGTGAGGGGAAAACCACCTACTTAAGTCTCAGTAATGGTGAACGCCCCTCCCTCTACCAAGCTCAATCATCTCAGGTCGATTCAAACTGCTGTGCTGTCAGTGAGAATTTCAAGCCAGTTGTTCTTAGCTTGCTGGGCTCCATGGCTCAGTGTCTGCCCAAACAGCTGCCCAGTTTTGTACTTAAAACCCGGGGCCCTGGTGGTGTAGGCACCCGAAGGAATCTCCTGGTCTGCGGGTTGTGAGGACGGTGGGAAAAGTGTAGTATGTGGGCCAGAATGCACCGTTCCTCATGCACAGTCCCTCACAGCTTCCCTTGGCTAGGAGAAGGAGCTCCCCGACCCCTTGCACTTCCCAGATGAGGAGACACCCCATACTGCTTTGGTTCACCCTCCGTGGGCTGCACCCACGGTCTAACCAGTGCCAATGAGATAAGCCGGGTACCTCAGTTGGAAATGCAGAAATCACCTGCCTTCTGTGTTGACCACACTGGGAGCTGTACACTGGAGATGTTCCTATTCAGCCATCTTGCCAACCACCCACTTGTTAATGTATTTTTAATAAATATTTTCCATCCACAGTTGGCTGAATCCTTGAATACAGAGGGCTGACTATAATAACTAGTGCTGTTATCCAGTCTCAGAGCTGTCCTTGAACCCCCTATTCCTTACCTCTGCAAGTACCTCTTTTGACTTTCTTCAAAATTAAGTCTAAATCCAGCCAGGGCTTGGCACATCTATTGCTGCAACTTCAGTGCATGTCACCCAGATTCCTGGAGCTGTTCTCCTTGCTTCTACTCTTGGTCCCTGCAGTCCCCACCAAGCAGCCACAGTGATCTTGATCTTCAGATGGCTACATCAGAGCATGACGCTGAGAACAAAACCCAAACCCTTCCCAGGATCTGCAAGAACTGGCCCCTTCTGCTCTCTCCACCTGTGTGTTGATCAGCTCCAGCCGCAGTAGCCTTCTTGCTGTACCTAGAACGGATCTCGCTTGCTCTCACTGCAGGGCCTGTGCACTCACCATTTCCTTTGCCAGGATGCAGTCAGGGCTGTCCCATTCTCATGACTCATACTTCCGCTCACACATCCTTTCCTCAAAGCAGGCTTTATTTTTTTTTATTAATGAATTTATTTTTTGAGACAGAGTTTCGCTCTTATCGCCCAGGCTGGAGTGCAATGGCATGATCTCAGCTCACTGCAACCTCCACCTGTGGGTTCAAGCGATTCTCCTGCCTCAGTCTTCCGAGGCAGTAGCTGGGATTACAGGCATGCCCCACCATACCCAGCTGATTTTTGTATTTTTAGTAGAGATGGGGTTTCTCCATGCTGGTTAGGCCGGTCTCGAATGATCTGCCCGCTTCAGCCTCCCAAGGTGCTGGGATTACAGGTGTGAGCCACCAAACCCGGCCTAAAAATGTTTATTTATTTATTTATTTATTATTATTATTATTTTGAGACAGAGTCTCACTCAGTCGCCAGGTTCCAGGCTGGAGTGCAGTAGCACGATCTCGGCTCACTGCAACCTCCTCCTCCCAAGTTCAAGTGATCCTCTTGCTTCAGCCTCCTGAGTAGCTGGGACTACAGGTACCCACCACCATGCCCGGCTACTTTTTGTATTTTTAGTAAAGACTGTGTTTCACCATGTTGGCCAGGCTGGTCTTGAACTCTTGACCTCAGGTAATCCACCCTCCTCAGACTCCCAAAGTGCTGGGATTACAGGCATGAGCCACCATGCCCAGCCTAAGCAGGCTTTTATGACCACCCTTTTAATGTTGCCTTCAACATGAGGGCCTCACTTTCTTCATAGCAACATTTGAAATGATCGTTTTTAGTGGTTTATGGTTTGATAGCTCCCAAGAGGGCCAGAACTTATCTCTTTTGTTCAGTTTTATGTTCTCAGCGCCTAGAGAGAGTGCTAGAAACTATTTATAGTATCATAAATATTTTGCTGAATGAATGAATAAAGTTATGTCTGTGGTTATTGTAGTTTCTTTTCTTTCTCAACAAGCATACCCTGAGATATTGTAACTTCTTAAAATGTCTGCTGTAAGTGACCTGGCACGGTGGATTGCCTGAGCTCAGGAGTTTGAGACTACCCTGGGCAACATGGTGAAATCCCATCTCTACTAAAAATGCAAAAATCAGCTGGGCATGGTGAGGGTTTAGTGAAACCCCATATCTACTAAAAATACAAAAAAGTAGCCAGGTGTGGTGGTGGGTACCTGTAGTCCTAGCTACTCAGGAGGCTGAGGCATGGGAATTGCTTGAGCCCCAGAGGCAGAGGTTGCAGTGAGCCGAGATCACACCACCGTACCCTAGCTTGGGCTACAGAGTGAGACTCCGTCTCAAAAAGAAAAAAAAAAAGTCTGAAGTAAGCTAAAAGAAAATGGTGGGTTTCAAAACAGTATGACATCATTTTCCCTTTTCTAAAATTTTGTTTCCAAAAACATATGCACACACATATCCATGTATACACGTACACATACATATAATATATATAACACACACACGTACATTGTACATACCCAAATTTATATGTAAACATCTGTAAGGGGATGCATCAAAATATTAATTTTTTTCTTTACAGTCAAGATACATATGTTTTAATATCATAAATAATCTATAAAACAATTTCCATTTTAAAACAATCAAAGTGAAAACAATGTTTTTGATAAAACAACCAACAGGGAAAGGAGAATGCCCTAGGACCTGAGCTTAAGCCAATGACCATCACATTTCATTTTATTTCCAAATTCCTGACAGCCTAAGGGGTCCTGTGCTGCTCCCAGACATCATGCGTGCTGGTCTGGGGAGACTTGTTCTTCCCTGGTGTTCGGCTCCAGGAACGGAGCATAGGAATGCCGAGATAAAGGGCGTTGTGCAACGTGGTGAACAATGTCCTCAGCTTCACCAATGACACTGACGCATCCTTCAATAACTATTTGTCACATCCACCCTCTATAAAAACTAGGGTATAACATCAAATCACGACTCAGCAAAGACATTTTTGCATATAGCAAAACTCAAGTGCTTACATACATTGCCTAACTCGTGGATGGAATCACAGGCACTTATGTAATGCTGACAGCATGCCAGGCTGTGTTCTAAGTACTTTACATACATTAACTGGTTTAATTCTCATATTAACCCTAGGAGACGGGCACTGTTATATTGCCATCCTCATACTCATTTTACGGATGAGTCAACTAGGTACAGAAAAGTTAAGCAAAGTGCCTAAGGTCCCACAGCTAGTCAATGGTAAAGCTGAGATTTGAACCCACACAGGCTGGTAGACTGCCTAGGGTTTGAATCACAGCTCCAGCACTTTTAGCCTGTTCCAAGCCTGTTATATCATCTAGAAAATGGAAGAACTAACACTGACATCTTACGGGGATTGTGGGGATGAAAGGTGATCATCAGTATGAATGTGCCTGACCCAATACCCAATTCTGTTGAGAAGGTATGTGATAAAAATTAGTTCTTGAGAGGCCAAGCCCACCAGCCATTCATTTATTCAATTTCCTCTTCCATAAAATGGGGACTAATCATACTTACTTCGCAGGGTCGTTTGAGTGATTTAATGCAATGATGAGTGTACAGTGCTTAGCGTAGGTACCATCTGTGCTTAAAAGTCAGTTCTCATTGTTGTCATTACTTGCTGCTGGTATAGCAAAGTGGAGAAAAGTGGGGGCTTGGCCAGGCACAGTGGCTCAAGCTTGCAATCCCAGCACTTTGAGAGGCCGAGATGGGTGGATCCAGGAGTTCGAGACCAACCTGGGCAACATGATAAGACCCCATCTTTTTTGTATTTTGTAAAAATATAAAAATCTCGCTGGGCGTGGTGGCATGCACCTAGTAGTCCCAACTATTCAGGGCCTGAGACAGTGGAATCGATTGAGCCCAGGAGTTCGAGGCAGCAGCGAGCTGTGATCGGGCCACTGCACTTCAGCCTGGGTAATGACAGTGAGGCATTGTCTCAAAAAAAAAAAAAAAAAGAAAGAAGGGGGACTCTTCAAAGTCGCCCAACCTAGGCTCAAACCATGGATTCTGGGGCAGGTTACATCATCTCTCTAAACCTCGGTTTCCTTATCTGAGAAATGGGATAATAACAGTCCAAATGTAACAATGTGTGTAATGCTTTGGCATGCTGCCTGGCAATTAAGCCCTTAGCTACTGTTCTCTCTGATGCATGTTTACTGACTGGCCACTTGGTCCTAAGCACCTGTCCCTCTTGGGCAGGGGTGGGCTGATTCTCCATCTGAGGAGTCCTGGGCTGGGGGTCAAGGGTCTCTATTTGAGGATTCTAGGCTTGTAGACCATCTGATCCATGGCTGGCATACACACTACACTAGAACGACCAGCTGCCCCCAGGAAAGCCAGCCTGGGTCCTGGCAGAGTGGGTGGGTGGAAGACAAGCTGTCTTGAAGCTCAGGAATGAGCACATCCTGATGCCTCTGAGCTTGACAGGCACCTTTGGGAAGCTGAGACCCACCTTCAGGGCCAGGCGCCCAGCCCGAGTCCTGGCCGGAGGGCCAGGGAAGCTCTGGTCTCGCAGCACCCCGAGCAGTGGCTTTGTGTCTGAACAGAGCAGCCTTTGTGTGGTGGCGGCGGTGGATAACTACTCCTGGGCAGCAGTTACTCACCTAAGTGCAATCCCTAATTTAATAACTGGAGCAATTGCTGGGCTGCACCAGTGGGGCTACCAGGTTGGCCTCCAGGGACAGGTGCCACAATGGCTGTCACTGTACCCTGAGGAGGACCTCAGGGCCTTCATTCCAAGATGTCCAAACTACATCCATTATCCCCACAGTGGGGTTTGGAAACCTCAAGAAGGGGCCGGATATGGTGGCTCACGCATGTAATCCCAGCACTCTGGGAGGCCAAGGCAGGTGGATCATTTGAGGTCAGGAGTTCAAGACCAGCCTGGCCAACATGGTAAAACCCTGTCTCCACTAAAAAATACAAAAATTAGCCTGGCAGTAGTGGCGCACGCCTGTAATCCCAGGTACTTGGGAGGGTGAGGCAGGAGAATTGCTTGAGCCTGGGAGGTGGAGGTTGCAGTGGGCCGAGATCACGCCACTACACTCCAATCTGGGTAACAGAGTGAGACCTTGTCAAAAAAAAAAAAAAAAAAAAGAAAACCCCAAAACAAGTAGGTCCTCAGAAAACCCTGGACGTCTTCAAGCTAATGGATCTAAAGTTTTTCTAGTGCTGACGGCAACCCTACCCAGCAGGAATTATCACCTGTACTTTGTAGACGAGGAAACTGAGACTCAGAGAGGTTGAAGTTAAGCGAGTGGCCCAAGGGTCCCCAGCCAACCCAAAACCCTTTCTTGCTGCCCAGTCAGGACATCCCTGGTGGTATTGAAAGCAGGGGGAGCCTGAGGGTAGCAAAGAAAGTAGTTATTAAATTAGTGCAAAAGTAATTGCGGTTCTTGCCATTATTTTTAGTGGCAAAAAACCCAATAACTTTAGCACCATCCTAATATCACGTGGCAGGCACAGGGCCAAGCAACAAGTGTGTGTTGTCTCCTTCCACCTCACCATCACCTCCTCTGAGAGAGGTGTCAACTCCTTTTAACAGAGGAGAAAACTGAGACCCATGGAGGTTACTTGTCCCTGATCCCAAGGTGGTAAGTGGCAGAACTAGAATTTGAACCCACATTTCTCTGTGAGTAGGACAGATGGTGAATTATTGCCACATGTTGATTGAAGCAGGAGTTGGTAACAAGGCAAGTCTCTTAAAACCCAGTTTTATTAAGTATAATACACATATGTACAGAAAAGTGTAATATACATTATAGAAAAGTGCACCAATCATGAATTTTCACAACCTGAACACCGCCGGAATACCACCATCGGCACCTAGGTGCAGAAGCAGAACCTTCCCCGCAACACACACACACCCTCGTCCCCATCCTGATCATTATCCTGACCTCTAATCTCATCAGTTCATTTTGTCCTTTAGCTAAATGAAATCACACACCATGTGTCCTTTTGTGCTTGGCTTCTTTCGTACATTATGTTTGCATACAGCAAGTATGTTTTTCAATGTTTTATTATGAAACTTTTCACACATCACAGCAAAAGTTGAGAGCATTTTATAGTGAAGACCCTTAAACTCACCGTTTAAATTCTACTGTGAATGTTGTACTGCACTAGCTTTTCTTTCATATAAAGCCATCCCTCTAGCCATTCACTGATGCATCGACTTTATTATGGATTTCAAAGTAAACTGTGGGCATCAATACAATTTCCTTAAATACTTCAGCATGCACATCTATTTGTTCACAATTTTTATCCTTCTGATGTAAAATTTATGTATGATGAAATGCACAAGTGCTTTTTATTGAGTTTTGATAAATGCATATACCTGTGACCCCAAAGTGTGACCCCAGCCAAGAGATCAAGATAAAGAACAAAATAAAGAACATCCCCATCACTCCAGGAAGTTCCCTTATGCCCTTTCCCAGTCAATACTCTGCCCTCCCGCATCCTGGGCAACCCACTGTTCTGATATTTTTCCACAGTAGATTGGTTTTGCCTGTTCTGAAAATTCATATAAATGGAATCATACCTTATATACTGTCTTGTGTAAGGCTTCTTTCATTCAGTGTAGTGTTTTGAGATTCATCCATGTTGTTGCTGCATATCATTAATTCATTCTTTTTTATTAATGGGAAGTATTCTTTTGTAGAAATATGCTGCAGTTTGTTTGTCCATTTTTCTATTGACAGACACCTGGGCTGTTGACTATTTGGGGCTGTTATGAGAAAGGTACTATGAGCACTCTTGTACAAGGCTTTTTGTGAACATGTGCTTTTATTTCTTTTGAGTAAATACTTAGGAATGTAATGGCTGAGTTGCAGGGTAGGTGCATGTTTTATTTTTTAAAAATGGACAGATCTTTTTCCAAGGTGGTTGCACCATCAACACTATATCACTTTACCATCAACAATGAATGAGAGTTTCAGTTGCTCCCCAGCCTCATCAACATTTGGTATTGTCTAATTTTCTTTTCTTTTCTTTTTTTTTTTTTTTTTTTGAGACAGAGTCTCACTTTGTCACCCAGGCTGGAGTGCAGTGACATGATCTCAGCTCACTGCAACTTCCACCTCCCAGGCTCAAGTGATCCTCCCACCTCAGCCTCCCAAGTAGCTGCATCTACAGGCATGTGTGGCCATGCTAGGCTAAATTTTTGTATTTCTTGTAGAGATAGGGTATCACTATGTTGCCCAGGTTGGCCTCAAACTTCTGAGCTCAAATGATCCACCCCACCTTGGCCTCCCAAGTGCTGGGACTACAGGCATGAGCTACCACGCCTGGCTGGTATTGTCCATCTTTTTAATGTTTCTGGTAGGTATGTAGTAGCATCTCACTGTGGTTTTAATTCACATTTTTATGAAAAGGCACCTCTTTCTCCGGATAGATACAGCTCCTTGCCAAAGCTTGAAGCTTAGCAAGCAGAGTACATTCTCTCTCCTGCAGAGCACAGCCTGCCCAACAATCCATCGCGGCTGTGCATCAGGTCTCCCTGTCTACTGGGCACAATGAATAGGAGCCAGCTCTTGAAGTACTATCTTTATTTTAAAGAAAAATAGCATTTATAGTGGTTGAGAGTGGCCTCTGCCATTAGAGTGTCTGGGTTCAGACCCGAGCCTCACCACATACCAGCTATGTGACAGGGGACAAATTACTTCCCATTTCTAAGTCTTCATTCTCTCACATCTACTCATAAGTTTGTGGTGAAGATTAAATAAGATGGAACATGTAACATGCCTAGCACAGTGCCTGGCACAGAAAACACTAGTAACCATTAGTTGTGTTGTTATTGTTATTATGTGAGTAGAAAAGTTATATATAATTATTATAGAAAATGAAGAAAAGTAAAAAGAAGCTTAAAGTTACCATAACGCTGACACCCAAAGATAACTTATTAATATTTGGTGCATTTTTATAGTATTTCTGTATATAATTTTTTTTAATTAAAAAAATTTTCTTTGACACGGTCTCACTCTGTCGCCCAGGCAGGAGCGCAGTGGCATGATCTCAGCTCACTGCAGCCTCCATCTCTTGAGCTCAAACAATCCTCCTACCTCAGACTCCCGAGTAGCTGAGACCACAGACACAAACCACCGTGCCCAGCTAATTTTTTGATTTTTTTGTGGATATGGGTTCTCGGTTTGTTGCCCAGGCTGGTCTGAATCTCCTGGGCTCAAGCTATCCTCTCACCTTGGCCTCCCAAAGTGTTGGGATTACAGGCGTGAGCTACTGCACCCAGACTAGAATGTTTTAAAACACCAATGGCATCATCCTCTGTATACAATTTCATATTCTCTTTTCTATATTTAACTCTATGTCATTAACATTTTCTCATGTTATTGTATGTTCTTCAAAACTCTACTCCTAAAGGCTGTGGAATGTTCCAGCAACAGGTGCTGCACATTAGGAAGGTGTCATACCTGTGTACGGTGATAAAGCAGTGGGCTGAAGATCAGTGATTTCAGAAATAGCCTGTATTCTCTTGACTACATGTGATTATTCCCGTAGGATATTTTTCAAGCCTTTGATAAACATTATCAATTTGGAGCACCAGGTCAAAAACACATCTTTTACTTTTTCCTAAATATAAAATTAATGCAAGTTGTGAAAAGAAGAAATAATACATGAATGTGAAAAATAGAACATGAAAGCCCCCCTCCCTCCCCAATAATCTCACTGAAGAAAAATCACTTGGATGCACATGCTGCCAGACCTTCTATTCCATACATATGCAACAATAGATGTAAGTATACTAACCCAAGAGTAGAAGGGGATACTGGAGTCTGCCTATGCCTGGTTCAAGTCCTGCCTCTGCCATGTATTTACTGCGTGACCTGGGGCAAGTTAATTCACCTCACTGTGCCGTTTTCAAAAATCACTTCATTTGTTTCTGGAGTTACTTTCAAGTATCTCCAGGTTCCTCAGCATTCTCGACCCTGAATGGATACAGGAGAGTCTGCTGGAGTCTGTACCTGGAACTGGGCCAGGGATGCCTTAGCCCTTTGGACCAGACATTCCTCCTGTACTGCTGCCCTGGAGGTCCCTGGACCACGGGCGAGGTTGGTGTTTCCCAGCTTTGCATCAAGTGAAGGTGGATTCACCTGGGCACCTGGGGAAATTGCACATTCAGATGGGTGCCTCATGCCTAGTTATCCAGTGCTTACCCAGGTAGGTGTGGTTACCTGGGGACAGGTGGGTGCCCAAGCCTCACCTACTACTTGGAGGCCCCACTGGGAGTATGGGGATGCCATTTGGGGCCTCCTCAAAAAAGACACCACCTGCTCCAGCCCAAGAAGTCAAGCTGTGGTTGCTCACCTTGGGACAGCAGGGACAGCTTGCTGGGTTTGTGGACAAATGTGAAGCAAATCACAGTGAATGACCCACACCTCGCTTAGACCTTCACCAGACATTGCCAAATGCTGCCTTCTCTTTACTCACCCAGGAGCCCAGGCATATAGGTGTTTTCATTTCCAAGTGGACCTTACTCAAGAAGCCAGGGAAAATCGCCAATATGATTAATTAAAATCTGAAGACACACTTGGTTTTGTATCTGTAGACTCTACTGAGCTACTTCCTCCAGGAAGAGGGAATTGGGCCACTTGTTGAGTTTGTTTATTTACCTATCTACATGCATCTGGACAGTTTTGCATTGTGATTCATTCTGGGAGAGGTATATCAGATGGGATCGCATCCGAGGAGGAACTGGGCTGGGAGAGGATGCTTAAATCCCGGAATTGCCTTCCCAGTCACCTCAGAATCAGGATTCTTCTCTCTTTTTTTTTAATGGTTTCTCTTTCACAATGAGTTTCCTCCCCTGAAACCTCATTAACCCTGAAATTTTTTTAGTATTTTACACAGGTAAAGGAGGCTGGTCTTTTGGACTCAGCTGAGTTCTGGGTGACTCAGGCTGAGTCCTCAGGAAAAGGCCAGGGGCTCCGGATGCAACCTGCAGAGTCCCAGGCCAGTGGCCCAACCTCCTCAAGCCTCATCTGCTTATCAGCAAAATTAAAAGTTCCCACTTAGGGCGTTGTGGGTTTCAATACAATCACACCGCGTATCAGGCTTGCTTTGGGGCCTGTGTGTGACCTGGGGCAAGTTAATTCACTTCACTGTGCCCTGTTTTCAAAAATTGCTTCATTTGTTTCTGGAGTTATTTTTCAAATATCTCCAGGTTCCTCAACATTCTCAACCCTGTATGCGCTCAACAGACATGCCGTTCCCTCTTTCTGAGACACAATTCTTCTCTTCCCATCAACTTGGTTAGCACCAACAATCCTTCCAGCCACGGTTTAAATATCATTTCTGGCCAGGTGCTCTGGCTCATGCCTGGAATCCCAGCACTTTTGGAGGCCAAGGTGGGCAGATTGCTTGAGTCCAGGAGTTCGAGACCAGCCTGGACAACATAGACCCTGTCCCTACAAAAGTAAACAAACTTAGCCTGGTGTGGTGGCATGTGCCTGTGGTCCCAGCTACTCAGGAGGCTGAGGTGGGAGAATTGCTTGAGCCTGGGAGGTTGAGGCTACTGTGAGCTGTGACCATGCCATTGAACTCCAGCCTGGGTGTCAGAGAAAGACCCTGTCTCTAAATAAATAAATAGATATCATTTCTTCAGGGAGCACCTCAGCCCAACTCAGGTGCCCAATTCAAAGCACCCACAGTCCCTTGAACTTTTCCTTCTCAGCCTCATCACAGCTATAATTTAAGTAACTCTTTGTTTAACATCAGCCTCCTTGGCCAGCCCAGGAGCTCCAAGGAGGACCGCCAGGTCTCTGTTGCTCATCCCTCCATCCCGCTCCTCATGCAGGTCTGACACTTAGTGGGCACTTGGGAAACACGAGAGACCCTTTCAGAACCCAGGAGATGGGCTGTGGATCTGGGACCCCCAGCACCCATGTGAGGCCCCTCAACTTGGCCTCTTGAGGAAAAGGTTTGGCCCAAGGCCATGGAGGCAGTGGCAGAAGCTTTGGCTTTCAGGCTGTGCCCCCTTAGAACTTGGGGTTCAGTTGGTTTCCTAATTCTGTGGTCAGATTAGGGGTGGGCAGGCCCAGACAAGCCTATTCTGGAGCAGAGGCTGCTGAGGCGGGCAAACCCTGAGCCTCGCCCACGCTACTCCGTCCCTGGCACACACACACACAGGCTGCTACACGCCTGGGGAAATGCAGCGGCTGCTCCCCAAATGCAGCTACACCCCGACCTCCATCTTGAGAGAGAAGAGAGACTGTGGCAGAGAGTGTGGCCCCAGCAGGCACCTGTACTGATGGGAAAACACACAGGCAGGCCAATGAATACACGTTCACACACGCACACACAGACTCCACTCGGAGACAACTTCTGGGCAAGGCCCAGCCCTCTGCTGTGGTTTTTCATGGGCCCAAATATTTCTCTTTCTTGGTTTATGAGCCAAAGAGGGTGAGAATCCCGATTGGCACAGACCAGTGGCACAAGGACCTGTTTGTCTGTGTGCCCTGGGGAATTACATTGAGAACAAGAGCAATGCCAATAGCGGCAGCTGCCAAAGCTGCCTTTTAAAATCAAAGACTTCTATGTGCCAGGCTCTGCACTAAGCCCTCTGTACATGATCAGTATTTATCAAGGGCCTACTGTGCTCCAGGCTCAAGGCCTACTGTGCTCCAGGCTCAAGGCCTACTGTGCTCCGGGTGTAAGGCTCTTGAGATACAGTGATGAACAAAGGAGGTTGTGCCCTCATGTAGCTTATGGTTGGGAAAGCAGATCATAAGTGAAACAAATCAATAACTTACATAGCAGGTTAGAAGTGGGTAGGAAGGGAGGAGAGAAAAGTGGAGTTGGGCTGGCGCATGCTGTGGTTTTATTTTGATGTTGTTTTTAATTTTGAGACTGGGTCTTGCTCTGTTGCCCAGGCTGAAGTACAGCAGTGTGATCACTGCTCTCACTGCAACCTCGACCTCCCAGGCTCAAGTCATCCTTCCACCTCAGCTTCCCAAGAAGCTGCAGCTACAGGCATGCACCACCATGCCTGGCTAGCTTTCTCTACTCTGCTCTGTTTCTTTCTTTTCTTTTCTTTTTTTTCTTCTTTCTTTCTCTTTCT
>NW_016107402.1:2067767-2071077 GCF_001604975.1 Cebus imitator
TGCCCAGACTGCTCTCAAACTCCTGAGCTCAAGAGATCCTCTCACCTTGGCCTCCCAAAGTACTGGAATTATAGGCATGAGCCAATGTGCCCCACCTAATGTTGTGGTTTGAAGCAGCCTGATCAGGCTCCCGGAGACACTGCATCGTCTCAGGTCGCCTTCTTAATAAGCTCCTCTGGTCATCACTATTATCATCCCCATGTTATGACTGAGAGAACTGAGGCTCAGTCGGGGAACAGACATGCTCAGAGGGTCTCAGTCTGTGAACAGCGGAGCTAGGATTTGAACACAGATCTCCCTGATGTCAAAGCATTAATTAACCAGCCATGAGATGCTGCCTCCTGGCACCGTGGCCTGCCCCTGCTTGCCACAGCCCTTGGGTTGCAGGCCTTCCAGGACCGGGGGCTGTGTTCAGATTCCATCTGCTGGGTTACTGGCCAGAGAAGGCAGCTGTGGAGTCTCCCTAGGGCTGGTATTCCTGCCAGGCATGTGTCTCCAAGTCAGACCTGTTTGGGCTGCACAGCCCAGCCCCTGAAAAAGTTCTTTTGTGCTTTCTCAAAGGGCCTCACAAGAGGGTTAAACGCCCTCACATTAGTGCTAATTTGGGCCTGACTTTCCTATTCAGCCAGGGACAAAGCAGTGTTTGCACAAGGGCCTGAGGAATGGGACCACATGCACTGCCAGGGAGCGGGGCTCCGTGCCCACCGCCCTCCGCCCACCCTCCTTCCCTGCCCTCGAAGGCACCTGTTTCTCTCACAGGTAACTGGAGCTCTGCTGGGATTCTAGGTCCTCTGGCCCTCGCTCTGCCCAGAGATCTGAGCAAGGCTTGGCCCCAGTGTCTCCCAGTGAACACCCTCAATGAAGGAAAGGAAGGGCCCATTATGGATCCCTATTGTCATGAATAAGAAATGTTTGTCATAATAAAAAATGGAAACAACCTAAATGTCAATCAAAGAGGCAAATGGTTAAATACATGAGAGAACAAACATTCACATCACACAGATGTTTAGAAAGAGTGAGGCTGGTCTGTGGGCACAGCACGACAGAAAGCACACACAGCCTGCTGCGAGGCGAAAAAAGAAAACTGCAAAGGAATATACACAGTAGGATCCCATTTAGATTTATTTATTGTATTTTATTTTTTTAATAATTTTTTTGAGAGGGTCTTACTCTGTTGCCCAGGCTGGAGTGCAGTGGTGCGATCTCGGCTTATGGCAGTCTTGAACTTTCCAGCTCCAGTGATCCTCTCACCTCAGCCTCCCAAGTAGCCAAGACAACAGGTGCACGCCACCACACCTGGCCACTTTGTGTGTGTGTGTGTGTGACACCGGTCATCCTAGCACTTTGGGAGGCTGAGGCAGGTGGAGTGTTTGAGCTCAGGAATTTGAGGCCAGCCTGGGCAACATAGGAAGACCCCATCGCTACAAAAATTTTTTTAAAAAAACCGGCCAGGTGCAATGGTGCATGCCTGTAATCCCAGTACTTTGGGAGGCTGAGGCAGGTGGATCACTTGAGATCGGAATTCAAGACTAGCCTGGCCAACGTGGTGAAACCCCATCTCGAAAAAATATGTATATATATTATCTGGGCTGGGTGGGTGTGGTGGTGCACTCTTGTAATCCCAGCTACTTGAGAGGCTGAGGCAGGAGAATTGCTTGAACCCAGAAGGCAGAGGTTGCAGTGAGCCGAGATCATGCCACTGTACTCCAGCCTGGACAAGAGAGCGAGACTCCATCTCAAAAAACAAACCAGCCAGCCTAGCCAGGTGTACTGGTGCACGCCTGTAGTCCCAGCTACTCAGGAGGCTGAGCCAGGTGGGTAGAGATCACAGCGCCGCATTTCGTCCTGGAAACCAGAGTGAGAACCTGTCTCAAAAAAAAAAAGTATAAATGTGTATGTATGTATGCCTGTGCATGTGTAAGAGAAGTACACTGAAGAGTTTCTGTGTTGTTCCATACAGTTGACATTCATTACTGATAGTAGTTCTCCTCCTGTAAAGTCACCACAAACACTGACTCCCCAAATACAGAACCACTGCTCCCAGTAGAAATTCAAGGTTAAGGTCCTGTGAGCCACTGATCACAACATTTTCATCAACCAAGCAATATGTAATCCTGTTTTATGTGTGATTCTGTTAAACACACTTTATTTGGCGTAAGTTGTTGCTTCGTTAACATGGACCACACTATAACTCATGCATGAATGAAGCTTATCTAACATATATTTTCTCTCTGTAAGGTATATCACAGCGTAGGAACACTAGACAACACTTCAGTCCTACATTTGAGGGCTACTTTATTATTTATTTATTTATTTTGAGACAGGGTCTGGCTGTGTTGCCCAGGCTGGAGTGCAGTGGTGTGATCACAGCTCATGGCAGCCTTGACCTCCCAGGGCTAAGCGATCCTCCCACCTCAGCCTCCTGAGCAGCTGGAGCTACAGGCATATGCCACCATGTCTGGCTATTTTTTTTATTTTTGTAAAGATAGGATCTCACTATGTAGCCCAGGGTGGTTTGCAGCTCCTGAGCTCAAGCGATCCTCTCACCTTGGCCTCCCAAGGTGTGGAAATTACAGGCACGAGCCACCACACTCAGCCTTGGGGGCCATTTTAAACAGCAAAATCACCAACAAAAAGCACAAAAAGTGAAAAGTGCAGAATTAAAGCCAGCACGATGGGACATTTGTGTTTTGTGTGAGAGCTGAAAGAAGAGGGCATGGCCTCATTTGTTCAGCCTCAGTTGGGAATGTGGCGTCAGGCAACCCAGAGTTTTTGCTGCTCCATCCAGGTATGTGAATGACAGTGAAAGCCCTTTGAATACTGATTTTGGAGTCACAGGTATATTCTAGCAAGCAGGCAAATGCAGAAATATGGAATCTGCAAAGGATGAGGATCGACTAAAGATACTTTTAAGGTTCAACTTGGCATTCTGAAAGCTCCCTGGTGCCACGCCAGGCCTCTAGCCACCTGTGTGATCTTGGGTGTCAATATCTGACCTTGGTTTCCTCTCCTTTGCAGAGTCGTTGTGAGAATTAAATAAAATGATGTCTGTAAAACACCTAGCACCGTCCCTGACACACGGTAGGTGCCAAAAAACCGGCCATTATGAGATGGCTTATGCCTGTAATCCCAGTGCTTTGGCAGGCCAAGGTGGGAGAATCACTTGAGGCTACAAATTCAAGAGCTACCTAAGCAAAATAGCAATATCCCCTCTCTAGGAAAAAAAAAAATTTAATGTTAGCCGGTATGGTGGTGTATGCCTGCAGTGACAGCTACTTGGGAAGCTGAGGCAGGAGGATCACTTGAACCT
>NW_016107402.1:2071087-2084532 GCF_001604975.1 Cebus imitator
AACAGCCTGGGTGCAGTGGCTCACTCCTGTAATCCCAGCACTTTGGGAGGCCGAGGTGGGCAGATCGTGTAGGTCAAGAGTCTGAGACCAGGCTGGCTGACATGGTGAAATCCCTGGCCTCTCTACTAAAGCTACAAAAAATTAGCCAGGTGTGGCGGCAAATGCCTGTAGTCCTAGCTACTTGGGAGGCTGAGGCAGAAGAATTGCTTGAACCTGGGAGATGGAGGTTGCAGTGAGCCAAGATTGTGTCATTGCACTCCAGCCTGGGCGAAAGGGCAAGACTCCATCTCAAGAAAAAAAAAAAAAAAGTCCGTTGTTACCATTGTCATCATTGCCCGAGACCCTGTGTTCTATACTCTGGGTGGCAGGGCGGTTTTAACCAAGGTTCGGGAAAGGTCTGTCTTTACCAGAACTCTGGGCTGGCATCATTTTCATGAATTCTTTGTCCCATTCAGCCCCTCTGGCTACTCAGAAAATAATCTGAATATTGAAACTTGTAGGCAATAAAATGATTTCATGACGCAGGCCAAATCAGGACTTTTCCCCTTTGCAATGTCAGCCTTCTCCTCTCGTCTGGTGTGGCCCTGGCTCTCTACTGTCTTCCCATGGGACTGCTTAGCATGAATCCCACTGGGTACGTTTAACAGTCAAGAATCTTGGGCTCAGGGCCTGGATGGCAGCTTGCCCAGGGCAGGCAGCAGCTTACGCATCAGTATTCCCCACACTAAGCACAGGGCCTGGCACAGATCAGTGCCCTGTGAAGGGCTATGAGTTGAAAAAATAGTGACCTAGAGTGTACTGGGTGTCCCACCCAAACCTTCCCTGACATGGAATAGAAAGTGATGAACAGAGTTAGCACTCAACATGTATTTGTGTGCTGATTGTGGTGGCTGACGCCCGTAACACCAACACTTTGGGAGGCTGAGGCAAATGGATCGCTTGAGGTCAGGAATTTAAGACCAGCCTGGCCGACATGATGAATCCCTACTGAAAAAACAAAAATTAGCAGAGCATGGTGGCAGGTACCTGTAATCCCAGCTACTTGGGAGGCTAAGGCATAGAATTGCTTGAGGCAGAGGTTGCAGTGAGCCAAGATCATGCCACTGCATTCCAGCCTGGGTGACAGAGCGAGGCTCCATCTCAAAAAAATAAATAAAAATAAAAAAATAAATAAAAAAAAGCCTGGGCTCGGTGGCTCGTGCCTATAATCCCAGCGCTTTGGGAGGCTGAGGCAGGTGGATCACGAGGTCAGGAGATTGAGGCCATCCTGGTCAACACGGTGAAACCCCGTCTCTACTAAAAATACAAAAATTAGCTGGGCATGGTGGCACACACCTGGAGTCCCAGGAGGCTGACGTAGGAGAATTGCTTGAACCCAGGAGGCGGAGGTTGCGGTGAGCTGAGATCGTGCCATTGCACTCCAGCTTGGGTAACAAGAGCAAAAGAAAAAGTATTTGTGGAAGCAGGGAGGAAAAGGAAGGAGAGAAGAGGCAGGCCTGACCTACCAGCTGGATGACCAAATTAACAAATCAACCAAGAAACGAATGAGATGGAATTCCTCTTGTAGCTCTCCTTCTTCTCTGACCATCATTGGAAAAGGAGAAAAATTAAATGAGTTGGTCTTTTAAATAATAAGTGCTAGCGTAATAGGAGTATTTACTATGTGACTGGCTTTGTTCTGTTCAAGTATATTAACTAATTCAATTCTCACATCAATTCTAGGAGATGTGTTACTGTGCCCATTTTACAGATGAGCAGATTGAGGCTCTGAGAAGCCAGGTAACATGCTCAAGGTCACATGGCTGCTTAGTGGAGCAGCTGGCTCCAGAGGCTGCCCTCGGGCTGTGATTGCTTTGGTCCCCCCGAGGTGTTTCAGGAGGTGGACCCCCCACAGGTGGTGGTGACACAGGGCTGGTATTGTGTCCCACTCATTCTGTTGCTGAAATCTTTGGGTGTGGACTCCTTTGCTTGCCTCTTGCCCATTTCTCCACAGTCTGGCTCTAACAGACATTTTCAGTTTTATCTTCTACTTCCTTCCCTATCCCTATTGCTGCACCCAACCCAGCTACCCCCTGTTCCCTGGTCACACCCTGTGCCTTCCTGTGTCTAGGCTTTTCCTGCTGCTGTGCCCTCCTTGGTCTGGAATGTGTTCTCCCACCCCTGACTCTCACAATCATTCCCACCTCTCCAAGTCCAATTTAGATGCCACCTTGCCTGTGAAGCCCTCCCTGGCCATCCCTGTTTAAAATGCATTACACCTTGCCCTGCTCTGGGCTTCACATCCCACCCTAAGAAACTCTCATTGACCAGCAGCTGGGCTGAATTTCTTTGCCCCTCCCCACCCCAGACGTTGAGATTTGGGAGAGCAAGGAGCTCTGTCTAGCTCATGTCCTTGTCCCCACTGCCCAGCATAGGACCTGGTGTGAGTACACTGACAGTAAAAGCATGGTTAAAAGTGATCTCCGTGTTCGGCCACTAGCTGATGACAACGTGCTGGTGTCCCACACCTTCCGTTCCAGGGTTCCTTCAGGTTCCCTCAATACACCTCTTTCTACTACGCCTCTGTGCCTTGGCCACACTGTTCCTTCCACCTGGAATGCTCTTCCGGCCTTGGCTGCTCAGAGAATCCAGTCCTTCAAAGTTCAGTTCAATGTCCCTTCCTCTAGAAAGCCTTCTCCCTCCTTTGCCCCAGAGCTAAGTCACTTCTTTGGAGTTGTCTCTGCACTTCACACCTGGCTGGGTGATTGCTAAGCTGCACTGCAATGAGTTTTCCTGTCTGTCTGTCCCAGGTGGCTCTCTGAGGCTGGGGACATGACAGGCCACCTCTGTGTCCCCAGGACCAAATACAGTGATTTTAAAGCATTTTTAGTGGTGGAACTCTCTCTCCAAAAGCAAAATCTATATGTATCTCAATTTAAAATAGACACAAGAAAGCAGTTCTTAGCAGAGTGGGGAGGGGGCCGGGGGCAGCCCTGCCTGTGCGAGCATCTCAGACCCACAGGGACGCTCTCTCAGAGCTCCTGGGCCCCACAACAGTCTGAAAACCCCTGACTCAGCACGACCCCTGGAATAAGGTCATTGCTCAACAAATACTTTTTAAATGATTTGAAGGCCAAACACTTTCAGGACCCCAAACGAATTCCTTAGAGTGGAATTTCAGACACCTTGCCTGGAAGAAGAGGCGCACTGGGGCTTCGGTTCAGGAGTTAGGGGTTCAAACCTCAGCCCATTGCTCACTGGCAGGACAGGGACCTCACCTCTCAGGATCTCATCTTTTTCATACTTAAAATGAGAAGAAAAATAACACCTACATGCGTAAGGGCTACCGGTTGCGGTTATTTCTAGGCATTGGGGCTCTCTGCCCTTCCCCCTAAATCGTATCACTCATGTTCACCTGAAAAAAGACCAAGTGTAGTCGGAGTGTAGCCAGTTTGGTATAACAATTTGAGCATGGGTTTTGGTGCCAGATCTCGGCTCTGGTGTTGACTAGCTGTGGATTGTCTCTGAGCCTCAGTTTGCTCATCTGCCAAATGGGGATAATAACAGTAGCTCTTGAGGTAGGGAAGGCTTATAACGTAGAGGTTAAGTATGTGGACAGGTCCAGTTGCCCTACATTGAGACCTGGCTTCCTCTTTTTTTTGAAACAGAGTTCGCTCTGTCATCAGGCTCGAGTGCAGTGGCGTGATCTCGGCTCACGGCAACCTCCACACCCCGCCCCCCTGGGGTTCAAGCAGTTCTGCCTCAGCCTCCCGAGTACCAAGTAGCTGGGACTATAGGCGCATGCCACCATACCCAGCTAATTTTTGTATTTTTAGTAGAGACAGGGTTTCAACAGTTTGGCCAGGACGGTCTCGATCTATTGGCTTCGTGATTCACCCACCTCGGCCTCCCAAAGTGCTGGGATTATAGGCGTGAGCCACCTTGCCCGGCCAGACCTGGCTCCCTCATTTTCTAGCCTTGTTACCTTAAGCAGATTACTTAACTCTTTGTGCCTCAGTTTTTCCAGTTATAAAAAGAGAGTAATAATAGTACTCCCCTTATAGGAGTGGATAAAGCCATAGACACGAAACTCTTAGAATAGTGCCTGGCACATAGTAGCTGCTACATACATGTACCCAATTGATACCATCCCATGGGGCTCGTATCCCATGGTTCCCATCAGTGAACCTCTCTGTTCCTTGGTTTCTCTCTAGCTGAATTGTCAGTTTTTCGCTGAGAAGCTCAGAGTGAGGATTAAATTAGAATATAAATAAAACATGTCCAGCCTAGGGCCTGGTACATGGTAAGAACTCAATTAAGAGGAACTGTTATTTAATATGAATTTGGCTCAAATTCAGTATGTTACATATGAGCTACTGGGGTGGGGGTGGGAAAAAAACTTGGGCAGAAATTCTAGGGCTTGCAATCTCATGCTGCGATCTCCTGTGAAAGGGGCCGCAGCAGCTTCTCCATTTGGGTGGGTGCCGCACGGTACAGTTCTGGGTGTGTCCTGCTGCCTGACTCAGAGGCAAGTGCCCTCTCCCACCTGTCCCCCACCCATCTCCCACAGCACCCTGTGCCTGCCCTTCCATGTGGTGATTAGACCTGACCTCGAAAGCAGCCAGATTCTATCACTGCCCCAGGGCCAGGGGTGGCAGGAGGGGTTATAATTACGGGTTTCATCAAAATTGTGAAAATGACAAGTGCTGCATTCTGTGGTTCTTCTAAGGGCCCTGCTGGGGCCCTCCACAGCCCCTCCCAACTAGATGCCCCCAGAAGCTAGAAACCTACAGTTACTGACAACTTATTACAGGTGTGCTAAGCATTTTACGTGAAGAATCTCACTTAATCCTTACCAACAGTATTATTTCCCCCATCTTACAGGTGAGGCCCAGGGAGGCAAACTGACTCACCCTAAAATATGTGGCCAAGGTCTTTCTGGCTCTTTGGCCCATGAGCTTAATCTCTACCTGAGTCTGCACCCCAAATGGCACCAAAATCTGGTTGTAGTCATACAGTTAGGGAACTAGGCCCCGAGTTTGGCAGCGGATCTCACACTGTGTGATCTGAGCCTAGGTTTCCTCTTGGGTTTAGCACGAGGGCCAGGGGAGGGAACGTGTGTAAGTGTCTATTAATGCGTGGGATGGATAAGGCTCCATGAGGGTCAGCTACCATTATTTTGCTGTTGTTGATACTGTTAGGCTTTATTGGTGGAGTGATGAAATCACCAACTACACAGACACAAACATCAGGGTATTAGGAAACCTCTTCATACTGGATGTGCTACAGGTGAGATTTGATCATACATCTTCCAATTTCTTCCAGATCCTGAGTCATTAAAAGGTGGGCTGAGTCATGGGGTTTCCATTTTGCATATACTGAGCCATCACGTTGTGAAATCTTCAGTAAGTAGCAGGAGATTTAATGGAAAGCACATTAAACTCATCCTCCGATTTGCTGGAGGAGTGGAAGTCCATCAGTGAACCTCCCTGTTCCTTGGTTTCTCTATAGTTGAATGTGTCAGTCTGTTGAAGCTCACAGGGACCACAGCATCGAGTCCTGGGTCTTCCTCCCTGCCTTTCCCTTTTCTTTTTAATAATACGTTTTCTTCAGCCTGTGATAAATGACTGGGAGGGAAAGGGAAGGATGTTGTTTACTGAGCAGGGAGCTCATCGCCAAGACCAAGCTTGGAGTTCTCATACTCCCTTGTGACCCACTTCGCTCTGTGGCCCAGAGCAAGTATCGCTCTGATTTGCGGGTGACTCTGCAATAATCACCTCCCTCAAATTTACTCACTTCTCCCAGCAAAGCAGGAAGGAAACACCACGCCTAGCCTTGGGCAATCCCTGGGACCAGCCAGGATTCCATCGACTCCAGAAGTGAATCCTGGGTTCCATCGGCTGGGCCCCACCCCCCAACGGCGTTGGGCTTCCTTGGGTAATTTATGAGCTTCTCCACTTTGGCTGTTATTATGCCCCTCTTGTTAATGAGCAGGCTTAGGGCATTCAGGATTTCCTTAATTAGTGTTTCCTCCTTCCGGAGTATTCTGTCTTGGGACTTTTATAGGTCATTAACAGCCTTGCAAAGTATGACACTGTACCAGGCAACTGGGTTTCTTCACTGGAAAGAAGAAGGGGAAGGCTGAGGGACGGAAGGGAGCTACTTCAGTGCAGGTCAAGGGAGGCTCTTGCTCACCAAAGGCCATGAGCTCACCAGTTTCTGCCGCAAGGAGACAAACACGACACACTCGACGATATGGGACTGAGGAGATTTTGTATCTGCGTTTCTTTTAAAATGGAGAGCCCTGGAAATTGGTCTCCAAAGACAGCAAAGTCATGTTCCATTCACTGCTCTTGGGGGCTTCCTGTTTTCTGAGGTAAAGGTGTGCAGCTGCTTTCCCGGAAGGCACTGTCTCCTCAGCCTCAAGGCCTCTCCAGCTGAGGCAGCTGAGGGAAGGACTGGAGGGAGGAGATGAAGTCCTGGTTGACAAAAACAGCTTTCTTTTCATTCTTTAGCGGTTGACACACTGGCACGCTTAATAAAACAGGTGGCAGGCACGGCCGGCCCAAAGTGCTGATTCAGCCATGCCACCTGCCTTTCATCTTGGGCTTGGACTGTTGAACAGACACGCTTAACAAGGAGATGGAGGAGTTTATTTCCTTAATAAGTCAACCTGGCTGGGCGCAGTGGCTCACGCCTGTAATCCCAGCACTTTGGGAGGCCGAGCGGAGTGGATCACCTGAGGTCGGGAGTTCGAGACCAGCCTGACCAACATGGAGAAACCTCATCTCTACTAAAAATACAAAAAAAAAAAAAAAAAAAATTAGCCAGGCATGGTGGTGTGTGCCTGTAATCCCAGCTACTTGGGAGGCTGAGGCAGCAGAATCGCTTGAACCCTGGAGGCAGAGGTCGCAGTGAGCCGAGATCACGCCACGGCACTCCAGCCTGGGCAGCAAAAGCAAAAATCCATCTTGGAAATAAATAAATAAAATAAAATAAGCCACCCTGAAGTCATTGTGCAGAATCATAGTCATCTCCCAGGATGCTGTGGGGGAATCATTTCTGGTTATAGAGTATTAATAATTTATCCAATGGGCTTAAGCACTATTGTTACGGTCATTAATAACAACGATAATAAAAAAACTGTTGATATACCTTTTTGAAAAAAGCAAGCTCATAAAACATAGTACCTTGTCTGTGATTCCATTTTTTGTGGAAAAAAATCTACTTATGGAAAGAATAGGTTGGAAGGTGTTAAAATACTAGTATTGAATGGTGGAGTAGTGTTTTTACATTTTTAGTTATTTATTGCCTTTGGTAATTCTGAAAATTTTCTCCAACAAACATATATTACATTTGGAATAAAGAATAAAAGTAAACCCCAGGATACTTCTGGCAAATCCAACCCCCGCTTGGCTTAAAACTGTCTCTCAGATTCAGACAAAAATATCTGAGGTCAGTGGCTAATTTCTGCTTTTATATGTTCCTCAGTTCAGGCCTACCTCCCCGAAAGCCAGGGAGCTGAAGCTAAAGAGAAATCATTAGGCCAGGAGCAGTGGCTCACGCCTGTAATCCCAAAACTTTAGGAGGCCAAAGCAGGTGGATAACCTGAGGTCAGAAGTTTGAGACCAGCCTGGCCAACATGGTGAAACCCAGTCTCTACTAAAAATACAAAAATTAGCCAGGGCGTAGTGGTGGGCGCCTGTAATCCCAGCTACTGGGGACGCTGAGGCAGGAAAATCGCTTGAACCTCAGAGGTAGAGGTTGCAGTGAGCAAGATCATACCACTGCACTCCGCCCACTGCACTCCAGTCACTGCACTCTGGCCACTGCACTCTGGCCACTGCACTCCGGCCACTGCACTCTGGCCACTGCACTCCGGCCACTGCACTCCAGCCTGAGCGATACAGTGAGACTTCGTTTCAAAACAAAAAAGAGAAATCATTGTTCACCATTTGTAGTTGACTCTGTGGCCATTTTTTCCCTCTAGACCTGGCTTTCCCCATAATGCGAGCTGTCACAGAAGGGCATGGGGTGGGAGTGGCTGTCTTTCCACAGCCATAAAATGTTTGTTTTCCCCTTGCCTCTGCTTTACCCTGAGAGGCCAGGATTAGCAACACTGTACAGTTCTCAGAGCCGGGCTGTTTGTAAAAATGTGCTGTTTAAACCCAGGTTCAGGCAACCAGGACTTGGAGTGTGGAATCAGCCCTGTCTCTCCCAGCCTTTCTGGTCTGTGCCTGTTCCTCAGCGGGAGCCAGGAACAAGCAGGACCCTGGGGGAAGCCTCTGTTTCTGAGGCTTCTGCTACTAAATCTCTTTAGCTTCCTCAGCACCTGAAGCTAAGCCTGGACAGTCTTGGCATCATCTCACCTTGAGCATAGGGGAGGGATTTATTTACAAGAAAAAGAAAAAGAGAAAAAAAGCTCTAGGAGATCAGGAGGATGACCACAGGTCATTTGGGGGTAAAACAGTTTTTAGCTGAGAAGCCTGAAAAGGGATTTTGAAACCCCAGACAGTAGTTTCTTATGGGATGGGGAAAAACAGCCCTCAGGCCCCCAGGGTCATTGCTCCTGGGGACGTTTTTCTGAGCCTCCCTTCCACTCGTGGTTGCAAAACACAGTCGTCTGTGCAAAGGCCCTCCAAGCCACCGCCTGTGTGCCTGGTCCTGCAGCCCTGCTGCTGCTTCAGGGGAGATTATCTCCACCCTAAGGAAGGCTTGGGTGAGGACGAGGACTGGTGAAGTGGGGCATCTTCCTCTCCTTTGGAAAAGGATGACAGAGGGGACCTGCCCTTAACTCACTGTTAACAGAAGAGGGCCTCGGGAGAGGCTTCTCAGTTCTCCTGGTGAAAGCTGTCAGGCTTGTCCAGCACCTCAGCGGGCTGGGACCAGGACAGAAACTGCATAGCCCAGAAGGGACCATGGCCTGTTCGTTCCTGGAATAGGCCAGCGCATAGCCGGTGCTCAAAAAATATTTCAACAAACACCCAGCATCTGGTGGGCAGTCAGCAAATGCACGAGTCTTGGATAGCAGCAGTTACGAACCACTAAGTTAACTCCTAGTTAAGACTAGAGCTGGCAGATCTGAGTTTACATCTCAGCTCTGCCACTAAGAGCTATGTGGCCTTGAGCAAAGGGGAACCGAATACCCACCACACAGGGTGGTTAAGGGAATGAAGAAGGTTCCCAACAGTGGATAGTCAAGAAATGAACGAAAGCTTCCAACAATAACTAGGCAGCATGAGAGACCTCTGAGGGGGATGGAACGGTTCTGTATGTTGATCGTGGCGAAGGAGACACAACTCCATACCTTTGCCAAAATCCACAGAACTGTATCCCATAAAGAGTGAATTGTACTTTTAGTTTAAAAAAATTTTTTTGAGACAATGTTTTGCTCTTGTGGCGCAGGCTGGAGTGCAATGGCGCGACAGTTCACTGCAACCTCCGCCTCCTGGGTTCAAGCGATTCTCCTGCCTCAGCCTCCCAAGTAGCTGGGATTACAGGCATGCGCCACCACACCCAGCTAATTTTGTATTTTGAGTAGAGACGGGTTTTCTCCATGTTGGTCAGGCTGGTCTCAAGCACCTGACCTGAAGTGATCCACCCGCCTCGGCCTCCCAAAGTGCTGGGATTACAGGCATGAGCCACTGCGCCCAACCTGTACTTTTAAACTTTTAAAAAATTTGTTGTCTCAAAGATTCCTTCTGGTTTTGACATTGTATGGATTTCTTCACCTATAAGATAGAGTTGTTGCTGGAAAGGATGTAATTGATATGATTCTGCATTACGGTGGGAAGAAAAAAGGTCTGTATAGTATAGTTTCATTTGTTCACTCTAGTGCCCTCTTATCAGCCTGCTTTCGGTTCCTTCAGGACTTACCCAGGGAGTGGTCTAGGATGGCCACTCAGGACCTCATCGGTGTCCAGGGGCAGTGAGCTTGCAGAGGTACAACATCCACTATGGTAGCCCCTGGGCCCACATGGCTGTTATGACTTGAAATGTGGCTGCCTTAATGGGGGAAGTGAACTTTGAATTTTATAATCTTAATTAACTTATATTTAAATTTAGAAACCGAATCAATGTAAAAGATTTTCCTATTAAATATAACTGTATTGTTTTGGTAGGACTACATTTTAATTTTATTTATTGTTAATGTTTTTTCTTGAGATGTAATTAACATATCATAAAATTCACTATTTTATTATTCATTTTTTAATTTGTGAGACAGGGTCTTGCTCTGTCACCCACGCGGCAGTGCAGCGGCGCCATCACAGCTGACTACAGCTTCAATCTCCCCAGCTCAAGGAATCCTCCCACCTCAGCCTCCTGAGGAGCTGGGACCACAGGTGTGAGCCACTATGCCTGGCTAATTAAAAAAAATTTTTAGTAAGATGAGATATCACTGTGTTGCCCAGGTTGGTCTCAAACTCCTGGACTCAAGTAATCCTCCTGCCTTAGCCTCCCAAAATGTTGCAATAGTGTGAGCCACCATGCCCGGCTTTTTTTTTTTTTTAATAATTCACCATTTTAAAGTATTACAACCCAGTGGTTTTAGTATATTTGTCACCACCATCTAATTCCAGAACATTTTATCACCTCCCCTCAAATAAAACCCATGCTATCAACCGTTGCTCTGAATTCCTCCCTACACCCCAGCCTCAGGCAAACACTAGTCCACTGTCTGTCTCTATTCTGGACATTTCATACAAATGCAATCATTTAATATGTTTCTTTTTTGTTTGGCTCTTTTCAGTTAGTATATGTTTTCGAGGTTCAACCATAATGCACTTTACTCCTTTTACGGCCGAGTAACACTCCATTGTATGAATGTACCACGTTTTGTTTATTCATTCATCAGCTGATGGACATTTGGGTGTTTCCATTTTTTTTGGCTACTAGCCCTTGAAAATATAGCATTCAAATGAGATGTGTTGTAAAGGTAAGTTAGACTTATAGAAAAAAGGATAAAAATACATCATTAATTATTTATATTCATTACATTTTGAAATAAGTTTTTTGTTGTTGTTGAGATGGAGTTTGGCTCTTGTCACCCAGGATGGAGTGCAATGGCATGATCTTGGATCACTGCAACCTGCGTCTCTGGGTTCAAGCAATTCTCCTGCCTTAGCCTCCCGAGTAGCTGGAATTACAGGCATGCACCACCATGCCTAGCTAATTTTGTATTTTTAGTAGAGACGGGTTTTCTCCATGTTGGTCAGGCTGGTCTCAAACTCCCAACCTCAGGTGATCTGCCTGCCTCGGCCTCCCGAAGGGCTGGGATTACAGGCGCGAGCCACTGCACCCAGCTCAAAACAAGATTTTTTAATATATGAAGTTCAGTAAAATATGTCATTGAAAAAAACAAGCCTAGAAACAAGGCAGAGGAGTTGTGACTGTCAGGTAGGGAGGGCAGGGACCTTCCTCCCAGGATCTCTTTGTTCAACTCCCTGCACCCAATGGTGGACTTGGAATGACGGGTGAGAGAGGGCCTGGGAGGAGCAGCCACTTTTGGAGTCACTGTGCCTTGGCACTTAGGGGAGCTGCAGAAAGCACAAGTTCAGGCAGGAGTTGGTAGATTTCCCCCTGGGAGGGGACTCAGTGCTGGATTAATTGGACAAAAGGAGTAACTGGAGTGGCCAATGACAAAATGCCTTCTCCTGGCACCTAGCCTGCGCTGGGCTGTGGAGTTGCTGAAGGCTCTTTTTGCTCAAGTATCTGCAAGCTCCTGTGCTCCTCTCCAGGGAGCAAGGGCGGCAGTGCAGAGGCTTCATTGTCTCTGGGCAGCAGGGGCTGGAGCCCAGGCCCTGCTCTGTCACTATTTTGCTGAGTGTCCTTGGGCAAGTTCTTTCTGCTCTCTGGGTCTTGATTTCCTCATGGGTCAGGTGAGAGGACTGGATTAGATAATCTATAGGGCGTTTTCCGGCTTTAACATTTTAGAGTTTGGAAAATAGTCCTGAGTCAGACAGACGTGGGATCAAAGCCTGACTATCCTTACCAGCTGTGTAACTTCTCTGTGTGTTGTTTCTCTATCTTTAAAGTGGAGTAAATAATAAATAGTGACTTCACAGGGTTACTTTAAGGTTTAAATAAGGTAACTGCTGCCAACACTTGGTGCTTGCTATTACCAAGCACTCTCCTAAGTGCTTTGCACAGATGAGCTTATTTAATCCTTCCAGAAAACCCAAGTTCCTATAGTGAAAATGTGACAGAGAGGATTTTGGACGCAAGCAGTCCAGCTCCAGACCCTGTTTCCTCATCCACCATGCTAACATGCTTTCAGTACAGGTAGGAGGCTATGTCCTCGATAAATGCTGGAGGGAGAGGGAGGCAGAATTCTATGATTGTTAAAATGCTTCTGATGGAAATCCTATTATGTTCCCCATTAAACAGATGGGGAAACCAAACTCAGCAGGATGAAGTGACGCACTCTGGACCACTGCCAAAATGGTGACAGCGCAAAACCCAGATGTCCTGGCTGAGTTCCCCCATGTATTTGGACCTGGAGTAGATCTCAAGTTACACATGCAAATCTGTTGGCCAATAAGCAGCCCCAACCCAGGCTGATCTCTGAGAGTATCACTTAACTGATTAATATCTAATATCAGGGCAGCATTTCTGGAAATGCCTTTGCCTTCCTCAGCGCATAATCTCTGAATTTCATCCAGATACATTTCTTAGTTGTTAAGTTTTGCATTTAATAAGAATTGGCTGTCTACGGTGTTTTTCAAGTCGCTCTTGGTTGCTCCTAATATTCAGTTCCAATACTTCTTGAGTGTCTACTGTGGGTAGAGCATGTACTAGGCACGGGAAATATGCAGAGATGAAGGAACTACTTCCCACCCTGCTCTCTGGGAGTTCTCAGTTGAATCAAGCAGATAAAAGAAATTCCCTTGTACAATAATAATTGTTTAAAGATGAACAAAAATGATAAAACTCAGTGTTGGTGACTGTGCAGGGACAGTCATTCTTATTCCCTGCTAGTAGGAAAGGAACTTGGTCCAAACTTTCTAGAGTGCAGTTCGATAACGTTATCAAAAGTCATAAAACTGTGCCTATCCTTAGAGCCCTGCAATTCTACTTCTTCAAATTGGCCCCAAGGAAATAATTATGGCTGGGCACAAAGGTTTAGCTAAAATTATGTTTGTGCAGTGTTGTTTATAATAATGAAATACTGGATACATCCTTGTACATCAATGGGGGACTGATAAATTAGGTAAGGATCTTCCACTTACCTAATTTAATATTTAATACTACAAGAGGTTCACATTGTTACTCAGTGGGGAGAAAAGACAGGATACAAAAATGACATTAAATAGTGTGGCAGCATTTTTTCAGTAAGAATATGTCTTTTCCAAAAATTGGCTAGCACGGTAGTGGGCACCTATAATCCCAGCAACTCGGGAGATTGAGGCACAAGAATCGCTTGAACCCAGGAGGCAGAGGTTGCAATGAGCTGAGATTGAAACATT